>NW_016107334.1:8749364-8775591 GCF_001604975.1 Cebus imitator
GAGCTGAGATCACGCCATTGCACTCCAGCCTAGGCGACCGAGAAAGATATTAGTTTCTGTGTGCCTAAGGAAAATGTAAAAATGTAGACAAGCTCTTCAGTTAAACCTCCAATATTTCTAAATCAGCTACAGTATTTAAAGAGAAAGACTCCTTTTATAATTACATCTGACACTTATCCCCATGAAAACATCTCGGAGCATGGATATGCTTCTTCAGTGTAAAGGTTGGTCTCCATGGGCCCTAAAAGGGACACTAGCACACTTTACAGGAACACCCTCAGCCAACATGAGAGGGGCAGTCATCTTTCTTCTGGTACCTTCCTAGCTCCTCCTGGAAAACAACTCAGATAACCTAGGAGACCAAAAAGTCCCGATATGATTTAGGAGACGGAAGTTACTCAAAATCATCTCAAACAAGTTCACCACTGAACACTTCCTGTGACCAAATAACAGTGGCAGACCCTGGAGGTTTCAACGGTTCTGCTCCACCCACCCTGCTGTTCATTCATGAGCCCTGCCCCTAGGAAGACCCTACGCCTGGGGGCCTAAGGGTGGTGAATTCCTTCCTAATCACTCTCCACCTTACATAGAAAATCACTAAGCTTAAAAGAAAAAATACAAGGACCCCACCCACATGCCACATTGATTCCACATGACCTAATAGAAATCAAAGCATTTCTCCCCTCCACCCACCCATCCTGAAGAGTGACCATCTCCTCAACCACACATAGCAAACCATAATTCAGACGACACCAGAGACAGGCCCTAAATTCAAGTATAAGCCCAAAGCAGAGATACGAACAGAATTTTTGAATTAAACCCACTAACTTATGAATACGCAGGGTAAAAGTCCAGAGTTTTTATGAAAGTCATGTCATAGCTCCCCCAAGAACAGTCCTAAGATTGGAGCATAAGCCCCCGACAGGGGTGGCATCCAATCACCCCAGGCAGGAGGGTCTGCAGCGTCCATCCCTGCAGCCAGGAAGCATCAGATGCCATCCAAGCCATCTTCTATGGCTCACATATCCAGCAAATTACAGTACTCCCTCAATTTAGAGGTTTATCCTTGAACTACCCATTGGAATGAACCCAAATAGGCAAGCATTTTCCTCTCCATAAGGCTGCCCATTACCAACATCCACTGCACAAGACTGCAATCAATGAAAACCTCCTGATAACTATCGGAGTAGTTGGTGGTGAATGCAAAGACACAGCAGAGAAGCAAGAACAACAAGGTGTGTGCCATGTGCCAGGTAGACATGTGAAACAAGGTACAGGCAGAAAAAAGATACCGCAGCTACCCTCAAGATGTCACAATTTATCAGCAAAGCAGAATCGTAAAGAGACAGAATCCTAACATAACCGAGGTGCCATGGAGGCTTAAAGAAGCACAGTTATATATCACTTAATGATGGGGATGCAGTCTAAGAAATGCAGAGAGGTGATTTCATCATTGTGTGATCACAAAGTCTACTTACACTTACATGGCATAGCCTCCTATGCTCCTAGGCTACCAACCTGCAAACCTGCAATGTGTTACTGCACTGAATACTGCAGGCAATTGTGACACAATGTAAATACATGTGTATTTAAACATACCTAAACATAGAAAAGGTACAATACATATATAGTATGAAGGGTTTAAAAAAAAAAATTAGTACATATGGCCAGACTCACACCTATAATCCCAGCACTTTAGAGGCCAAGAAGGGAGACCTGCTTGAGGCCAAGAGTCCAAGACCAGCCTGAGCAATACAGTGAGATCCCATCTCTACAAAACATTGAAAAACAAAAATTAGCCGGGAGTGGTGGCACAGTCTGTAGTTCCAGATATTTGAGGAGGCTGAGGCAGGAGAAACTGCTTGAGCCCAGGAGCTCAAGGCTGCAATGAGCTATCATCGTGCCACTGTACTCCAGCTTGAGTGACAGAGCTAGACCCTGTCTTTAAAAGAAAACAAAAAAGTATTTGTGTATGGGAGTACTACTATGAACAAAGCTTGCAGGACTGCAAGTTGTTCCTCTGGGTGAGTCAGTGAGTGGAGAGTGAACGTGAAGGCTGAGGACATTACTGTACACTACTGTAGACTTTAGAAATACTGTATACCTCAGCCTCACTAATTTATTTAAAAATTTCTGGCCGGGCGCGGTGGCTCACGCCTGTAATCCCAGCACTTTGGGAGGCCGAGGAGGGCGGATCACAAGGTTAAGAGATCCAGCCCATCCTGGTCAACATGGTGAAACCCTGTCTCTACTAAAAATACAAAAATTAGCTGGGCGTGGTGGTGTGCGCCTGTAGTCCCAGCTACTCGGGAGACTGAGGCAGGAGAATTACTTGAACCCGGGAGGCGGAGGTTGCAGTGAGCCAAGATCGCGCCACTGCACTCCAGCCCAGCAACAGAGCGAGACTCCATCTCAAAAAAAAATAAATAAATAAAATTTTTTTTCTTCAATAGTAAATTAACCTTAGCTTAACTATAACTTTTTTACTTTTACAAACTTTCTATTTCTAAAATTTTGGTTCTTGTACAAAATTTTCTGTATATTCTTATGCTATGATCTTTTTTCTATTTTTAATTTGTTTATACTTTTAAAACTTTTTTGTTAAAAACTAAGACACAAACACACACGTTAGCCTAGACCTACACAGGGTCGGGATCATCCATGTCACTGTCTTCCACCTCCACATCCGGTCCCACTGGAAGGTCTTCAGGGGCAGTAACCCACGCGGAGCCATCATCTCCTATGATAACAATGTCTTCTTCTGGATAATTCCTGAACGACCTGCCTGAGGCTATTTTACAAATAATTCTGTATTTAATAAGGAGTATACCCTAAAATAACACAAATATAGTATAGTAAATACATATACTAGTAACATGGTTGTTTATTATCACTCATTAGGTACCGTACCTGATCGTATGTGCTACACTTTTATCTGACTGGAAGCACCAGCATCACCACAAACGTGAGTTTACACCAGCATCAGCACAAACATGTGAGTAATGCCTTGCACCACAGCCGCTATGATATCCCTAGGGGTCAGCAATGTTTCAGCTCTACTCTAATCTTATGGGACTACTGTTATAGATGGGGTCCACTGTTGACCAAAACATTATGCGGAGCATGACTACAATTAATTCTGGATTTGGATGGGGACATAGAATAAGCACAGCTCTGGCAGGTGTAATAAACATGAAAAGAGAAAAGCAACTAAAAAAATCTGAGAAAACAGATACAGAGGGAATAACACCACACAGAAAATACAACACACAATTGAGCTATAATTTTTAATTGACTTGCTGGAAATTATTAAATTACCAAAATTGATTTTTAAAAGAACCAGAAGGCCAGCATGGTGGCTTATGACTGTAATCCCAACACTTTGGGAGGCCAAAGCAGGAGGACTGCCCGATCCCAGGAGTTCAAAACCAGCATGGGCAACATAGTGAGACTCTGTCTCTACAAAAAATTTAAAAATCAGCAAGGTATGGGTCCTAGATCCCCCAGAGGCTGAGGTCGGAGGATCACTTGAGCCCAGTGGGTTGGGGCTACAGTAAGCCATGATCATGCCACTGTACTCCAGCCTGGGCCACATAGCAAAATACTGTATCCAAAAAAAAAAACGAAAAACAAGCAATCAGACAAGCATCAGAGGAAGAACCGGAAGCCTAGAACAGACAAATATCCATGGAAGACTTTTTTAAAGCTATTGAAAATCTATCCATTTTTATAGGCCAGGCGTGGTGGCTCAGGCCTATAACCCCAGCTCTTTGGGAGGCCAAGGCAGGTGGATCACTTGAGCCCAGTAGTTTTACACCAGCCTGGGCAACATGGCAAAACCCCATCTCTACAAAATAAACAAACAAAAAAAAAAGCGGGGTGTGGTGGCAAGTGCCTGTACTAGCTCTGTACTAGCTACCAGGGAGGCTGAGGTAGGAGGACTGCTTGAGCCTGGAAAGTCAAGGCTGATGTGGGCCAAGATTGTGTCACACTCTGTCACCCAGGCTGGAGTGCAGTGGTGTGATCTTGGCTCACTGCAACCTCTGCCTCCTGGTTTGGAGCAATTCTCCTGCCTCAGCCTCCCAAGTAGCTGGGGTTACAGGTGTGTGCCACCATGCCTGGCTAATTTTTGTATTTTTAGTAGAGACAGGGTTTCACCACGTTAGCCAGGCTGGTCTCCAACTCCTGACCTCAGATGATCCACCCACCTCAGCCTCCCAGAGTGCTGGGATTATAGGCATGAGCCACCACACCCGGCCAGAAAACTATTCATTTTTCTTTAAAGTGTCAGCCTCCAAGCATTTAACAAGTGAGTTGTTCCAAACCTTCAAAGGACAGTTTATTGCCACACTATAAAAACTGTCACAGAGAAGAAGGTAAAAAGGAAAGTCATTAATTCATTTTACAAAACTAGCCTAAGCCTGACAGCGAAATCTGGAAAAGGAAGCATATAAAGAGAACTGTAAAGCTATCTCATTTAAAATCAGAGATTAAAAAATCTGAATATGTTAGCAAACCAAATTTAATTAGGAATTTAAACAGCCACCCACCAAAACCAAAAATAGTTTAACCCAGGAATTTGAGGAGGGATTACTACTAGGTAATCTATTCCTACACCACATTAATAGGTATAACAACATCTGAACCTAAGTGAATGCCAAAATGACATCTGTTAACATTCAGCACCCATCCCTAATAAATCATCCGTGAAAACAAGACCGATAATTCTTCAACATGATGAAAACCTCTCTTAAACCAAAAGATGTCTTATGTATTGAGAAATATAGAGGTATTATCATTAATACAAAGAAGGGCAAATATGCCCGTAATCAACATGTGACAATCTGGATGCACAGGACAAGGTAGCAAGACCCTATGACCAACCCTGCTTGGTTAGCCCAAGCCTCATGTCCAACCCACTAGCCACACCCACTTCCACCTCCCACCTTCTAGCCAGCTGCCTGCAACTCAGCTCTGGCCAACGAAAAGCAGGGGCTGCTGACTGAGCAGCACTTGCTGACCTGTTATTCTGCCTTTTTGCCTTTTGTCTACATCCCTTCCCACTTCTTCTGCCTGAAACACAGATATAATTCCTGGAAGTCGTCTTGTGATCATGAGGACAAAAGCCACTGGCTAAGGATGAAGAAACAGAAGCCAGGGGCCTGGTCCTCACATCCTCTTTGAACACCTCACAGCAGTCTCAGACACCTTCCCTCAAGACTGCCTGAACTTTAGAAAAGTCAGCCCCTGTCGGCTTATGCCCTTATTAGGCAGGCTTTCAGTTGTCTTCAGCCATTTATATTCCTAAATGACACACACCTGATGGTGAATAAAGACATATTTTGTCCTGGAAAAATGGAGGCCAAATTATGCTTGTTTGTCATCGATGATTCTCAGCACAGAAAATTCAGGAGAATCAACTGAAAAACTATTATTATTTTGAGAGGGAGTTTTGTTCTTGTGCTCACGCCTGTAATCTCAGCACTTTTTGAGGCCAAAGTGGGCGGATCATGGGGTGAAGAGATCAAGACCATCCTGGCCAACATGGTGAAACCCCATCTCTACTAAAAATACAAAAATTAGCCAGGTGTGGTGGCATACACCTGTAGTCCCAGCTACTCGGGAAGCTGAGGCAGGAGAATCCCTTGAACCCGGGAGGCAAACGTTGCAGTGAGCCGAGATTGAACCACTGCCCTCCAGCCCGGCAACAGAACGAGGCACTGTCAGAAAAAAAAAGAAAAAAGAAAAAGAAGAAATTTAGCCAGGCATGGTGGCACATACCATTCGTCCCAGCTACTCGGGAGGCTGAATGGAGAGGATCACTTGAGCCTGGGAGGTCAAGGCTGAAGTGAGTTACGATTGCACCACTGCACTCCAGCCTGGGTAACAGGGTAAAACCCCATCTCAGAAATTAAAAGAAATTTTTTTAATTTAAAAAATAAATTAAAAATATAAAAGAAACAATGGGAGATAAAAACTCCTTCTATGTTAGCAACAAAAAGTGTTCATTAACCAGGAATAACCCAAAAGGAAAAGTATATAACCTCCATGACCTTCTGTGATTTCTTCATAGACAGATAAAAGTTGAGTACATGTACCTTGAATGAGTAATTCAAAATGACCTTGAATGAGTAATTCAAATATTTGGAAATGTTTTCCCCCAAACTGATTAATTAACAATCACAATCAAAATCTAATGGGTTTTTGTTTTCTTTTTTGGAAGGGTATCGGAGAATTGCAAAAACAAAACATACGAACACACAAAGTTCACCTGAAGTAACGGTGCTTCAATTTTTTTTTTAACCTGAATGGAGATTCTTCCTAGAAGATATTAACATGTATAATGAAGCTACAATGTTTAAGACAAAATGATTTTACCACAAACAGAAGGCAGATCAGTGAAAAAAGGCAACTTTAAAATAGAGCCTCTAGGCTGGGCATGGTGGCTCGTGTCTGTAATCCCAACACACAGGGAGGTCGAGGTGGGCGGATCACCTGAGGCCAGGAGTTCAAGACTGGCCTGGCCAACATGGTGAAAACCAGTCTCTACTAAAAATATATATATGTATATATATTTAAAGAAACTAGCTGGGTGTGGTGGTGCATGCCTGTAATCCCAGCTACTTGGGAGGCTGAGGCAGTAGAATCGCTTGAACAGGGGAGGCAGAGGCTGCAGTAAGCAGAGATCATGACACTGCACTCCAACCTGGGCAACAGAGTGAGACTCTGTCTCAAAAAAAAAAAAAAAATAGAGCCTCTAATATAAAAGATATTGTAAGATAATCCAGTGAAGAAAACAATAGCACAATGTGGGGAAGCTGTATTGTCAACAGGAGAAGGTATCTTACTTAAGTACAAATAAATTTTATAAGTATTAAAGAATTAAAAGAAAAACAAGAAATCAATATGCATGATTAACTGATTTTGACTTGTGAATAAACTTAATAAGAGAATTAAAGATCATAATGAAGTGACTTATTCTATATTAAAATAGTAACTTTTTAAATGGTAAAATTGCAAGGCTCAATTTGTGTTCAATTCTGGTGGAATATGGGTGACAGGCACTGCTTCTGGAAGCTGAAGCTAAGAGTTTACTGCAAAAGATTTTTGCAGTATTTATCTAGGATCATGCACACTTACACAATTCTTACTCCTTACTTTCCACTTTTAGGAATCTAGCCCAAAGAATTTATCAGAGTAGCATATTAACAACAATATACAATGATTTTATCACACTATTTTTAATGGTCAAAATTGTAAAATGGGCTGGGCGCAGTGGCTCACGCCTGTAATCCTGGCACTTTTGGAGGCTGAGGTTGGCAGATCACTGGGGGTCAGGAGTTTGAGATCAGCCTGGCCAACATGGCAAAACCCCCTCTCTACTAAAAATACAAAAATTTGTCAGGCATGGTGCATGCACCTGTAGTCCCAACCGTTTGGGAGGCTGAGGTAGGAGAACTGCTTTAATCTGGGAGGCAGAGATTGAAGTGAGCTGAGATCACACAACTGTACTCCAACCTGGGTGACAAAGTGAGACTATGTCTCAAAAAAAAAAAAAAATTGTAAAATTCCTAAATTGAATATTTTAGAATAATTTTAATAATTTCATTAAAGATCATATTCCAAGTGATAAAGATATAATGTGTGGGCAGAAATTCACTATATGATGCTACATGGGAAAATGAGGTTTAAAAAGTTGTGGATGTAATATACTAATTATTTTATTTTTAAAAAATATATAGATACACATACAAGTTTAGGTGGAAAAAAACCTCACGAAAATAACAACAAAATATTAACAATGGTTACCTTGAGATTAAGGACAATTTTTATTTTCTTTTATAGACAGAGACAGAAAACTATTTTCTAATTTTCCCCAATAATCGTTACTATTATAATTTGAAAAAAGCAATACACACAATAAAATACTTGTAATGTCAGGCAGCAGGCAAATGTGTTCCTCAGCAAAGGTTCAGTGTTCATCATAGCTGTACATTATTTTTAAACAGGTCAAATATGTAAAGTCATTCTAGTGCTATGTGTCCATGTGATTGTTGAATCAATAAGAGCCATGTGAATGCACTCTATAGACCTCACATACAGGAAGCAATGGGCTCTGTGGAAGGGAAGTAACTGGAAGGACGAGGAAGCCTAGGGTTATGATACTGATCTTGGAACTCTAAAAGACCTCCATTTCTTTAATGCACATTTGTAGAACATCCACCATATGTAGGTATCAGGCATTCAAGAGAGAACCACAGTTCTCTCGCTTTCGCAGAGCTAACTTTTTTTTTTCCCCCGCCTAGGTGATGAGTTGATATTTTATTCTATTAAGTTCCAGGGTACTAATAAAATCAAATAAACACAGAACATCAAAGTTACCATTTGGGTCACACTGCGGGGTTCACTTCCGTGGTGGCGTTAAGTTCTTTCACGTTGTTGGATAACCTTCACCATCATCTAAGCCTCCAGAACTTTCTCATCGTCCCACACCAAAGCTCTGTGCCCATGAAACACCGACTCCCCCTGCCCTTCCCCACCCAGTCCCTGGCAGCCTCATTCTACCACTGTCCATGGATTTGCCTATTCTAGGGACCGCACAGAAGGGGACTCTTACAGGATTTGTCCTTTGGTGACTGGCTCCTTTCACTCAGCACAGAGTCCTCAAGGTTTGTTTCTCCTTCAAAATCTTATGTAAAGCAATCATGACCACTGTAGTTTTGCCTTTTGAGTAGGTCTAATCATGATTTGATAACAAATCCTGTTTCAGTGCAATAATCAGATTTCTGGTAATTATTTTAAAGTATGTCCCACTCTCCCAAAAAGCTAAGACTTTATCGCTATGATTTTTAAAGACACAAATTTTCCAGAACTTACAGATAGCATTAACATTTCAACTATTCAGAGGCTACCTCTCATTCAAATGAATCTTGTCTAAATCCTTAAGACAACTTCACTAGACAGGAGAAACATGGCTGTACATTTTTTCCCAATCTTTTTTGGAAAGTTTACTGGAGAAGGAAAAAAAGGAGCTTGCTAGATTTCCAGAGGGAAACAGATGCTGGCTTCAGACATGCAAAATACAGAGCCTGGCACAGGCCTGGTGCTTATCAGGTATTTGCACGATAACTATTTCGCAGAATGAACAGCAGGCTTAAAAAAGCAGTTGCCCATCTGCTCATTCAGAGCACTCAGCTCCCAAGAGCACTACACCATCAGCAGAAATTGGGAAGATTCCTTCACTGCCAAAGGTGAGGCCAGGAGTGTCTGTGACTGCAGAATACGTACCCAGCATGGGGGAATCCAGCGGTCACCGCCCCATTCAATGCAAGCGCAGATGTTTTCAAAGATGATCTGTAACGCTGCTAAGTTAAGTCTCTGTGTTTTTAAAAACAAACAAAACAACTAAAAAGTCCCTGCCCAGGGATTTGAGTCTTTTCCTTCCATTTCTATTACTGAGAGCGCCTCTAGAAGACTACAGCTAAGAGAGCTGTTATTTTCCTACTAGAAGAGCAGCTGAGGAAAGATAAAACAGAGAATGATCATCTATTTACTGTACAGTCACTAGTCCACCATTAAGAGGAGAAGTATGCAAACAAATGCCTCCAGAAGATGACTATGCCACCAGTACATCAATTAACCAAATAGTGTAATGATACACACAGTGTCACTGACATGCCAGTATATCCATCAGCTATAGAGCATAAAACCGTGTGTGCTCCAAAGGAGCTCTACAACAATCCCCGAGAATGCTAGGTGGCATAGCATCTCATGTCTATCAGCCCAGCTGCTTGGAAGGCTGAGGCAGAAGGATCACTTGAGCCCAGGAGTTCAAGGCTGCAGTGAGCCATGATCATACCACTGCACTCCTAGCCAGGGTAACAAGGCAAGACCTCTTTTCTTTAAAAAAGTAAAATAAAATAAAAAGATGCTATCATGTGACAGTCCAGGCTAGTGTCTCCAAAGAAGACTTACTGAGCTATACAGCAGAGGCTGGACATTAGAAATCTCACCCAGAAACATTTGTGTTAATCCTTACAAAAATGCTGATCAAGTATCACCAGATATGCTACTTCAACTTCCTGGGAACCAGTATTTAGGAGGAAAAAAAAGTCCATTCACCACAAATAAAATGATTCTTGGACCAAAATGAATTAACCCAAGTCAGAACTATTTGAGTGGCCAAGACATTATCATCCTATAAAGCTGGAAGGGTTTTTGTGTTTCTCGAAATTTTGTGACTCTCATCACAAATGAAACCAGAATTTTCAAAGAGAAGAAATACAATGTTTAGCATGGAAGTATTTGAACTTTAGGCACTTCTGTTAACCTACATCCTTTTTTCTTCTTTTTTTCTTTTTTTTTGCAAACGGAGTTTCGCTCTTGTTGCCCAGGCTGGAATGCAATGGTGCAATCTCGGCTAACGGCAACCTCTGCCTCCCAGGTTCAAGTGAATCTCCTGCCTCAGCCTCCCAAGTAGCTGAGATTACAGGCGTACACCACTGCATCCGGCTAATTTTTGTATTTTTAGTAGAGATGTAGTTTCACCATGTTGGCCAGGCTGGTCTCGAACTCTGAACCTCAGGTGATCCGCCAGCCTCAGCCTCCCAAAGTGCTGGGATTATAGGCATGAGCCACTGTGCTGGCCCACAGTTATTTATTTATTTATTTTTAGATGGAGTCTTGCTGTATCGCTTAGACTAGAGCACAGTGCCATCTCAATGCAACCTCCACCTTGCAGGTTCAAGTGATTCTCCTGCCTCAGCCTCCTGAGTAGTTGGGACTACAGGCACACACCACCACATTGGCTAATTTTTGTATTTTTAGCAGAGGTAGTGTTTCACCATGTTGGCCAGGCTGATTTGAGGCAGGCAAATGACTCCTGACCACAGGTGATTTGCCTGCCTTGGCCTCCCAAAGTATTGGAATAACAGGCGTGAGCCATGGCGTCCAGCCTGACCTACACTTTTATTTATGAAAAGAGTTGCAAGAAAACATGAAGACTGCCAGTCCACCATTCTCTTGGTTACTTTGGATCTTTCCCCTTTGTTACAAGAATCATAAATATTCCCATTTCTTTTACAGGCAAAAATGAAACTTGTGCCCAAATATGTCCTTTAAAAATAAACATTAAGCATTATGAAGGAAACAACTGGCATTGTGGAAAATGTCTGTGCACCCTGGCTAAGCAACTCACTATTGCCTGGATTACATTAATATACACACCATAAAGCTAAGAAAGAACTTCAATTTTAGCCTCTGCATTTCTGTGATTAAACTGCACTTCTTTCCACTTATCGCCTTCAAACCGCCTGTCCAGACAAAAAGATCTCAATAATTCCACTGAAATAACCCAAACAAGAGCCTAAACTTGCAAAGCTATTTTTTAGATCTCAATAGTGCAACAACAGGAAGTAGAACTTCTGGGATAGGGATTTTGCTATTTATTTTTTTTTCAATGGCCGCTTTTAAGCAAAAGAGAAAAAAGTCTACAGGCATTACAAATCTTAGAAGCTATGAATCAGGAAGTGGGAAGTGGCTGATTCTGAAATGGCCAGCCTGAAAATCCTGGCTCTTTTATGTAGTCAAGCCTCCGAGTCCAGGAATTTCAGAAATCTTAGGCATTTTGCATTATTTTCTGAATCTTAAAAGAGCTGAGACTTGAGAGAAAAGAGAAGGGCCAGTATACATGAACCAGTAAGGAAGCCCCCAATCTCCAGCTCCATGCCCCACCACCACACAAACCTTGCCCCCATAACTACAAGCTCAGCTGGGACATGCTCCTTACAAATGGGGTTTTGTTTACAATGCTGCTATGGAGAGGGGGGGTGAGAGCCCATGGTTTCTGCAGACAGAGCCTGCCCCAGGCTTCAGCTTTCTCATTCTTTCCCAATGCTGAATCTGGAATGGACTCGGGACCCTAAATATTTCACATCTCCAAACACCCTACAGTTGATTAAAAACAATGGTCACTTTTGTTTTCAGGAAAGACTACACCTGATTTTTTCTAAGTCTAAGGAAAATGCAAAGACCCATGCAACGAACCTACAGGAATGCTTTCAGACATGCAGATTTGCAGGGGGACACTGCTCTCTTTTGAGCAAATGGAGATCCAGTAACAGAGCAGGGCTCACTCTGCAAAGGCTGCATTTGCATCAACGTGAGACACCAAACAAATGACTGCACACAGGAGTCTACTATGCAGATCGACGGAAAAGGCGGCACCTTTATCCTTCCAAATAGAACAACTCAGTCGAAAACCTCTCATTCCCAAGTCCCAAGGGTCCCTACAACAGGAAGCTACTGGAACTTGTGAAATATTTCCAATTATTTTCTACAGAAATTAAACATACCAATTCTATCAGCAGGTCATGTGAGATAACAGTTTAAAAATGTATGTTGGCCAAGCAAGGTGGCTCAAGCCTGTAATCCCAGCACTTTCGGAGGCCAAGGCAGGTGGATCATGAGGTCAGGAGATCAAGACCATCCTGGCCAACACAGTAAAACCCTGTCTCAAATAAAAAAATATAAAATATTAGCCAGGGTTGGTGGCACATACCTGTAGTCCCAGCTACTCAGGAGGCTGAGACAGGAGAATCCCTTGAACTCAGGAGGCAGAGGCTGCAGTGAGTCAAGATTGTGCCACTGCACTCCAGCCTGAGTGACAGAGCAAGATTTCGTCCCAGGAAAAAAAAAAAAAAAAAAAGTTATGTTGATTGGGGGAGGAAAGTAAAGAAAAAATAGAAGAAAATAAAGTCATTTCTTGTGTCAATTGTTGTAATTTGGGAGGCCTTTTTCCAGTGTCCTTCTAAGTGAATCTGCCATAATCAAATGCAGTCAAATATAATTACAATGTGCAAAAGCATAGGGATGACCTGCCAGAGAGATGCCACCCCGAACCCCTGGGACCTTCTATCTCTTCCACCAGACATCCACTACCATCTCCCCAAAAAGCCTCAGGGTTATTTCATAAATACCAGTAGCCTCCCGTGTGTTTCTTTAACTTAGCACAAATAAGAGAACCAATATGTAATCAACTTTTTTTTTGCTCTTAAGAACTAACCATACCTCTTAGCCCGCCTCTATGGACAGGAAAACCATGCCCGGTTTGCCGCCAGCCTCATCCCCCACTACTACCTAAACAAACCTTCCTCTCCAGCATTGCCTCTAGCCCCAACAAACATTTTTAAAGTTCTGCCACCAAGACCACCCTCTCAACCAGCAGCAGATATAATCCTTCTGATCATCTAAGCACCTCGTCCAGGAGACCTCCAAGATCCTTCTAGCAAAATGATCTCGTCCTCCAATTCCAGGGCTCTTTCCCAGGGTGCTCACTCTATCCTCACTCATAAAAGCATCTGGTCACATTCCACAGCTGTGCACACCTTATCTTCTCAAAGACAATGTAAGCTGTGTTTAAAACAGGGGCTGCATTTTACACACCTTAATACCTCCTGCAGGTCCCCAAACATCCAAACACTCCCATTTGTCTGTCTCCAAATCCTACAAAGCTAAATTCTCTCTACCCAGCTCAGCTCAACATCACTGGGCCCCGATCTGCCTCATCTGCCTCCTCTGCTCTGCAGTAAAAGCAACACCAATCACCCCCACTCTGCTGCTCACTGTGGCCGAATCCAAATGGCATTCCCAGCCCATGCTCTTATCAGTGCACTGGGGGCAGGCCTGGCATCTACCAAGAATCAGAATGCCCCTCCAAGCTTTGTGCAGCCTCCTTGCCAGGCAGATGGCCTCCGGGGCCAGGCTCAGCACAGGAAGCTGGAACACAGAGCTGACTGCACAGCCCGGGGCAGACACACCTCAGTTTCCACACCTATCTGAGAAGGCTGCCCAGAAGACTGAGGGAAGTCAGTGTTTCACCCACTGCCCTAATGGGAAGACAGTGTTTCACCCACTGCCCGAAGCCTAGAAGCAAAAGATTCCAATGTTCCCACTCAGTGTCCTGCCCTGTCACGCTCTGTCCAGATATCTAACCCTCTCCTTTCTCTGTCCATTGAGCACTAAGAATTCATAGCAGCCAGCACATTATGCCCCTCAGGGCAACCTTCTAACAAAGCCAAGGAAAAGGTGGCACATGGCCTTCAATTCAAAGCCCAGGGTGGCAAGAAAAGGGTCACTAGTTCCCTGAAAATAACTGGCATGCAAAATTCAAACAGGTAATTGGGGTGGAGTTCACGGAACAAAAGGAAAGGGAAAGCCTCACACGGGTTTGTATCCCCTTCATTTAAGCACGCTGTCTTCAGGCAGCAGAGGTTCCAAGGTGCATGCTAAACACCCCTGCGCAGGTTTCAGAGCAGCAGATAAAAGGGGCTAACCAGGCCCTTAGGAAGCCCAGCTTGCACACACAGGGAGCCAAGCCAGTGGAAACCTTAAGCCTGCTTCATCTGTCTCTAAACTGCTCACAGGATTAACAGGAAGGCTTGATCGATACCGATTTTACAGTGATGGGAGTGACTCATCACGAAATTCTACCCAGCTTAAAGCTCAGCTGTGAACAGAAACAAAACAACATAATAGCAGGGTCAGATTTAAAATAGCAAGTATGACTGGTAAACAGTTAATGCTTATAAACAATTAACAATCACCTTCCCAGCCTTCTGGATTTGCTGGGAGACAAAAAAGTACCACAAAGGGCTCTGAAGGAGGCTGCAGCAGTTAAGTCTGTCTTCTGTGGCAACCCCTTCCAACTCACTGATGCTGGTGTTAGCTTTACAAAACAGACTCTGGAGAGGGTCAAGAGGAGCTGCTTTTAACTAAATTGCACACATCTGATGAGTACATGCTCACTGAGGAGCGGAGAGCGGAGGAATGTAGTTCCATAGAACAGAGTTTTCAAAGAGTGAAATTTAAGATCTCCTTGAGTATAACTTCCCTCTATGTAGCTCCTGCAGAGTTTAAAATAAGCAACTTATTTCTCCTAAAATGGCAGAAATGGGGTCATATAAAATTTCTCAATAAGAGTTCCTCTCGCCGGGCGCGGTGGCTCAAGCCTGTAAACCCAGCACTTTGGGAGGCCGAGGCGGGTGGATCACCAGGTCAAGAGATCGAGACCATCCTGGTCAACAGGGTGAAACCCCGTCTCTACCAAAAATACAAAAAATTAGCTGGGCATGGTGGCACGTGCCTGTAATCCCAGCTACTCAGGAGGCTGAGGCAGGAGAACTGCCTGAACCCAGGAGGCGGAGGTTGCGGTGAGCCGAGATCGCGCCACTGCACTCCAGCCTGGGTAACAATAGTGAAACTCCGTCTCAAAAAAAAAAAAAAAAAAAAAGAAGAGTTCCTCTTAAACTGCATTCACTTCAAGGAAAGCAATGGGGTGCTCAGAAGACGCACTGCACATTTCAGGCATTTGGTTAAAGAGGCAAATGTGTTCAGTGCCATCCCGAAGACATGTACTTTTAAGTACTGGGTTCCAAGTAAAGTTTTAATAATTAATCTGTAACCAACTCTCAGACCTAGCCAAGAACTTCCATAGAGTGTCCTGGTCTTGAGATCCCTTCACTATGGCACGCTTCTCCACTGTTATGACTGCATGACTGTGTCCCCCAAATTCATATACTGAAGCCTCAAACCCCAAATACCTTCAGTAGTATCTGAAGGTGGGGCCTTAGGGAGGTAATTAGGTTGCGATGAGGTCCATGTTGGCATCAGTGCCCTTACATAAAGAGGAAGAGACCAGAGCCCCTTGCTCTCTCCATCCTGTGAGGGCACATGACGAGACATTTGCCATCTGCAAGCCAAGAAATGGAACCTCACCAGAAACCAAATTTGGTCAGCACCTTGCTCTCAGACTTCCAGCCTCCAGAACTGTGGGAAACATACGTCTGTTGTTTTGGCCCTCAGTCTACAGTAATTTGTCACAGCAGTCCGAGCTAGGACATCCATACAGCCCTCTAAGAGCACCAACCAAGGGAAGAGCCACACCTCTCATCATGTGACACCACATCCTGCCTGACGACCAGGCAAAACAAACACACACACAAAAAAGGCAAAAGAGGAGGATGAGACTGATATTCGAGTTTGCTTTGGAGGTACAGAGAAAATGCAAGTCCAACTTCCAGGCACAGACCAGCTGCCAGCAGAAGGCTCTTTCCCATAGGTCCCAGACCAAGGTGAGCTACTCTCTGGGCGGGACAGAGAAAGCGCCTCTCGAAGCCAGACAGGCTTGGCCACCTCAAAGTCTTGTTTGGAATCCAGCAGCAGGTCCAGGCCTGAGCCCTGGCGCCTAGTTAAACCAGAGGATGACAACGAAGCAAAGGAAACCTGCCCCAGAGAGTATGTGCTGGAAAGGCAGACGGCTGGGCCTGGCCTTCGACATGTGGCATGCAGCCTTGATCTCAAGCAGCACATCCCTCCAAGCTTCCTCACCTGTAAAGCAAGGCTTCTAGCCCTTTTCTACTTTCAGGAAGCTCAGACACTTGCCTGCAGAGGTCAATCCCTTTCTTTCAGGGGTTCTCCGCTCTGTAATGAGAGAGTCCGTTTGCAATAAAAAATTGAACTGTCAAAACAAATGAAAAACTTCCAGTATAATCATAATCAGTGAGGGAACCAAACATCTAAACAAATCTGTCTTCCAGAAAAATAAGAAAATGAAAAAGCAATTACCTGTCACATGGCTGATTAGCAATAAATTTCATTTGTAACTACAGTGTCATGAGAGTTTGACTCCTGCCTTGCTTTCCTTGAAAGAAAAACATTATCTGCAACATTGTCTCATTATGGAAAACCAACCTATTCTATGTGACTCAGCTCAAACCTCTCCTGACCTCACGCTTCTCCCACAGTGATCCCACAGTACCTAGAACTGCCCTGGGCAAGGACTGGACTTCTAGAATTTGTCTCCCCCACTATTCTACATGCATACTCGCATAGATGAAACAATCCAGAAATAAGCTTTTTAAAATCGTGGTAAAATATGCACAACAAAGAATTTAACATTTTAACCCTTGTTAAGTGTACCATTCTTGGACAATTCACAATGTTGCTTCAGCCATCATCACCATCCATCTCTAGAACTTTTACATGTTCCCAAACTGAAACTCTGTACCCGTTAACATCAATTCCTCATTGCTCCCTCCCCCACCCTCTATTCACCCCCCTCGCCATTTCTACTTTGTCTCTATGACTGTGACTACTCTGCATACCTCATGTAAAAGGAATCATGCAGTATTTGTCCTTTTGTGACTGGCTTCTTTCACTTCGCATGTCTTCAAGGTTCACTGTAGCGGATAGAACTTCCTGCCTTTTTAAGGCTGAATCATATTCCATTGTATGGATAGACCATATTTTGTTTATCCACCCATCTATGGATAGGCCCTTGAGTTGCTTTCACTTTTTGGCTATTTTGAATTATTTGCTGCCATGAAAGTGGATGTACAGTATCTGTTCAAGCCCCCGCTTTCACTTCTTCTGGGTATACAGCCCAAAGTGGAATTGCTGGATCATATGGCAATTCTATGATGAATTTATTGAGGAAGCGCCATACCATCTTCCACAATGGCTGTGCCATTTTCGAGTCTCACTAGTGAGGCACAAGGGTTCCAATGTCCCCACATCCTCTCCTATACTAGTTTACATCTGGTGTTTTTGGTAACAGCCATACCAATGACTATGAAGTACCAATTGTGGGTTTGACCTCCATTTCGCCAATGACTAGTGACTTTCAGCAACTGTTCACGTGCTTATTAGCCTCAGGGAGTAAGTTTTACATTCAAAAGAATTAACTCCTCCTCCTAAGAGACCTCTCATCACAACAAACAGTACCTTTACTTACTAGCATTGTTAAATTGGTCTGGGCTCAAAGCACTTTTTTTTTGCAAATACCACCATAGGCAGTATTCTCTTAGCAAGACCCCTCAAGCCCATCTACCAAGTTGCCTAAGCAGGACTAACCTTGAATTCTCATCTTAGGAAGGCCCTGTGCAATCCAGGGAGCAGAGCAAGAGAGCACCTCCTTCTTGCCATCCTGCATCAAGCAACATACTGCATCTGGCTTCCCACCTGACCAGTCTTCTCCTGCTCTGGCAGCCAGAGGGCCTGCCCCAGGTGGGGACGCTCATCCCTGCAAGCAGCCACCAACCCACAAAGGGCACAGGTTCTTAGGTTTCCCCACCCTCAATTTAAAATACCCTAATTTGTTTGTGGACACTTACATTCCTGTTTTTCAGATCCTGTACCCTACATTTTGGCTGGAAACATAGTCCCACTCACACCCTTCATGTTTGTGACCAGACTCTTCCCCAGAAGGCCAGGTGACCCACAATTACCTACCTCTCCTTGGAGAAGGAAGAGACTGAAGGACCAAGGGACACACAGTTCACAGTGATATGTGAATGATCCACGACCAAGGCCTTCTCAAAAGGGCCTTGGAATCCAGGCAGATACAGAGTCAGGAGGGAGCTGTGTTGCTATCTCCAACGGAGTGCTTATGAAACTCTCTCTACATAAAATGAAGCTGGTTCCTAACTCTGCAGTCAAAAACTGGCAAATGTAGCTAGGAGCAAAGCATCTGAATCAATGCACATCCAAAGGGATCCCCCCCCACCTTTTTTTAAAGCAACTTCTAACATGTATTTCCTCTATCTTTATCAACAACAGTATCAGCGAACTCCTAGTGTTCGTAAGTGCTAGGTTGTAAGAAATGTGTACACATTCGCTCACAAACACTGGTAATGATCCTCTGAGATGGGTGGTTTTATCTTCCATTTGACAGATGAGGAAAGGAGGGCAGATAAGGTAAATAATGTGCCTCCGGTACAACCCATCAATACATTTCTAATTCTGTGGGCTCTAACACTAATAATCTGAGAAGGGAATGGAGCCATTAGACAAAATTGGGGGAAAACAAAGAAGGCCTGCTTTCAAGTTGGGAAAAACAGAAGACTGTCTAAAACCCTTGAACTCCACTTGCGTGCTCTAACAGGTGAACATGACTGAAAATTTAGAATTCCCTCTCCTAATAGGAGTAAAGTATTACAAAAGTCCACAGGCCAAATGATATCCCCCTCCCAGGAAGTCTCTTGCATTACTTTGTTTTTTAATGTTATCTGTCCAGTGAAAACAAACAGTTACAGTGGCAGAACAGGCAGCACCCATGAGTGGCACTCATTGTGGGCTAAGGACGGGCAATTGCTTTTCATCAAGAACCACAATGTGTCCAGTCAATTTACAAACATAAATCAATACAAATTCAAAAGCACCAGTAGCAAAGCCCAGACTTGGATGCAAAGTTGGCACCTTTTTTAAACAAATCATTCCTCTCCACTTGCACGGTTGAGGACTAGAAAGAGCCCTGCCAGGATGGCCAGCTCTGCGGGATAGCAGGGGCCCCTCCCTCTCCCAGCCTCGGGAAGCCCAAGGCCACGGCACAAGCCTGGCCCACCCAGAACAAGCCTCGGGCTCAGCCAGCCCAACTCAGAAAAAGCAGGGGTCAGTCTCCAGCCTGGATGCCTCTAAAAGTCAGAAAATGAACAGCAAGAGCGCTCACCTGAAAAGGTTTCACCTTTCAGAGGAGTATTACTCCATGGGTTTCGGTGCTACCAGACACCCATGATGCCCCTAATGAAGGTGAGGCTTCCTCCACTTTTCTAACATCCAGCTATTTAAAAAGAAAAGAAAAAAAAGCTCAACACTGCAGTTTCTGGAGAACTTTGCTATGTGAGTTGCCTCACTGCAGATTTGCTCCCCTAGCTCACTCCATCCCATGCCTTCAGTGTGCCGGGTGTCTCCTCTGTGCTACTGCCCCGAGTCCTGCCTCTCCATCCACACGGTCTGCCCTCTTGACAAACCACCCCGGCCCCACAGTTCCTCTGGCAACCCAGCCCCTCACACCGAGGATCCCTGTCTCACCAGTCACCTCCCTCAGCTGGGCCAACATGTCCAGTCCATTCCAGCTTCCCTGGTCTCAGGCCTAGAGACAACACATCCCTCCCTGAGCGTCTATCTCTGTCCCTCAATCCGGACCCCATCGAGAGCCCAGAGAAGCGTCCCCAGAACATCCTTCTCAGCAGGCCCACTGCAATGCAGCAAAGGTTTCAGAGCTCCCCATTCTCTAGGCGGCAGTCAGTTCCTTCCCACACGTACTGGATTCTGATGCCCTCTCCACTCCATTAGGGCCCACTGCCACCCACACCACACATGGTCCCTTCCTCTCCCGGGGAGCTGTCCCCTTGGATCTTGAGAGTCAAATACTCAGGGCACCCTAAAGTCAGACATTCTCCTTAAAGCTTCTCAAGCCATTCTGCAGCTCCGTGACCTGACTGCCTGCAGCCCATACGCTTCTCTCTGGTCAGCATCCTATAACTTAGCACTGAACACATAGCAGCTGTTACTCTCCACCAGTAGTTGAGTTTTCCTAACCAGACAGTAAGCTCGTTGAGGAGAAAAAAATAATCATATTCTTATGGTCTCTGTGAAGCAGACACCATTGGAGGCCCTCAGATGTATATGACAGAAACAGGGTTCCAAACTTTTTGTCACCTCCCCCTCCAACTCACCCTCCGCAGATATGGACAAGACCTTAAATCAGTCAGCCTAGATAATCTAAAAAACACTTCTCTTCAGGCAGAGAAGTAAGGTGGTTACTTCGTGGTTTCAACAGCTGACCTGAGACTCAGACTTCTGGGGTTCAAACTTTCACTGTAGATGTGCAAAAAACAAAAACAAACCAAAAAAAAAAAACCCTCCTCAACGACGTAGTGGCTCACACCTGTAATCCCAGCACTATGAGAGGCCAAGGTAGGCGGATTGCTTGAGGCCAGGAGTTTCAGACCAGCCTGGCCAACATTCCAAAATCGCATCTCTACTAAAAAATAAAATTAGCCAGCTGTGTTGACACACACCCATGATCCCAGCTTCTTAAGAAGGTATTGTTTATACATTATATCCACAAGAACTGTTTGAACCTGGGAGGCAGAGGTTGTAGTGAGCTGATAATGCATAACTGTACTCCATCCTGGGCAACAGGGCAAGACTCTGTCTCAAAAAAATAAAGACAAAGGCTGGGCGCAGCAGCTCACACCTATAATCCCAGCACTTCGGGAGGCTGAGGTGAGTGGATCATGAGGTCAAGAAATCAAGATCATCCTGGCCAACATGGTGAAACCCCGTCTCTACTAAAAATATAAAAATTACCCGGGTGTGGTGGTGCATGCCTGTAGTCCCAGCTACTCAGGAGGCTGAGGCAGGAGAATAGCTTGAACCCAGGAGGCAGAGGTTGCAGTGAGCCAAGATCGCACCACTGCACTCCAGCCTGACAACAGAGCGAGACTCTGCCTCAAAAAAAGAAACAAAAAGAAAAGACCCTCTTCAACTGGCAGCAATGCCCGGTGTTGTGGGGAGGAAGGACTGGAGGCCCCAAAGAGTGCCCACTAGGGCCACCCACCATGGGGAGGAGGAAAAATGAGAAAAGCATCCATTTATTGGGTGCTTTCTATTTGCCAGTTCTGCTGGGCAGCTTGGATGCATTATCTATTGCTAATTCTCACAGCATCCCTACTAGAGCAGGGTTATTCCAATCACAGGCAGACACACCGAGGCCTGGAGCTCCCTTTCCATCATGCCTCTATGCATGGGGGAGAGAGACACGGTGAACTGTTTGAAGGGACGAGGCTTCAAAGGATGCCCTGCACATGTGCAAACCCCACGGAGAAAAGCAGAACAAAGGCAGGCAGGCTGTCCAGGTAAGTTCACATTCACCTGGCTCAGCATTCACATGGGAATTTCACAAGATGCTTTTTTACAAGCTGCTCTTGAAATTAACATTCCAGCTTCAAATGATGATGTTTACATTTTCTTCAAGAAATATCCCACCCCACTCCTCAGGAGAGGAGACTTTAACAATAATATCTAAGGTGTTACATTAAGTTCAGGAGTCCTCTTTAAACCAACTGAGACAAGTAAACTGTCTTCTGTCCAGAGGTAGGGAGCTGGCCTCACCGTCTCCAAGAGCCCCACCAGGAGACTGTCAAAGGCCTTCACCAGCAACCAAAGCCAGCAGGACTGGGGAGGGTGCTTAAGTGATAAGAGACCTTTAAGACCTTGCTACTGTCCCTGACAAGAGGTAAGGCAAAAGTTTACAGCCCTCACCAAGAAAACAATGCAAGAAATAGAAGCCAACTTCCATATGTGGCGATTCTGCTGGTTCCAACCACAGCTCCCTAAAAACTCCATCTCTCTGTCTAGTGTCTTGAGATCTGAAGGCTGGAAGGGCCTGTGAAATAACCTAGGACCACCCTGGCACTCACAGCAGGTGTGCAAGCACCCACCCAGCTTTCTGAGGTGCCACCCTGGCCCTCTGCATCAGGCCACTCCCAAGACCACCAGGCAGCTGAGTCCAGCCTACAGATGCCTCCTCCTTAGGTGCCCAGCCCCACAAAGGTTTAAAAGCACACTACAGACACAAATCAGTGCCAATGAATTAATCATTACATCATATCTAGAAGGAACTTACGAAACAAAGTCTCCGTCCACAGGGATGAGGTGATCTTGACACAAGGCCAGACTCACAAATGACCCTTCCAGGAGCTAAATTGTTTTTTATTTACCTCAATGTGCAAGAAGTCTAACAATGAGTTTAAAGATAATTTTATTGTTTTCAGGTTCCATGCAGCAGTAATTGGTGTGGCAAAATGTTTTGGCTGGCAGAGGTGCAATGATTAGATGAAAATAAATTTGTTGTACAAAAAAAGTGTTTCAAAGTGAATGGAGGGTATCAGAAGTCTTCCATTTCTTCGGCTCCTCCTATGCGCCAGGCACTGGACCACGTCCTGGGAATTCAAAGATGACCAAGGTACCATTCCCCTCCCCAACATCAGGGGAAAACAATATGGGGGAGATGCCCATATACAGATATAGCAAGAGACCACACGCGCTCAAGTCAGCGCAACCAACCTGCATGCAGAATCAAGGCCAGAGAGAGGGTGCAATTGCAGCTAACTCTTAAAGGAGCTTGCCAGAGGGCAAGCTGGGTAGTACTGTTTGCTATTCCAAGCAGAGGGGCTTCCACCTGCCAAGACAAAGAGACACAAATGAGTATAGTCTGAGAAGTTGTTCAGAACGTCTGGGAAGAAGGGAGGCTGAAGTTTTCTCTCAGCCAAACAAATGATTTCCAAATTAAAAAGAGTAAAAGGCAATCACAGGAAAACTGACATGTAAAACTGAATAACCAGCTATATATTTTGTGTAATCTCAGCAAGAAAGATTCTGAAAATATCAATGAAAGATGAAACGAAATACATAAAATTATCTAACAAAATACAGTGTGGAACCTAACACCAATCATGGATGTATTTATTCTTATTCTCTGTAAGTATTTCTGGCTGGCGAGCATCTTAACCACATAGAATAGCCCAAGGGGACAGATATGAGCATGATAATTAAAGTGTTACTACCTATTTAAACAGAGCGACGGAAGGTAAATCTTGCTGTATTTTTCCAAATGAATCAGTCGTGGGTTTGTTTTTTTTTTAAATCTCTAATCTCAAAAGAAATATTTTAGAGGTTTTACTTTATGAAAGTCCTGTAAAATTATCTTAAAACTCTAACTGGAAAAGACACACCAGGTGTAACAGCTCTGCCACGGAGTTGCAGTATGCTTGTCTGCATCGTTTAGGGAGACCCTCATTTAGGGACAGAATTAGCTGTCCCTAATTCTCGGGACAGCTTGCACTGACACAGTAGAGTAACCTTAACCCAAAACTCTAGCCCAGTGCCTTCTACGTAAGCCTGCAGTATCCACATTTTCTTGCAATCAGTCCCTAGGAACCAAGCCAGAGAGTGGACTGGGATCGCAATCTTCCTCCTCCAGGCACTGTTACCTCCTCGGGGCACTGCTAATTCAGTCACCGAATGGGCTGAATTTCCCTTCTGGCCACTAGATGGAGCCTGTGCACCGGTGAGATGGGCAAAAGCGCACAGTGGACACCTCTCAGGTGCGAGCAGAAATTGACAAATGACAAGATTAAGGGAGAAAGTGTAATAAACAGATCTCTGAAATGGAAGGCAAACTGCAGGGGCTATTGTTTACTGGAAAAAAATCACAACTGTTTAATAAGCAACATGCCATCTTGTAAATAAGCACCTTAGCAAAATAAAGTTTTATTATACATTTATTGAGCACCTATGTGCCAGGCTCTATACCATATTTAAATGACAAGGGCAATCAAACATCAAGTCTGCCTTATATTTCTATCCAAAGAACATCTCTGTTCAAGGATATCCCATGCATAAGAGCAGTAGCAGCTGAAGTCTGAGGGCTTAATACCAGGTGCCGGGTATCTGTTCTAAGCACTTGACATGTATATGAATTCGTTTGATTTTTGTGAATATTTAAAGTAGGTTCTACTAAAATTATGATTTCACAGATGAGGAAACTGAGGCAAAAAAGGATTAAATAATTTGCCTTAAAGCTTAGCTACCAAAGAGCTGAGATTCAAACAGCCACTTTGACTCCACAGTCCTCATAAAATTACAGGCAAGGAATAAGACAAAACAAATCACTGTCAACCAGCAAAGCCATGGTTATGAACTCAAAAGGGGTCAAGGGTAAGTAGATCTATACAAGTTAGGGAAATCCCAAAAACCTTCAGGAAGGAGAAGGAATCTGAGTTAGAAACATAAGGATGGTATCTCAGAGCTATTAAAACCACAGAAAAGGTATATGGGGAAATCACCTTAGTGTGTTGCCTTTAGAAAGTTATAATCTTGTCTCTATTTTACAGATCCACCTGAAACTTGGAGATTAATTTTTCAAAAACCTATTTCCTCACAATTTTTCTGACTTTGGTTTTCTAAACATATTAGAAAATGTTTCCATTTTGGTAAGAAAAGAAAAAACGTCTCTCCCAAATATTTTTAAATCTCCACAGTTCTACTGAGACTCACAAAAGTTAAAGAAACTAAAGCTATGCTGACCTTTCTTTGCTCTTATGTGGCACTTTCTGCTATTCACTATTGAGGGTGGAAGGAGAAGTACCAGAGTAGTGAAGAGGGAAAACATTCCCAGCTATGGAATGGAAATAGCAGAAGCAAAAACTTGGAGAGAGCAATAGCATGGCTTACTTTCCATCAAGCTAAAGTCCAGATGCTGGGGAGTACCAGAAACTAACACTGGATCCCTAGAGCAAAAGATTACTAAGGACCTGTTTCATTACTTGAGTCTAAGGACCTTGGACTTGATTCTAGGACCACAAGAGGCACATTCTGAGAATTTGGAGGTGGCAAGTCCATCAAACCAAGTGGATGGTAGAGGAACTGGTTCAGAGGCCAACTCAGCATGTAGTCAGAATCAGCGCAGGTCTGGACTGGGCCAGGCTGGAGCCAGGAATGGGGTGAATCTGAGCAATTTCAAGTGACTCGGTGAGATAGAAAGGAAACATTCAATTAACCAGTCTCCCCAGAAAAGGACAGGTTGCAGAACTGAAACTGAACCACAAATTCCATCCCGAGCCAATCTCTGTTGCTGAAAACTTTACAGAGGTACATGTGAGAAAGAAAAGCCCAACTATATCACCTGACCAAGAAAGGTACCATAGCAAAAGTTCCTATGACCACATATCATGTTGTGACCTAACATAAGCAGTGAACTCATCATCCACAGAAATCAGATAACAGAACTCAGGGACGCCTAACAGCAGATCTCCCTCTGCTGCTGCTGGTCTCTGTGTTCATTTGTTTTTGTTGCAATCTGTGCTTCTCTTTAAAGTCTGTAAGCTTGTGTATTATCCCACTATAATGAGACTCAGGAAAATTAGGTAGAGACAATACAAGATGACACACACAAATGTGGACACAACTGAGGGGGATTTTACAATCTAGACAGAATTAGTATCTAATGACTTAGAAAACACTTTGTAAGCTGATGTGGTCAACTGGATCATGGGCTCCTACCTGGAGTTTCTCTCCATGCTTCCTACTTTTTCCAGGAAGTTATCAAAGGTCACTAAGATACTTTGAATTGGGGAAAAAGTGAAAACTGTTATACATAAATTCATCTCTCCCTAATTACCATTAGACTTCTGCTCTTTAACATTCTATTGACTAAACTTTGGCTGACTGAAACTGGTGATGTCTCATTTACATAATCAAGCATATATTGCCAATAACCAAATTTTTAGAGACTAACCACGACTATTTTTTACAGCAGAGGACAAGCTGAAAGTAAACATTCAAAATATATCAGGAAATTTTTATTTTTAAAGTTCTGCTCTAT
>NW_016107334.1:8775885-8777116 GCF_001604975.1 Cebus imitator
GAGCCACCGCGCCCGGCCTAGGAAATTTTTATTTTTAAAGTTCTGCTCTATAAAATATTTATGCTCTAAAACTATCAAAACCTATTTGTTCTCCCATGTCAAGAGTAATTTTTAAAGTGGTATTGATTTTTAAACTGACAATTCCAAAGCCAGTTTAAAGAACGCTAGTGCCATGTTCAGAAGAAAATGGCTGAAGAAAAGTATACAAAACAACACTGTACTTCGAACTCTCAGAATTTAGACAATAGATGAATGGACGGAGATACACAATATTGAACAAATGGCATTTATTATGTAACTCTTACTTAAGTAGAGACCTGTGGTATTAAGAGGGCTAACAGTGAGGAGTGAGACAAAACAAAGTTTCAAATTCCTCCCACCAAGAACTTTCTGGATTAGTAAGTACTTTCTAAAGTCTTTAAAATACGCTTAAAAAAAAAAAGATGTTTTCCAAACTATGACCAGGCGAGCAATTTATTTCTTTTTATATATATTTCTGTGTGCGTGTGATGGAGTCTCACTCTGTCACCCGGGCGGGAGTGCAGTGGCGCACGATCTCAGCTCACCACAACCTCTACCTCCCAGGTTTCAGCAATTCTCTTGCCTCAGCCTCCCAAGTGGCTGGGATTACAGTCACAGGCCACCTTGCCCAGCTAATTTTTGTATTTTTAGTAGAGACAGGGTTTCACCATGTTGATCAGGCTAGTCTTGAACTCCTGACCTCAAGTGATCTGCCCACCTCAGCCTCCCAAAGTGCTGGGGTTATAGGTGTGAGCTGCTGCACCCAGCCAAGTAAGCAGTAAGGTAGGTCCAGCTATCCCTGCAGTATGTGATGGTCCCACCCACAGGTGTGCACAACTTCCCCATGTGGCTAGCCAGCCACCCCACAACTCCGAAGAATGTGAGGGCTTCAAGACCATCAGCCATCAGGACGGCACAAAGTCAATGAGCTCCATGAATGCATGGCCCAACAACTTACAAACTAAGCCTTCAGCAGCATTAACCAAGTTGAATGTAAACAGGAGAAAAAGGCAATCCTTGCATTCCTACTTACTTTTCCCAGTCATAAACAATAGCAAAAACACACTATAAAAGCTACTTCAGTTGTAGGTGTTCATCTCTCACCATAAAGAAACTACTTTCTGTTGTGTTTCAGTGAAATCAGAAGAGCAACTTGTAAGTTTAAAAATTCTCGTAGGCTGGGCGCAGTGGCTCACATGGGTGATTCCAG
>NW_016107334.1:8777364-8782241 GCF_001604975.1 Cebus imitator
AAAAAAAAAAAAAGAAAAAGAAAATCTTGTAGTCCAGGGAAGGAGAAAGAAAAAATTTAAACTTGCTCACTAGTTTCTTTTTTAAAAAAACATGGCAGTAACATCTACGGTTTAACTGGTATCTTTAAAAACTTATGGTAAGGTATTCTATAGTATCAAATAATTTCTAAACCTAAAGAACTGAATCCAGTAAGTACTCAACATGTATTTACTGAGGAAGAAAAGAGGGAGGGAAAACAACTATTTATCAGTTCAAGTTTTTCCTTAAGATTTCAAAATTAATTTAATAAAACATAAGTAAAGCCGAATCAGCGAAAAAAGGGAGAGAAATCTTCAAAAAATGCTATCTGGGACTTTCAAACGAGTAAAAATGACCATTTAAAAACTTAGTTTTCGAAAGTCCAAAAGTCTCAAAATCAATGGTATTGTTAATATTTAAACAAAACCAAAGCAATTTAACAAAAGAAAACATCATGCCAAGGAAGTATGTGTCTCTTGAGATAACAATCTAACTTGTTTTAAAGATCCTTTGTTTATTAACCGTTTTATACACCAAATCTATGTTCCCTCCTCAGAACAAATCAATATTTTCCAGATCCCTGGGGGTGGAGGTGCAGGCATGAGGGGATGTGTTCATATTTCAGAGTTTTAATCTTTTCAAATAGTGTAAGTCAATTACACTTCCCAAATGTCAACAGGTCGCAATGTCCACAAACACTGGGACTGTTGCCCTCTCCCACCCGCCCCCGCCCCCCACTGCCACCCCCCCACCCCATTAAAGCCACATCATATCTTTACAAATAACTGGAAAACTTCCTCTTGCTAAGCGGATGCCAAACACCATTTTCTAGGAGGACTCCGAGTGCATCACTTATGAGGCACTTTGCTGTCTTTAAAGTGTTCAGAATTTTCCTTCCGAACATCTCAAACATCGTAATCAAGAAACTATATCCCTAGTATGTATGCAACTATTACATATTTAGTACAATTGAGAAAAAGCTCATCTCCTGGACTCAGCACCTTTCATAAGTTGGCTAAGAAAGGCAGTTCAAAGCAAGTTCGCCCACAAGCGCAAATATCTCTTCCACGAACCAGGTTTGATTTTTAAATGAGTTTTGGAAACAAATTGGAGAAAATCACAACCTAGTAAGAAATACATCTTGTATGCTATACAATTAAAAAAACAAAAACTTTCAGGATTTGTCTCCTCATTCTTACTCCCTCATGCTTTTAAAAACACCAAGTTATTTGTAAATTATAAAATGCCCTGAAATTATGATTAGCTTCCTGATTTCTAGAAAGCTAACTAAAGCAATACATAATCCACAAAACTTCTGAAATAAGTCCCATCTTTCTTACAACTCGAAACATGCCATGCAACGCTCATGTGTACACCTGTGTCTCCTCATTTTTGGAAAAAGGGAACTACAACACTGTACTTTTAAAATATCAGTTGCCAAATCCAATGTTATAAAGAAGGCAGTGCTGCCAGTCAAGATGGGTTACCACCACCTATATGTCAAGGTCTACCATCACACTCCAAAGTAAGGGAAAGCACCAATGAGGCAAAAAATGGTACGGCAAAGGCTTCTAGATGAACAAGACTAGTTTAAATCTTAAATCTACAGAAATATTTTTTGAAGAACCTTTAAAATGCTGCCCACTGTCTGTTTACTTGAAAACTTCATCCTATACTGAGCCTGGGGGAAGAAAAACTTGAATTTTCAAGAAACTTGATTTCACGCAAGACTTTGCAGGCTCATGCACTGACTAGCTCAAGGTCAGCTTTCATACAGTAAGTGCATAATAAGTGCTGGCTGAATTCAGTTGCTTCTTACAGCACATTCTTACAAAACAAATGAAACCAGGCTTAAAAGGAAACCACCATCCCTTGAGGGCTCTTGGCAAAAACTCTAAGGCAACAAGTGAAAATGATACAGTTGATTTTCATTACTGCTCTGATCTTGCAACAATAGGAAGGGCAGGAAACATTTTTATTAGTAAACTAAGCCTTAGACAAAGACCAAAAGCAAATGTAAACAATTATTCTCTAGGTCTTTTCCTATTGAAAGGCAAGGGTAAATTTGGATAAATGCACACACTTTCAAAACAAAAACATCTTTGCCATATTTTAAAATCTTTTGTTCTGTAAGGAATTTTAATTATATAAAAATTACTGTACAGTTGAAACAGTGTATCCTAAAAAGACTTTCTCCTGCTCAGACCCTGGAACTATGTAACAAATAAACAACAAAGAAAAGAAACAGCTACACCTCATTAAAATGAACTGTTCATCCTCAGTCCTTACTACCACTTGTGGTCAATATGGCGTATCAAAAAAGTGTTTAAAACATCTTGAAACAGCAATTTATTTCTTTGCTGGAAAACATACATAATAAAACTTGAAATACATAATAAAAATACATCATAATAATACATAATAAAAAATGGCTGTTCAGACTCCCAGCCATTCAGACTCCCAGCTCCTAAACTCTGTCTTGAAAAAAACCATTATTTCAAATTCAGTTGAGGTTTCTATTGTCAAAAATCTGCCTTCCACCAGCACGTGTTTTTTAAATCCAGCTCCTCAATCTCTAACTGAAGCTACACAGAACCAAGATTCTTTTTTTCCTGCTTGCCCATTTCTACCACAGCATTGAATCCCTGCTAAGCTTCAATTATCAGTTTGTTGTATTGCTGCAACTCACGGCTCTGAAAAACTTATAAATGAAAAGAGAGAGACCAGCCTGCCAAATACACTACACAAGTGTAATGTAATTTAAGGTAGCATAACAAGTTATTTTCAACCTTAGCACATTTCTTAAAAAAAAAAAAAAAAAGTTTATTGAGATATAATTCACATACCATTAAAGTCCCCGATTTAAAGTATATAATTCAATGGTTTTAAGTATCTTCAGAGCTTCTTCACCACAAACTAATTTTAGAACAAATTTTCATCACCCCAAAAGGAAATCCTATGCCCACTACCAGTCACTACCCATCCCATCGCCCCCCAGCCCCTGGCAACCGCTCCTCTACTTTCTGCCTCTATGGATTTGCTTATTCTGGACATCTCACATAAACGGGATCATACCATATGTGGTCTTTCGCAACTGACTTCTTTCGCTTTTTATGGTATTTTTAAGGTTCATCTATTCAACCTTGGCATATTTCTTGGAGTTTTCTAATGTTTTCGACAAATCAAACATATGACCTTTTAAATTTCAAATCCTGAACCAAACCCCACCCACCCTTCCACGAAATACCATTTACTTGTCACGTCTCTCTAGAGAATCTAAACTATAATTTGCTTTTTAGGTTCTTCCAAAAGTTCTTTTTCTGGGTTCTCCTTCTGGTACTAAAACACTAACTTCTTTAAACACCAACATGTCACATACCTACATTTCTCTGACAATAGGATGCCTGGGGTAGAAAGATGACTGAATCCTTTTAAGGAGATGGCCGACAATAAATGCAAAGTCCATGCTGACTTTTTAAAAAGAAAATAGTTATCAGATTATCTGGCTAGCACCCAGAACGTCCAAACCTCCTTTATTTAGATGCTCTGTTCGCATTATGGTGACACAAAACACATCCATTCATACGACTGCTCCTGCTGCAGAAACTAAGTTTTCTAAGCTAAACACCACACTCTTTCTACTGCAATCTCTAGTCTCTCAATATGCCAGCAAACTACCTGCAACTGAACCAACACCACCCCGTCTTTATTTCTATACCCGACAACAGCTGAAAGAATGCCCTCCTGATAGGGTTAGGCAGCTGTTTCTATCAGAATTAAGTGGTCTAGCACCTTCCCAGCTAAAAACTGAACGCACGTTCACAGACATAGTTTTTAATCCTCCACATCTCAAAGATGGAGAGAGAGGCAGGTACTGAGTCAAGACTTCAGCAAACCATCATTGAGATTTGGGGTGCCTTCTGCCCACCCAACAGGTTTCAAGAAACTAACCACTGTAAAGGGATCCCTGGGGGAAGCTTTGGCATCATGGAGTAAAAACATACATTAAAACAACCCCTCCCCTCCTGTGTTCTCAAAAATCGCCGTCTTTTACAAAGAATATCCTTCAGGAACACTCCAAAACAAAGGCAGCCCGACTCCTGCGTCAGAGAAGGCCACCCCTGCTATTCTGAATTTCAAAACATTAAAAACACAAAACCAGAGAAACTATACAGTTCAACTGCATACCATAATAAAATGGATTATTTCTCCAGTGTCTTCTAACCCATACTTATCTTTTAAAGATAAAAGCCCTCCTTTGTCCCTCCAAACACCACCAAAACTAAACGCCTTAGTAAAGGGAGGCGGAAGGCATTCGCCCAATGGAGTCTGCTGAAAGTTTAGAAAACAAAGAGGAGAGCCCGGATCTGTGTACCGTCCGGCCCGGTCCGCGTCCCACTCTGCAGTAAACCCGGGAACCACGATCTGCTCTGGTTCCATCGCGGATTCACTTCTTTCGAGACGTTTAAGGATTTGTTTATGGAAACAGCCTTTCTGAATTGCCCCAGTGATGGGGCCAGACAACCCCCGCTGCCTCCTACTTCTCTCTCCCTCACTCCTGAAGGCTCAGTCGTGATTTTTTCAAAGTTAATTGGCACCACCTGCATACCCTCTGCAACCGTTACTCACCAACACGCCCTCACCGTTCCCAGTCCCCGTTCTGCGACATTTAAACTTTTAATCGTGTTCAAATTACTCTACCATCTTGAATGTACCAGGAAGCCACACTTTCCATTTTTTTGAGAAGAATAAAACCCCCACCTCCTCCCGCCGCACACCCTGCGGGGAGTTCTCACTCCCTGAATCTCCGCGTTTCCCTACCTACCCCCACCCAACACCATCAAAACAAAAGCAACCA
>NW_016107334.1:8782726-8783885 GCF_001604975.1 Cebus imitator
CAAAAACAAAACACCCTCCCCCCCCCGCAGCAAAACCTGGCGCTCCTGAAACCACAGCGCACGACACCTCTCGCCAGGTCCGGGCGTCTAGGTGTCCCCGTGCCGCAACACCCCGCGTTACGAGCACGTGTGTCGGAATGCACGTCGGCTCCGACTACACACCCACCAACGCACATTCGGATGCGGCCCTAACACCCCTCCATCCCCCGGCCCGGGAGAAACTGAGAGACCGTACCAGAGCTCTCTAAACTGGGGGCCCAGTGGCCTCGCATTTCCCAGGAGGCTGCCCAGAGAGCGCTTCCTCATCCCACCGCCCAGCCCCGGGACGCCAGGAGCAGGTAACCCGCCAAGGAGCGAGGCAAAGTAACCGGCAAGGCCAGGAACCCGAGGAGCCCGAGGGGCAAAGGACGTTACGCGATGAGAGGCAGCGCCGGGCGCTTGGAGAAGTGTCCTGGGGCTTCAGGGCCTCTCCACAGGGCACCTCCCCCTCCAAGGGCAACTCACACCCCGCGGGCCGGGCGGCTCCCCGTGCCCCACCCCCGGGTCAGCCCCAGCAACGAGGACGCGGTTCGGCTCAGGGTGCTGTCCCCGCTGCCTGCGCGCCGCACCCGGTCAGCGCTGTGTGCAGAGCGGCTAGCGCGCCCGGGAGAGGCGAAGTGCGGGTGGCGGGGCCCGGGGCCTCGCGGAGCCTGCCCCGACACCAACTTCCCCACCGAGTCCTGGCGCCTGGCGGGAGAACAGGACTGCCGGGACATAAGACAGAAAGCCTCCGAGGCCCTTCCTGAGCGGGGATGCGTGGAGCCAGGGCCCACGGGGCCCTGGACGAAGGATCCCGGGTCCCGGGTCCGCCGCAGCCTCCCTCCCGGCAGAGCTGCTCCGCGCCCCGCCCTGCCGCTCCCGAGTCCGGGGACCCGACAGCTGCGACAGCGGCAACTCGGGTTTCGCAAACAAGGCGCAGCCCCTCGGAGGAAAAGTTCCCGCAGTGGCCGCGGGCGGCGGGCACATACTCACTTTCTCCACTTGTCGGCCAGAGCACGAGCACGGTGGAGAGAAACAGCAGTCCCCACAGCGAGGTCGGGGACCCTCCTCCGGAGCTAGACCTCATTCCTTTTATTTGGAACGAAATTCCTCTTTCTCAAAAAAATCACAAATCTGAAAA
>NW_016107334.1:8784230-8790590 GCF_001604975.1 Cebus imitator
GTCTTCGCTCCCCCTCCAAAAACAAGGGCGAAGGAAACAATAGTCCGAAGGCGGCGGCGCGGGGGCCCTCGGGGTGCGCAGACCGGGCGGGAGGTGCGCGACGGGGCGGGAGGTGTGGGGCAGCCCCTCAGCGCCGGCAGCAACGGCCCAGGGCTTGGTGAAGCCGAGAACCCGAGGCGCGCCGGGGCGGGCAGCTGGCGTCGTCGGCGTTCATTTTCAAACCCGGAGAGGCAGGAAGCGGGGAAAATGCAAAGAAAGGGGGAAAAGCCCAAATCTGCCTCGCCGAGGAAAACAAGCCCTGCCCTGGCCGCGCGGGAGGCGGCTGGACGCCCGAGCCTCGGCGGCGGGAGGGCGCGACGCAGTTCGCTAGATCGCCCCGAAGTCCGGGTGGCAGGCGAGGCCACGGAGGGGCAGAAACGCGGAGTGAAAATGAATGAGCGGCTCCCCCTCCTCCTCCTGCTCCTCCTCCGGGCTCCGCTCGCCGCCGCCTCCTCCCTCAGCGCCGCCGCCGCCGCCGCCGCGAGCTCCTTCCCAAATCCAGGACACACACAAAGCGGCGGGCCGTCCGCGCGGCGCTCAGCACTCCCGCCGCGCCGCCCCGCTCCACGCCGCCGTCCGCCCCGCGCGGGCCCCCGCCCGGCCCCCGCCCGCCGCCGCCTGCTCTGCGCGGGGGCTCCGGCTCGCTGAAGGTCACGGCCGAGGCGAGGCGCGCCGTGGAGCTGCCCCCGCGCGGGAGGGGCGTGGAGGGCGCGGGGGCGTCCGGGGAGCGGGGCTGAGGGTCTGCGAGCGCCGGCCGCGGGCAGCGTCGCTGGCGGCGTCCCTCTCGCTCGCCCGCCCGTCTCGAGTTCGCCCGGTGCGCTCGCTCCTCGTCGAGTTTTTTCCCCGTTTTTTTCCGCTCAGCGGAGTTAAGGCTGGTAAACAAGAGCCCCAGCCTCGCCGCGCCGCCGCCGCCGCCGCCGCCACACACTGGGGGCTCGCGCGCGCACCCGGGGTCGCGCACACGTGCCCACTCGCACACTCGAGCGGCCACCGCCGCAGCCGTGCCGAGAGCCAGGCCCAAGCCAACGCCTGCCAAGAGCAGGAGCCCAGAATCCCCGAGACATGCGTAGCGGAGCCCGGGAGTGTGGCGCGAGACTGCGAGGCGCCGCCCCCTCCTCCCTCCCCGCCGGCTCCCGCGCGCGCACACACACAGACACGCGCGCGCGCCCACCCGCTCCCGCCCCCACCGCACTGCGCCGGCCACCCCGCACGCGCCCTCCCCTCCCGCCCGACTCCAAAAACAAAGCCCCCGGCGCCGGCCCGGGCTTGGCCCGGCAGGGGCGGATGGGCGGGGGAAGGCTGGGCTGGGGCTGGGGCTGGGGCTGGGCAGGGGAGGGGACGTGGGCGGGGAGTGCGGGGCTGGGAGAGGTTCATTGAAAACAACAACAGCGCGGCTGGAAAGCGCGACTCCCTGGTTCTTGAAAAGCTTCATTGTTTCTTGCAGCTGTTGCAAAATAAATAAATAAGTGCGAGCATGCGGCTTTTTTTTTTTTTTTTTTTTGCTGCGTGCTGGAAAGCCCGAACGTAGCGGTAGGGGCGCACCTGGGAGAAAGGGGACCCCCAGGCTACTACGCCGGGCACTTTTACGCCAGGCTGGGACGCCTGCGGCGTCGCGACCGGGGAGCTTGGAGTTTCAGGGCTCGCGGGGAGCGGAGGGGAAAGGGCGCGGCCCGTGTGGCTCGGCCTGGCGGGGGGCGGGGGGGGGGCGCGAGGAGCGAGGACCCCGCCGCCGCCCCTGGCGGGCCCCGCGCCCCGGAAGGGGGCCCAGACAGGCGGCCTCGCGTGCCCAGGGCGCGTCCCTGCGGTGGCCGCCAGAGGGCGCGGCGAACGCCGAGGAGGGCAGCCCGCGGAGAGTCGCCTCCCTCCCTCCGGGGGAGGAAATGTGGAGGCCCGGGCTGGGGGCCCACTCGGCTGGGTCGCACCGTCGGTGTCTCCCGGTCCCGCGGCCCTCCCCAAGCGCCCCCCGCGGCCTCGCGCGGCTCAGGGCTCCACCACGTGGGCGGCGACGGGGAGAGGCCGGGCGCGTGCACGCTGCGGGGCCGCGGGGCCCCGAAGCTTGGGGGGCGTGTCTCGGTCCCGGGGCCCCGAGTGGGGGTGGAGGCTGGGGCCGGAAAGCCTCCCTTGGCCGCCGTCCCGACCAGGGAACACCCCGCCTGCACTCGGGATCGGCGGCCACTGCGGAAACCCACCCGCACCTGTCTCGGGTCCTCCCGGGCACGTTCCTCTCGCTTCTTTTGCTACGTGAGTGTCTAGAAACCAACACCGACCCTAAGTCTCCGCGGTGGTTTTCTCGAATGTGCAGGAGAGGTTTCCCCAAAGCGAGACTTCCCTAGGACTGCCATCTAATGAATACATGCTGCGGAGACCAGGTCCTCAAAGGGGGAGACAGCTCAGCAGTGGCCACTGAGAGGAGTTTGGGATACGTGGGCTTTTACAAATAGTGATTGGACCCCGTGTCGTCCTTAATGTGGTCGGGTTTCATGAGTCAGGCTAGTTGATGTCAGTAATAAATTTTTTTTAAAATGGCTAATAAAAGAGTTGTGAATTGTCTAGATGAGAAGTGGTTGTCTCCTAAACCATCGGGCAAGATAGTAAGAGGGGAACTGATGTAAAGGAAGGTAGTAGGTTTCTTTTGTTACTCTCTAATTCTAAAAGATTTCTGCATTAGAATGTGTATCCATCGTTCGTAAATAATTTTTTAAATTAAGAGCTGAAAACAAAAGCTATCATAAAGGGAACTTAGCCATTTTTTTTTTCTTCTAAAGTTGTTTCCTAGATCATTTTCCACCTCGGAAAGTTCTGGCTGGATTCAGTGAGTGAGTTGTATAGAAGGAAAATAAACCCTGTTTTACCTAAGAAGTTTACTCATGTGGTGGGATGGTTTTGTTTAATGGAAATTCAGCTTGATTTTTAAATAAAGTGTTTTAGTTTTAGATGTTCCTGGATTTAACAGAGGAAGAAATCTATTAGAATCTTAAACTTAGAATGTTTAAAAATTAGGCACTACCCATGCAGAATTAAGTCCAGTCTACTAATTTGAAAATATTTCTTCAGAAAGTTATCTGCATGAGGTTGGTCTTGATTCCTGCAGATCCATTCTGGAGTTAAATGCAAAGGAATATTGATATATAATTTCGTTATACTTAATTTCAGAATTTTTAATACATACTTGTAAGACAAATTCAGAACTGATTTTTAAAAGGCTAGTGCTTATATAAAATCTTCAACTACTACCCAATATATTTTTAGTATTAGTAATAAATATGCCTGTTTAGTTGTCCCCAGCAACATAAAGAGGTATATGGAATTTTTAAATGCATACATGTTTTTGTAGGGGTTGTGGGATTTACTTCTGTGTGTGTGTGTGTGTCACTAAAATGATTTTCATTTGTGATTTTTTTTAATGTTTGTGTTTTCCTGAAGTAGGAAATTAATAATATCAAGTTAGTTTAAACAGTGAAGTGAGCTGTGTATCATTATATAGCTTAATATTTAGGAAAAAATAAAAATTTAGGTTGTCTTTAGGCTTTATCTTGACCACATGGACAAAGGAGGAGATTTGTATTTTATTCAATGATTATATTCTACATACACAAGTCAAACTTATTTTTTCAACCTTGAAATAAAATCATGTAGACAAACATTAATTGGAGTCTTTCCTTTACACCCGCACTGAGAATGCACCACACTTTTTATTTTACACCATTTTCCCCAGGTATCTTATAGATTCTCCCTCTTTTGGAGCAGAAATTGGTTGCTTGTTTTCATTTCTTAAAAACGCTGTTTACTTCATAACAGTTTTATCTCAAATTATTCTGCTAAATGTACCAGACTCCCCAAAAATGTTGTGTATATTATATACATCAAATGCAAATATGAGAAACAGCACAACTAACAATTGACAAGTGTTACAAGTAATACATTATGTTGTGATATATTTGCAGAAAGGAATGTTACTCAGCAGCAAAAGTGAATAAGCTACAACCCTACACAACATGGGCAGATCTTTGAAACACACTGAGTAAAAATACACAGGTATCAAAGACACACACAGCATGATACCATTTTGATAAAGCTCTTAAAGGCAAGAAAAACTTTAAAAGTTACAACAAATTTTTTATAGCAATCCCTTGCCTCAAATACATAAATAAAATATTTTTGGTTTGTTTTGCTTTTGTTTTGGCAAAAGGATTAATGAAGGTTGTGAATTCCTTTGGAGAGGATGGAAAGCCCATGGGCACATGGGTTTCCATTGTAATTTGGAATGCGTTCACTCTTGGATTGAGTGATGGATTTGCAAATTTCCATTTTATAATTATGCATTATAACTAACACATATGTTCTACATATTTTTGTATGTATAAAACATTAAAGGAGATAAATAAAAAGATGAGAGAGATCCATGAAAGAAATCATTCTGGTTTTCCAGTGGGAGTCATTCATATTTCACGCTATTTGTATAAACAACTCAGAAGCATTAAAGATCTACTAAAACGACACAGTTAATCAAGGTCTGATCCTTTAGATATTTCAGAGGAATTTCACTCATATAGTATCGATGGAGTTTAAGGCAAAAATCCAAAGAAAAAATTTAAAAGACCTCACTTCATAGGTAATAAAGTTCATTAAGAGTGCATGATTTAAACTGACAGTTTCTTAGGTTAAACATACAACTAACTTACAATCCAGCAAGTCTACCCCTAGCTATTTACCCAAAATAATTAAAAATATGTTCACAAAAATATCTCTATGGAAATGTGGATAGCTGCTTTGTTCATAATAGCAAAAACGGAAACAACCCAAATATAAATCAAAGGGAGACTAGATAAACAAATCATGATGTATTCATTCAATGCAATACTGCTTAGCAGAAAAAAAGGAATGAACTACTAATCCATGCAAAAACATGAATGAGTTTCCAAAGCAGAATGTATAAGTCAGAAGAGTACATACTGTATTAGGTCATTTATGAAAATCTCAAAAACAGGCAAGATTGATCTAGAGCTAGAAATAACAAGAAGGGTTGCCCTGTGTGGGTAGAGAAGGGAAAGTTTCAAATGACTAGGGAGAGGCATGAAGAACTTTCTTGGGTGATGGTGATGCTCTATATCTTGATGGGGTGTTGGCTATGCTAGTATATGCATTTACTAAAAACGCCAAACTGTACACTTAAGACAGGTGCACTTCATTCTTGGTAATTGTATCTGAATTTTAAATGTTTAAGATTGTATTATAATGTATATAGTTGCAGCTGTTCTAAAAAAAAAAAAAAAAAGAAAGAAAAGAAAGGTTAGCACAATGCTTCCCATTTTTACTACTATGCGAGTTAGTAGAGATGCTAAACTCCATCATCCCTGCCCAGAGCTGTCTACAGTTGAGTATACTTTCAGTGTATATCTGCCTAAGGTCTTTGCAAGAGGCATTAGCTGTGGAGGGCATCAAATAGTCTCCACAGAGCAACCCAGGGGCAGGAAAAATACAAGTGATACTGTAGCTGATTCCAGTCCCCACACAGCCACAAGCAACAAGAGTCCCAGACTTGATGAGGATCTGTTTACACTCAACTTGAGATTTTCTATTTTAGCTCTGCATGGATTGCTAGCTCCCAAAGCATAAATGGTACATTTCTCCATGATACTTTAAAAGCAATGTGGAGGTTTCAGAGAGCATTTGCGCAGAGACAGCTGAGATAATGTCTTCCTGTGACTACTTTCAGCACCGTGTTCAGTAAAACATCAATCAGGGAAGTTCCTGGAAAACCCAGGCCTGGGCCAAGAGTGCCAGGCACCCTGGACATCTCCACGGGTCCAAAGTGGAAAGCAGAGGCTTCTGTAGCTGCACCACTAGCCTAAGCATCGTCATGAGCCTGTCCTCAACCTGAGGGTGGGTATGTTCGACTCCTCACATGGTAGCCTGGGAAAATAAACCCGACCAGGATCGCTGTAACGGCTCTGTCTTTTTCACTTGTCATTTGCAGTGGTTAGTCTCTGAGATGGGTGTGCCGTCTTCACTCCTCCATGTAATTAACTTTCAAACATATCAATAGTAAGGATCCCTGTCTGGCAGACAGTACAAAAGATGCTTCTTCGTTGTTGAAATGCATCCTGGATGTACATGAAAAGTGGGGTTAAATCAAAATTTCTGTTCCCTCTGATTAATGCCACCAGCTCTGAGATGTTGTATCAGCAACATGCCAGGAAAAGGAGACAAGCTACTCCTCTGCCCTGCCCCACCCTACTCTGCAAAGCTGTGTGACTCTGTGCATGTGGCTTCACCTCTCTGTTTTCTCCTCTGTGAAATGATCATGTTGAAGTGGACCTT
>NW_016107334.1:8790868-8796484 GCF_001604975.1 Cebus imitator
GCACAATCTTGGCTCCCACCTCAGCCTCCTGAGTAGCTGGAACTACAGGAGTGTGCCATCATACTCAGCTATTTTTTTATAATAGAGATGAGGTCTCACTATGTAGTCCAGGTGGGTCTGAAATTCCTGGACTCAGGCAGTCCTCCCACCTTGGTATCCCGAAGTGCTGAGGTTACAGACGTGAGCCACCATGCGCTGCCAGGGTTTCTTAAAGTACAGCATAAAATATTTTTTAGCAGTTTTGAATTTCAATATATTTTCTCCTAAGAATATGAGTATGGAAAGACAAGCAGAAACCTCACTAAGGAAGGGGGAAGTCGTCACAGGTAACCCACAAAAGGGATCCTTCAATTGATTATTGAGAATGTTCCTGCAAAACATTCTCTTTTGGGATATTAAGTTCTAGTGGAACCTTATTCTGTAAAACATATTCTGCACATTTCTTCAGTAAATTTTTAAACACAGCGTCATTGTGTCAGGCTCCTTACTAGCAGGAAACTCTATTTCTGGTCTCATGGACAGGCTATAAAATGAAGCAATCTTAAAGTTATGCAGATATCTGTAGCCCTGCAATGTAGAGAATCAGCTGCAGAGTCAACTTGTTTACCTTTTCTCTTTGCATACCATTCATCAACTGGAGAACTGAACAGGGACTACAGGAAGCTGAACGAGGAAAAGGCTTGTTCCTACATCCATGAGGAATTATTAAGACATATAGACATGAAGAGAGGTTGTATATCATTTCTGGTTTCAAATACCTGAAAAAGTCATTACACTTTTCAAATCTGTTTTTCTTCCCATTATTCTAGCTCTGCCTGTTGTCATTAGACTTGATCCAGATAACACCGATGGGCAGAACTAGACTAATGGAAAGGAAAACATTTCATTTATTTTAAAGAATTTTTCTTATTTTCCAATTGAAACAAAATGTCAGTATTATTTTGCAGTCTCTGTTTGAAGAATTGCGTTGTGTGGGAGAAATTCCTCTGTCATCAGAATGTCCATACAGAGACTGAACTGATACCTGCTGGGGAAATAGTCCAAAGAAACAAGATTGAGAAGATGGTGAGGGCGTGGCAACTGGGGTGGGCGGTAACATTCGCCATCCCTTCCAATTCCAGGGTCACTGGATACTTGGATTCTACTTCTGTGCTTGGATTACTGTGACTGATGAGCTGCTGAAGGAACCTTGCTTTGCTTTAAATGAGTAGTGATCCGCTTCAAAGTAGAAGATGCATTAGTTCAAAGGGATATTGAATTTATCATCTATTACAGAAATCCTGATGAAATTGCTTCTGAAAGAGGTCTAAGGTCCAGTTCCAACAGACTCAAAAGCCAAGTTAGGAGATCAAGGTTTATTTTCAAATCAGTCATATTGCGGGAGATGCTTGGGCCAAGGTGGAGGTTAAGATAGTGGCGTGCTGGTAAATGTTTAATATGGACTATGGGGTGGGGAAAGCGAAGATGTGTAGCATTTTCTAATTTCCCTTGTGGAAATATTCCCACCATGGCCAATTTCAGCTACCAATGTAAGGTCAATGGATACGGAAGTCTGAAGAGATGTGCACAGTTGTCCCTTGAAAGACAGTGTGAGCCTGCTCCAATATGTCACTGGGCTAAGACAGCTGAAAACATTGTGTTGTCTTTGTAACGAATTACATATGTATTCATAAGAACATTATAAGCAAACCAGTGCAAAAATAGCAATAACTATAAACAGGCAACTCACAGAAGAAGGCAGAACGTCCAATAAGCATGAAAATATACTCAGCAACCTGGTTGGCAAAATTAAGAATTGGACAGTACCAACTGTTCACAAGGATGAATGGGGAGAATCATATTCTCATTCACTGCTCTGGGGAAGATAAATTAGTACACACACTTTGGAGAGCAACTTGGCAATATCCTTAAGGTTAAAGACACACCTACTCCACAACCCAGCAACTCCATTAGGAAGGAGGATACCCCAAAAGCTCTTGATATATACACCAGGAGACACAAACAAGAATGTTAATTGGAACACGGTTTTCAATAGCAAAATACTAGAAACAATCTAAGCGTCCCTCAGTGGAAAGATGAATAATGGTGCTTTACTTGTACGGTAGAATGCTATGTGGAGGTTAAAATGAATGAACGACATCTAAGCGAATCAACATAGATAGATTTAACAGCCAATATTGTGTGAAAGAGCAATTTGCAAAGGTTAAATGATATGCTACTGTTTATGTAAATATCAATACAAAAACAAGAGCAGCATTGTTTGTGGATACATATATATGTATCAAAAGTATAAAATATTCATGGAGGTGATAACAATGTCAGATATTATCTCTCAGGATGAAGGAAGAGAGAAAAAAGTAGAGAATAGTTTTAATTATATTGACAACCTTTTATTCATGTAAAAGACAAAAGATATCTGAAGCAAATGATCCAAAATGTTAGTATCTGTTAAACCTACATGGTGGGTACACGCATGTCTGTAAGTTATTTTGTGTATTTTTTATAGGCTTGAACTGTTTTATAGATTTTTCCATTGCCTTTTTTTAAATAAACTTTTTAGTATAGAATAGTTTTGGATTTACAGAACTGTTGTAAACATAGTACAGAGAGTCTCAAATAACCATACTCAGTTCCCATATTATTAACATCTTATACTGCCATGCTACATTTGTCACAACTAATGAACCAATATTAAGGCATCATTATGAAGATGATTTTTGTTTGTTTGTTTTTGGAGACAGAGTCTCACTCTGTTGCCCAGGCTGGAGTGCAGTGGTGCAATCTCAGCTCACTCTGCCTCCCTGGTTCAAGTGATTCTCCTCCCTCAGTCTCCCAAGTAGCTGGGACTACAGGCGTGCACCACCATGCCTAGGGTTTTACCATGTTGGCCAGGCTGGTCTTGAACTCCTGGCCTCAAGTGATCCGTCCACCTTGGCCTCCCAAAGTGCTGGGATTAGAGGCATGAGCCACCGCACCTGGCCAACATTGACTCAATCACTACTTTATTGAGATTTTCTCCATTTTTTCCTAATGCCCCTTTTCTGTTCTGGGATCTCAGCCAGGATCACATGTCACATTTGGATGCCACGTCCCTTGGACTCCTCTTGACTGTGACAGTTCCTCACACGCTTCTTGATTTTTGATGACCCTGACAATTTTGAGGAGCCCTGGCCATGTATTTTGTAGACTATCCCTCAATTTGAATTTGTCGGGTGCTTTTCTCATGATTAGAGTTGGATAATGTGTTTCTGGGAGAAAGACTCCAGAGGTACTGTGCTATTCTCATAACAAGAGTACATGCTATCAGCATGATGTCAACACTGATCACCTGCCTGAGGTGGTGGTCGTCAAGTTTTCTACTGTAAAGTGACTCTCTATTTTCTCTCTTTGGAAACATTCACTTCAAACAGCAATTTTTCACCATTTTTCAATAGTGAGCCCCTTTGAGACTCGAATGTGGGCAATGGACGCTCAGCTCAGGAAAACATTCTGATAGATCAAGCAGCACACAAACTGTTCCCTCCTCTGAGCCCATATTTGGGCCTCAGGTTAAGAAAACTTCATGTATACTGCAYGAATGTCCAGAGTGTTTGTTTGTTTGTTCGTTTGTTTGGAGAAGGACTAGGAGAGTAACCAAGTCTGGAGGCTGCACTGCTTCAGCCCTGTTATTTTCACAATGGTCAGGATCTGTCACTAACWGTTCTCTTTGTTTGTTTGTTTAGAAACAAGGTCGCCGCCCACTTCACCCACTTTGTCAGTTTACTTTTGTGGTTACCTCCTATTTATAGCAAATAGCAAGGAATAATAGTTTTCTATGCATGAAAATMATAAACTGTTTTTTCCTTTAAAACAAATCTAGGTTTTACTTTCATTTACTTTTTATTTGAGATGGTGTCTTGCTCTGTTGCTCAAGCTGGAGTGCGGTGGCAGAATCATAGCTCACTGCAGCCTCGAACTCCAACCTCAGGTGATCCTCCTACTTCAGCCTCTTGAGGGGCTAGGATCACAGGCATGCACCATGATGCCCAGCTGATTTTTTTTTTTTAAGAGACAGGGCCTTGCTATGTTGCCCAGGTTAGTCTTGAACTTCTGGGCTCAAGTGATCCACCCACCTCAGCCTCACAAGATGCTGAGATTACAGGCATGAACCATCATGTCTGGCCAGTTTTATTTTTAATAAAACCAATTTAAAGAAACATATGGGCCAGGTGTGGTGGCTCATGCCTGTAATCCCAGCACTTTGGGAGGCCGAGGGAGGCAGATCGTGAGGTCAGGAGACCAAGACCATTCACTGCTAACACGGTGAAACCCCATCTCTACTAAAAATACAAAAAAATTAGCCAGGTGTGGTGGCAGGCTCCTGTAGTCCCAGCTACTTGGGAGGCTCAAGCAGGAGAATCGCTTGAACCTGGGAGGTGGAGGTTACAGTGAGCTGAGATCACGCCACTGCACTCCATCTCAAAACTAACAAACAAAAACACGTGAAGTGACATTTGGAACAGGAAAAAAACTGAAGTTTCAGAAACCGGTATGAAGACAGATGTCTTGACTATGGTGAAAAGTGCATAGGCTTTGGAGCCAGAAGGGTCTGAATTCAAATTTCCTCTTTGCTAATTGCCATTTATGTGATCCTGGGTGAGTGAAACTTTACCCGTTTATAAAATAGCAATCATACAACTTAGCATGCAGGGCAGTGCCTCTCTGAATGTGTTTCCTGTGCCACCCACATTAGAATCAGCTGAGGTGCTCGTTAAATGGAACTTCCCAGGCTGCCACCCAGAACTTCTTTATCAGACAGGATCCTGGGGGCGGAGAGGTGGGTGGTAGTGTGGGAGAAAGCCTAGAAATCTGCATTTTAACAAGGTCCCCCGGTGATTTTCAGATGGGCTCTGGAGAGGATGAAAGGAGCTGAAAGAAATAAAGCAGCTGGCACAAAGGAGCAGGAAGGACACTGTTTTTCTGGGCTGCCCAGCATCCGAACACCACTTCCCTCTGAAGGGGATCCCAAGGGCCCTGCTCAGGAATTCCATGGGTGGCTGTGCAGGTTGTGCACTGCACAAGTATAGTGGCTGATGCTCTGGAACTGCACAGTACATAAACTGCACGGCTATATGTACCCTCCCTTCTCAGAAGGAGCTCAGCTGATCTAGTCCCCCATGGTCCTTTCCTGTTTTTTTAAAGCCTGGTTCTCCCAGCCTTCCTTATCATTCCCCTCCTGATTTTTTTTATTAACATAAAGGTGGCCAAGTAGTTTTCAATTTCCTGTATAGATGCAAAGCTGGGTTATTGTAAAAGACACACAACGTAGGGTTATAGCAGCAGCTGGAGTAAGGCAGGGATAATCTAATAGAAGTTATGGGTCCCCTCCCTGGAAAAATCTGTCTCTATTCATACATGCAATTTTGCAAACACTTTCTAGGGTTCAGAGACCTCTAAGGCCTTTCACAGACGTGCTTTGAACACCAAGTTTACTGCCTCTGTGTTACAAGAAAACTCTGAGAAATAGGGAAGCATTTATACTGCAGAATCCTTTAAACAGATTGTAGCTTTTATTATTTTCAAGATTATAAAAATAATAGTTATTAAAAATTATGATAAAAGAAAATTTACATTAAT
>NW_016107334.1:8798159-8805626 GCF_001604975.1 Cebus imitator
TGGGTAACAAGAGTGAAACTCCGTCTCAAAAAAAAATAAATAAATAAAAAATAAAAAATAAAATAAAATAAAATTTAGAGGCTGCACACGGTGGCCCACGCCTGTAATCCCAGCACTCTGGGAGGTTTAGATGAGCAGATCATCTGAAATCAGGAGTTCGAGACCAGCCTGGTCAACATGGTGAAACCCCGTCTCTACTAAAAATACAATAATTAGCCGGGCGTGGTGGCACGCACCTGTAATTCCAGCTAGTCGGGAGGCTGAGGCAGGAAAATCTCTTGAACCCAAGAGCCAGAGTGCTGCAGTGAGCTGAGATCACTACAATCCAGCCTGGCAACACAGTAAGACTCCATATCAAAAAAGAAATAAAATTTAGAGATGAAATAGAAGTTCCTTTCCCATGGTTTTATCCTCCTCCTGCCCACTACTGAGAAAACTATTATCATTTTTTGGTATGTATTTTTCTGAGTTGCATTTTATATTTCTGCTGCATATAATCCTTAGTATTGTTTGTTTTTTTTTTACTTTACATGTTCTGAACCTTGCTATTTAAACTTAATATTATGTTTTCAAGATCTATCCATGTTGACAAAGATCTAGTTTATTTGCCTTAGTTATTATATACTATCCCATGATGTGAATATATCAGGTTTTCCTTATCCACTGCCAAGTGAGGGACTTTCAGAGTTTCCCTACCCAGCTCTTTGCTATAACAAACAATGTTGAAATGTATATCCTTATTACAACTCAGGTTACTTTTTGTATAAATTACCTAACACACAATTGGTAAATAGGGAAAGGATATTAGAACAGGGAAGTCATGGTCACTTACACATGATTTTCCACAACATGTTACTGTTTTAAAACAATTAAAAGAGAAAGTTTTAGCAAGGAATAAAGACCTGGAGCTGAAAATCTACTAAAATGTCTTCCTTCAGAGCAAATAGTTACAGCATTAGTGGCTTCGAGGAGCACTGTTTTCCACAGCGCTATTAAGCTATATGGTGATGCTGTGGGTGCAGAAGAAAAACATTAAGAAATTGGGAGCATTTCAGCCAGGTGTGGTGGCTCACACCCATAATCCCAGCACGCTGGGAGGCTGAGGTGGGTGAATCATTTGAGGTTAGGCATTCAAGACCAGCCTGGCCAACATGGTGAAACCCCGTCTCTACTAAAAATACAAAAATTAGCTGCCTGTGGCGGTGGGCACCTGTAATCCCAGCTACTCAGGAGGCTGAGGCAGTAGAATTGCTTGAACCTGGGAGATGGAGGTTGCAGGGAGCTGAGATCGCGCCACTGCACTCCAGCCTGGGCGACAGAGCGAGACCCTGTCTCAAAAACAAACAAAAAACAGAAATTGGAAGCATTTCTCCTTGTATTAAAACAATGGACCTTAAACAATACAGTCCTGGGGCCATATTTTTAATTTTGATGAAAACGTTCTCTACCTACCTGCCCTGGAAGGAGGCACCTTGGGTTAAAGCCTGCAAAGCACAGGCACCTGGGATGCTGGGGACAGTGCCAGCATGGGACGAACTCTGTTTGTGTCATAATTTTTAAAACGTTGTAGTTTTTGTTAGTGCTTGGGTGACAAAGTTCTATAGGTTTTGAGCAGTGTGCCCCAACTGTATTTCCCCCATACACTTGTCAATTTTAGTGGAGGACATTGGACTTGCTTCCTTAAGCACAGGTGGAAGTTTCTCTAGGGTGTATGCCAAGCAGTGGAATTGCCGGGTCACAGGGGATGCATGTTTTCAACTGTTCTAGGCTTGTTTGTTTGTTTGTTTGTTTTTTCAAATTATTCTTCTAAGTGGTTTTACCATTTACGCTCCCACCAAGAGATGAGAGCCTTTATTTCCCTGCTTTCACATTAATACCTGATGTCATCAGATCTTTTCATTTTGACTGATGTCTTGGATATAAAATGACTTCTCGTGGTGGTTTTAATTTGTATTCCCCCAGTTGCTAGTGAAGCTGAGTGTATTTTTATATGCTTACTGGCCATTCCAGTTTTCTCTTCTGGGTATTACTAGTTCAACCCTTTGTCATTTTTTAAGCTGAATTGTTTGTCTTTTTCTTATTGATTTGGAATTATTTATGCATTCTAGATATAAACCCTTTGCCTATTAAATTTCTACTTTTATGTTCTCCTCACAATGTCCCACTTGCCGTATAAGCCCATTTAGAAAAATACATCTACTCTGCTATAAAACACACTGGGTTGCTTTTTTTTTTTTTTTTTTTTTTTTTTTGAATATATTCTAGGTACTTGTGGTTTTAGATTATGTAAATAGGCAGTATACTAGAAAAGTTTGAAACTCAGATTTTTATAGAGATTCTTGTTTCTCTACCCATACTTGACCCATTCTTCTATTTATAGAGACTTCTTTTTGTACACAAGATTTTTTAAAGCAGACACAAAGGAATATCCCCTGTCCTGACAACTGTTGGCCAGACATCTTTTGTCAGATTAATAAGAAAAAGATTGTTTTGGAAAAAATTAGGGAAGGTTAAACTTCATATTTGAATTGGATCCTTCGTAGATGTCTTAAGCCCAAGAGAAAACAATATGCTTTATGAAGTTCCATGATTCTCATTTTTAAAATATTCAACCCATACGCAACCAATCATCCTTTTCTGACAAGTTACCTAAGAAATTTTTCTTTAAACTGAACAGTATTGAATGTCAGACTAAATTTTTAAAGTGACATTCTGATTATAAAGAAAAGAGGAATTCCTAAATGAAAATACTTGGGAGTTTGCCTGCTGAAAATTTAGCTTGTGGAAATGTGAGAAAAAGATCTAAACGTTGGCAAAAGATTGCAATAAAGTAAATGATGTGGTTTTCTCAGGGGTGATTTTGCAACTTGAAACATTCCAAAAAGAGTTACTGATCACAAAGTTTCTTTTAGCTTCTAGCCCTGAAATGCTTGGCATACATAAAGCTCTTACAGATATTTGGATAAATTAAATTTATATTGACATTTTCTAAAAGTTGGCCTAAGTTTCTAGCTTGTGTGGGTATGTGTAAAACAGAGAACATTTTGAGGCATTCAATTTTACAACTGATAGATGCTGACATGAACCTGCCCCTTTCTACACTATATTCTTGAAAGATGAATCACAATGAAATTTTAAAAATGGATTTTTTTCTCATAAAAAGCAGAAGTTTCTCAAAAAGTTAATTGTAGAAATATCATATGATGCAAAAACTCCACTCCTAGGTATACACCTAAAAGAATTAAAAGTAGGGACTCAGATACCTATACATCTGTGCTCATTATAGCATTATTCAATAGCTGAAAGGCAGAAAAGCCCACATGCCCTTCCACAGGTGAACAGATAAATAAAATATGATATATTTATACCATGATTCATCCTTTAAAAATAAAATTTTGATACACGCTATAACATGGACGAACATAGAAAATATTATAGGTGTAATAAACCAGACACAAAAGAAAAAATGTGGCATGATTATCCTTATATATCTAGAATAAGCAAATTCATAGAAACAGAAGGTAGGTTAGAGGTAATCAAGGACCATAGAGAGGGTGGGGGAAATCAGGAATTATTGTTTCATGGGTCCAGAGTTTCTCTTTGGGGAAAATGAAAAAGTTTAGAAATAAATAGTGGTGATGGTTGAACAACATTATGAATATAATTAATACCACCAAATTGTATTCTTAAATATAGCTTAAATGGCAAAATTTGTACTATATGTCTTTTACTATAATAAACAATTTTAAACGAGGTTTCTTCAAACTCCTCCTCCAATAAAGCAGCAAATACTCCTTGAAGAAAGCTAGGAAAACTTTAAAAAGTAAAATGAAATTAAAGCCACCTGTTCTTCCACCAAGTAGTGATAACATGGATTAATGTGTTGTACAATTTGCTCTTCTGACCAATAGTATAGATATATGCAGATACACACACACACACACACGCGCGCACACACACACGCGCACACACACACGCACAGCCTTATGCTGAGCCTGCTTTTCTCTGTATATTGTAAGAATCAATCAGTAGAATTCAATCTTATCCACGAGCCTTAATTTATTTAAACCTATCAACTATTGTTGGATATGTAAAATATTTTCCATTTTTTCTCAATTTTAAATAATTTTGTAGTGACCATCCTTGTACAAACATTTTATGAGTATTTGGTAATTTCCTTAGGACAAATTAAAGTAAAATTGCTGAATCAAAGAATATGAATTTTTTTAAATCCCTTAATGTATATGTTTTTTAAAATCCCTTAATGTATACTATTGATTTACACTACAGGAAGTTTTGTTATTTACATTTCAGCAGCCAAATATGAGATTTTATTGCATCCTCATTAACACTGAGTATTATATCTTATAAAAGTCTCTGAAATTGATCAGAATAAATTCCATAAAAATATGACATTGGACCAATGATAGTATTGGTATAGAAAGGAAAAAAGATGAACTTTTATAGATTAAAAGTGGATGGAAGAAATCAATAGCAATTTGTCCCACGCGAATTTTGAGCCGTTCTCTAACATTATTATCTGTACTGAGATGCTCTTAGGGTTCACCTTGCCCAGGGAGTTACATTTGCCATCCTTAGCCATCCAAGCCTTCCCCAAGTCACATGCAGAAGCGTGCACAGCTCTTTCCCACCTCCTAATTTTGGCTACTGTCATTCTCTTTGCTACTAAATACTTTTGCACTTCCTCAAGTACAAACCCATTCAATCCTCCACATCTATCTAATTAAATGCTGTGGGCCAGAGGTCAGCAGTTTGGGGCCATGGGGAAGAAGAAACATCATAGGTGCAAATTCAACCCACAAATGGTCAGGAGTGGTGAGCTCCTTCTAAAATAGGTTTTGAGGAGAGCCTGGGGATTGCCAAAGGCACCGAATCTTTTGAAACAAGCGGGAGGCAGGGGCGAGGATGCTGGGACCTGGGAGGAAGCAAGCTGGGAGTGAATGGGGGAGGGGCAAGGAGCGCGGCTGATGCACCAGAGTGAAGTTTTGTACCTTACATGAGTAGGTGAGCCTGGCTTGGGAGTGGGGACAGGGAAGCAGCGTGGGATGGACAGACAGCCCCACTGCCTGGAGCACAGTACCTTTTATACTGAGTGCGTAATTCTTGAAGAGCGCTCAGATCTTCAAATATAAAAAATGTAGTCTTCAGGTATTGTGAAAGAATAACGTGTTTGTACAGCGCCTTATCATTTATGTATGTTATCTAGTTAAAAAAATGTTTGAGTCTTAGAACTAATGTGTAATGTGTAAACTGTCATGATTATTACCCTTATTTATTTATTTACTTATTTATTTATTTATTATTTTTTGAGGCAGGGTCTTGCTCTGTCGCCCAGGTTGGAGTGCAGCTGCAGCGGCGCCATCACGGCTCACTGCAACCTCTGCCTCCCGGGTTCAAGTGACTCTCGTGTCTCAGCTTCCTGAGTAGCTGGGATTACCGGCGCGGCACTGCACTCGGCTAATTTTTTTTGCATTTTTAGTAGAGACGGGATTTTGCCATGTTGGCCAGGATGATCTCCAACACCTGGCCTCAAGCAATCCACCCGCCTTGGCCTCCAAAGTGGTACGATTCGAGGCGTGAGCCACCGTGCCGGACCTATTAACCCATTTTGTATGTGAAGACTCTCAGGTCTGGGAAAACTGGACAAAGCAGAAACTCACGCCAAAACTTCTGTCCCCGTGTCCAGAGAGCTCTCCATGACAGCCCAAGCTGATTTTCCAAGAATGTGACCACTCTTTGTCAGATTTGCAACTTTTCTGATATTAAGACATCAGGTCAAAGTGCAAAGTTCAGAGAGAACTAAAGGGCTTGCATTCAAACAATTCTTCTGAAAATATAAGAAAGGGCTTTGTGTGCCCTTTTGAAAGTTAGGGATTAAAACATACGTAGAGACACTGTATGTGGATGTTGTGGATGCTCTAAAGATGAAAACGTGAATGGCATCTTAATAATAAGAGGCTTAGAGCACATTTTAACAGCAAATGGTTTCAGATAAATGCTCTTAAAGGATACACATACATCACTTATATGGATTGATTTATTTACTGTTGTCTAGTCCATCATTTGAATTTATTACATTCCTTTCTAATTATTTTAGTATTTTTGTTTTGTTTGGTTATTTATCAATGATCTATAGGATCATTGAGCAACATTGATCTATAGGAGCAACATTGGATTAGGCTGTGCCATGGCCATATAGGGTCGAAACTCACGTGGCCCTCTCCGAAAAAATCTCCTTTGGCTGAGCGTGGAAGGATCTCTGGCCCCAAAGACCCTCTCCTCCTTCTCCGTGTGTTCCTAGAATCATGCGCCCGCGCGCACACACACATAGTCACATGCACACTCTTAACATCAATAAGAAGGAAGTGGAAGAATGGTGCTGTTTTTGATGGAAATATGTTTGTTTTACTTCTCAAAATATTGTAAAGATATTTACCCAATATTATATTAATTGATACCAGAAAAAAACAATACAGACATCGGTACATTATAAACACCAATAAGTCTGTAGATTTGTCTTTAAGTTGCTTAAATAACTCACAATTCTTCTTTGAGCATTTTTTGCTGCAGGAAAATGATCCCCAGGAAATGACAAAGATCCCAGATCTGAAATAACTTTCTTCTGCTTTACTCCCTACTACTTACTCTAGTAGGGGATCTTGCTAAGGTGAGGTTTGAAAAATGCATACCCAAAAGCACTTTATTCTTACATTACTTGGAGATTAAGTGTTCATCCTTTCTTTTTCTAGTCTTAAGCCCAAGGTTTTAATTTTATTTTTTAGTAAACCAGTTTAAAAATAATATTCGCCTTCTTTGATGAAACTGTTCATTTCTATTACTTTAAGCCTTTCTTCTGATTTTTAGCCCTATACTAGTGGATTTTACACCACTATTATCCATAGTTTTACACATTTTCCTACACTTTTGTTATCTCCTTTTTCCACTTTTTTTTTTTAAACATGTTTTTCAATGTATTTGCAATGATCTTTAAATTGTTTTTGTCCTGGTAAGGAGTTAGTTTTAAATTTTCTTTAGCAGAATTATTCTTTGATCAAACAAAATCATGCATAGCATGGCGGGTGCCCACCCTGCCCTACATAACCACTGTGGAAGTTGATTTTAACATTTACAACTATTTTTGTACTAAATTGCTATTCAACTGCTTTCAGCATTTGAAATTTTAAACAATACCATTATAAGCATCTTTGTATATAATTTAAAAACCAATTTCATTAGGATAAATTCTGAGAGGTGAATTTTTCTGGGTGGAACTTTTATGTGTGTGTGTCATATGAATCATCACATTTCCTTCCAGAAGAGATGAACCAATTTTTATTGCCATCATCAAAATATAAGTCCTTTTTTTCCCCCAAAGCCCAGCTACCAATGAGTTTTATCATTTTCTTTCCTTTAATTTCATGGCTGTGAAATGAAAACACATTGATT
>NW_016107334.1:8806172-8811033 GCF_001604975.1 Cebus imitator
TTGTTACTATCATTATTATTATTATTAGTTTACCATTTAATCTATCCACTGTTTATTATGGTAATGGGTTTGAGGTCTAGGCCAGGTTTATTTTTTCTTCATTCTGATTTCTAAGTATCTCCGGAGCATTTATTAAGTAATTACTTTTCCATTTGCCTTGTTAACACCTATCATTTGTCAGTTTCTTACATACCACAATCTACTGCATTTTCTATTAAGCTTAAATTTGTTTCTGCATTTAAACCAAGCCCATGGTGATTTTAATTTACTCATTTACACTATTCTGTGTTTTCTAAAATTTTTCAATGGGCATGCATTTTATTTGTTTTTGGTATTTCATAACAAGGAAAAATCTCTAAAAATTGCATTTGCCATTCATGCCTATTTATTTTTCAGACATAACTTTGGAATAGCTTTTTGTATTAGATTTTATAAGTATTTTTATAGTTTGATTGAAAGTAAATCAGATCTAAAAATTACCTTGAGGGAAAACGAATTATTTTTTATATTCAGTCACCTAATATAAAGCATTTGTTCATCTTTCTTTACATCTCCTTTTACAGTTTTGCATTTTCTAGTTTTGTTTGCAAATTTCAAATCAGGCAAATTCTCAAATACTACATATTTTCTGTCAGTATTATGAATGAGACTGCCCCAAACCAATTAGTGGTTACATTTAGTAGAAATGCTTTAGAGTTTCATGGATTTCACTTTTAACTGGACACTTTCCTGACTTTTTTTATTTCTAATGTTTTTAGTTGGAATTCTTAATTTCTTTGGGTTCAACTTAATGTTTTTGTTTTTTTATTTTATAATGTTGATTCTCTAGTACATTTTTGAAGCATTGTTAGGATGACAAGAATATCCAATGATATACTAAATAATTTTAAGAAAAACATCTTTGTTTTGCTTGTTTTTAAGAGGAATGTTCAAAAGTTTCTCTGTTACAGATTGATAAGTTATATCATGTTAAAGAAATATTTTCCTATTTCTATCTTTAAATTTATAACAGGAACGAGCATTAAATTTTTATCAATTATTTAAATATTGTATCAAAAAGATCATATAAATTTTATTCCTGAATTTACTTAAATTGTATACTCATTACTTTATACTTTTAAACTAAACATATTACAGTGGTAAACTCTACTATAAAGACATGGCAAACAAATCTTTAAAAATAGGATCACATTCTACTTACAGATATTTTCACACTTACAAGCATTTTGATTAGAGACAGATTTCTTTATAGGATTACACTTTTTAAGAACTGAATCATTTTTGTCTGCTAGAATAAACCAGGAATAATTTAACTTATTAGGTGTAATTAACTTTTATTTAAAATTTTGAAAAAATTTCCAGCTAATTTGTTGTGGCGAGGAAAGGAGTCTCTTGGCTAACTTTCTTAATTTCTTCCTTAGCAACTGACCTGTTCACATTTCTGTCTCTCATGATACCATTTTATATTCTCTAACTTTTGTAAAATCATCCATCTTATTTAAATATCTAAGTGCATTACCATTGCAAATGGGCACCATAATCTCTAATGATTTTGTCTCTTTTCATTGATTTTCAAAACTTTCTATGGCTTTTAATCTCACTAATTTTGATAGTGAATTTGATTTGTTTTTGTCTTTTCAAAGTAAAAGAGCTCTCTGTTTTAGCATTTCACGGAATTTTTTGTGACAATTTCACAAAATCAGTTTGTTTACCACTATGTGTGTTTTTACCTTGAGGGTTTTGCTTTGTTCTTTATCTGAAAGTACATTTCTAGTTTTTTAATTTTACTTTATTAATAAAACATCTAAATACATTTCTTTAAATATATATTTTCTCCAGTTCAAATGTTTAATGAATAGTATCTTCATTTTTCATATTTTAAAATGATTTGTTGTTATATTTTAAATTTATTTGATCAGGTGATAGAATTTTTATTTCATTGGTATTAGTTATTTTTCGTTTATTTAAAATAAACTATTAACTTTTTTGCAGCAAGGTCATATAATATAGTACATACAATTTTTGGTGTTTTTCCTTTATTGAAAAGTTTCATTCATTTCTTTTCTCTGAAAGTTTTATCTATTCTGCATTTTCTCTTTAAATTCTCACCATAAAATTGCTCATTCAGCCTTCTTTCTTGTAGCTTTCAGTTTTACAAAAGCTTATTTCTTTTTTTCCCCCCTAATTCATCTGTCTAAATTTTATGGTGGGATAAGGATTTCTGCTATTTTGTTTCTCTCAATTTCATCTTGTAGTTCTAAGTTTTTTTTTTTATGTACTTTGTTGCAATATGCTGCAGTTCATATAAATTTAATATTTTTTGTTTTCAGTGATTATTTTGCCTTTTATTTTCACTCAAACTCACATGTAACCCTTTTTGCTTTATATTTGGCTTTGATATCATAATATATTTAGTTGATATTTTCTTACCTAACCAATTATTTTTGTTCTTTCCACATCTCCTCTTCTTTCTCTTTTAAATAGAATATTCCTGGATTTTTTTCTTGAATTCAACCTGAAACTCTATTTTAAAAAGTATAGAAATTTAATCTATTGGCACGCTCTTGTAATTGTTATATTTAAACCACTGTAACCATATTTTTATTATTCTGTTTTCTGTTATGTTTCTATGATGTGTCTTCACTTGGGAAAGGGTCATATTTAAGCTTCTTTTACTTCACTTAATTCTGAAATGAAATATAAAACAAATATTGGTATGTTTACATATAATAATGACTGCTCAGAAAAATCTGACATTTAGAATTTTGTATGTTCAACTTTATACCTGTCCTCTCCTCTTTTCCTTTTTACCGTTCCTCATAGCCTGTATATCTGAGAAAAAATGTTTTAAAATAATTCTTACTTACACTTTCTGTAACTGAAGCTGATTATTCATTGCTCTAACTCTGGAAATGCTATATGGAGGCGAAGTATATGGTTAGGGAGTAGCTGCAGCATTTTCTCAGATCAAATCTAGTAGATAATCTGTGAGCATCTCTTTCTTTCTTTCTTTCTTTTCTGCCCTTTTTAGGAAGACTGTATATAGTTTTTCATTGCCTTTAGGAAGGTTACAGTCTCAATTGGTACAGTTGATCTCATTGTAATGTAAAGCACTTTTTAAAAGCAGAAAACCACCCATCTTGATTACATTTTAAATAAGAACATGAATAGGACAGGTAAAATCATGCCAGTGGTTTGTGTTCCTTTCACACTGAACACTGTTGCTTTCTCTGTTCTCCACTGGGAAACTTGGGCATGACTAGCTGGCTGTTGTGTGGTTGACAGACTTCATGGGCCCTTGCTGGGAGGAGCATGAAGTTTCGAATTTTAGCTCTGCCACTGACTTCAGTATCTTCTCCTAAATACTGAGACACTCTTGGAGAGTTGCTAAGAGTGGCCAAAGGGACGAAGCCTCTGGTGACGATTTCATTATTGCTGAGTTCATTTATTTATATATCGATTGATCTCATTCTTTATTTATAGCTTTTCTGTTATGTAACTGCCCCATAGAGCTGAGCTTCTTTTTTGGAATGAGATGTGGAATACTTTAAATGCCTATAAAATCAAATGTATATATTTACCACTGTCTGTTTCAGTTTCCAGTATACGTTCCTTAATCAGTTCTGGAAATTCTATTGGCTTATGGTTTAAATTATGGGGTGGGGCACTAATTGTTTACTTAGGAGGAACAGTTTCAACAGTGGCTACCATTGATTGACCTCTTGCCCCTGACTGCCAGATTGAAAAACCATGTTGTATGGGTTTTTTTAATGTTATCTGTGGAAGGGTTAATCCTTCTTTATTGTACACTCGATTTTCCAGGTTATTCTTTATTTTAGTAATTCAATATTCTGGAGTATTTCTCTCTCTCTCTCTCTCTCTCTCTCTCTCTCTCTCTATCTCTCCCCCCCTCCCCTCTTTTTACTAGACTGTTCTAAATGGTTTGGCTTAAACCAATCACTACATTTTACGGTATTAAAACTCTAGTTTCAATGGTTGTTCCATTCCATCCCTCTTTATTTGAGAATGAAGGTCATCTATATTCTGATTGTGATTCTTGTAGCTGATTTTATTTTCCAGGTTATTCTTTATTTTAGTGCTTCAGTATTCTGGAGAATTCTCTCTCTCTCTCTCAATTTCTTTTCTGCTTCTAGACTGTACTAAATAGTTCTGTTTAAAGCAATCACTACATTTTATGGTTTTAAAACTCAAACAGATTCAGTGGTTGTTCCATTTCATCGCTCTTTATTTGGGAATCAAGGTCATCTATATTTTGATTGTGATTCTTGTAGCTGTTATTTTTAGAATGCTATTAATGGTGTGTACTGAATAAGGATTTCACTTATTTTTAAAGTGTTTACCTTTCTTCTTCTTTTTTTTTAACCTAACTCCTAAGAAGGGCTAACTTCTTTCTCAAGCTTTAATATATTCACCAAATAGTCTCTAGATTTCTGATTATTTAAATTGGTATCTAGAAGGTATTAACAGAGAAGAATTACCATACAGGACCACTTGCTCTGTCATCTAGCACCCAGAACATTGTTATTTTCAAGTGACCCGACTTTTCCAAAAGAATCTGGGAAAATGCAAATTTATCTTAAGAAACAACAGATAGTATTCATTACTGCAATTGACCTTGATAACAAAACAGAGCTAAATCTTCTTGCCTTTTAGAAAGGGAGACAAACTTGAGAACTTACTTCATCCTTTGAATCCTGTGATTTTAGATTTTAAAGGCTCTCTTCTTCTCTTAGGCACCTTTTGATTTCTGAAGTTTGATCTCCCATTAGTAATAATGTAAATACTTCTGCTTCTCAGCAACCTCCTTCCACCTGGGTAGATAACACCCTCTCTTCCAGAA
>NW_016107334.1:8812223-8814121 GCF_001604975.1 Cebus imitator
AAAAAAAAAAAGCAAAAAGCCAGCACTGTAGAATACACCATTTAAACAACCCCCTCCCCATTTTTCCTGAGATTCAGCAGCAGCAGCAGCAGCAGCAAGAACAACAACAACACGAATCAGTATTTCCCAGAGTGAGAAACCCCTGAACCAAAAGATGTTTCTTGGACAAAGGTTCTTTTGGTAAATAAGTTTAGGAAACACCACAAATTATTGCCCTCCTCTTGGAGACCCGTGAACACCTAGCTTATTCCACAAATATGTACTGAGCGTGTACCAAAGCCGGGTCTTATTTAGGGGCTGAGGATGAAACAGGAAACAAAACAGACAAGAGTCCCAAACCTTCAGGAAATGTACAAGGTTTTTGTTGTTTTTGTTGTTTGAGACAGGGTCTAGTTCTGTCACCCAGACTGGCATGCAGTGGCGCCATCACAGCTCACTGCAACAACCTCGACCTCCAAGGCTCCAGCAATCCTCCTGCCTCAGCCTCTTGAGTAGCTGGGAGTACAGGCGCGCGCCACCATGCCCAACTAATTTTTGTATTTTTGTAGGGATGGGACTTTGCCATGTTGCCGAGGCTGGTATCAAACTTCTGAGCTCAAGTGATCCGCCCACCCTGGCCTCCCAAAGTGCTGAATTATAGACGTGAGCCACAACATCTGACCAATTTCCATTTTTGTTTCGTTTTGTTTTGTTTCTTTGGAGACAGAGTGTCGCTGTGCCGCCCAGTCTGGAGCGCAGTGGCGCAATCTTGGCTCACTCAACCTCCGCACCCTGGGTTCAAGCAATTCTCCTGCCTCAGCTTCCCAAGGAACTGAGACTACAGGCTCGTGTCACCACGCCCAACTAATTTTTGTATTTTTAATAGAGACGGGGTTTCACCAGGTTGGTCAGGCTGGTCTCGAACTCCTGGCCTCGTGATCTGCCAGCTTCGGTCCCCCCCAAAGTGCTGGGATTACAGGTGTGAGCCACCTTGCCTGGCCCAATTTAGAGTTTTAAATTCACATGTTTGTTTCCTGTGGGGCTGTAACAAATGACCACAAACCTGATGGATTAAAACAACAGAATTGTGTTCTCTCACAGTTCTGGAGAGGAGAAGTCTGAAGCCCGGAGTCCAGGTCAAAAGCAAGGGTCCACAGGGCCGCGCGCCTCCCAGGCACCGGGAGAGTTCCTTCTTTGCCTTCCCCAGCCTCTGGTCCAGTCGCCTTGCCAGTGCGCATGCGCGAGGCGGGGGCTGCTCTTTGAATCAGAGTGACGTTCACCGTTGCCCCAGTGATGGGCTCCTAAGACACAAAAGAGGAACACCTGTGGCAGTGTGTCAAGAACCGGGCTTAGGTCCCTCCTCGCCAGGACGTCCACAGGACAATTTCCAGAGGCCAGGCAGAGACGCGGTTTCCAGGCTGCCAGCATTTCCTGACTTGTGGCCACATCGCGCACGTCTCTGCCTCCTCCCCTCCCATCCATGCCAAATCTCCCTCAGCCTCCACTCATAAAGTATGTTGCAATTTCGGGGCTACCTGGACAATCCAGGAATCCCTAATTTAATCACACCCGAAAAGACCATTTTACCATACGCGGTTTCAAAGAATGAGGGCCTGTTCTCTTTAGAAATCATTGTTATTGGCCAGGTGCGGTGGTTCAGGCCTGTAATCCCAGCACTTTGGGAGGCCAAGGCGGGCGGATCAGAGGTCAGGCGATTAAGACCATCCTGGCCATGGTGAAACCCCATCTCTACTAAAATACAAAAAAATAGCCGGGCGTAGTGGTGCGCTCCTGTAGTCCCAGCTACTCAGGAGGCTGAGTAGGGGAATCGCTTGAATCCGGGAGACGGGGGTTGCAGTGAGCCAAGATCATGCCCCTGCACTCCAGCCTGGCAAAAGAGCAAGACTCCGTTTAAAAAA
>NW_016107334.1:8814302-8818514 GCF_001604975.1 Cebus imitator
GAGTGAATGCAGCTCTGAGATGTCCTGTGGTAATGACTGCTTTTCTGCTTTGACCTTGAAACCCTCTCTTTGAGAAACGCCTGCCACTATCCAGAGGACCCTGGCCCCAAAAATCCACTCTGGAAACCAGGCTGGAGTTCAGTGGTGCGATCTCAGCTCACTCATTGCAACCTCCGCCTCCCCGGTGTAAGCAATTCTCTGCATCAGCCTCCTGAGTAGCTGAGATTACAGACACGTGCCACCATGCCCAGCTAATTTTTGTATTTTTAGTAGAGACAGGGTTTCATCATCTTGGCCAGGTTGGTCTTGAACTCCTGACCTCGTGATCCACCCACCTCAGCCTCCTGAAATGCTGGGATTGTGGGTGTGAGCCACCGTACCAGCTGAATTTGTTTTTTGTTTTTTGTTTTTAAATAAGCCTTTGGACATTTCATGCAGAATATAAAGTTTCTCTGGAGTTCATAAAAAAGAAATATTAAGCTAGAAGGAAAGTCTCCTGAAAGTGTCATGGAAGCTTCGAGGTTCTGGTTAGGATGTATGTAAAGCATGGTATTCTAGTTTAGTCAAATGGCCAGGGGGTGAGCAACCCCAATGACTGATAAGGCTTGGGGCTCACACTTCACCGCACTGAAAGCACTAAAACCTGAAGTCTGAATGTTTCGGTGGTGTTTCTCAAAAGTTCTGGGACCCTTTCTTTTTGTTTTCTTTTGAGATGGAGTCTTGCTCTGTCGCCCAGGCTGCAGTGCAGTGGCATGATCTTGGCTCACTGCAACTTCCGGCTCCTGGGTTCAAGTGATTCTCCTGCCTCAACCTATGGAGTGACTGGGATTACAGGTGCCCACCACCACGCCTGGCTAATTTTTGTATTTTTTTAGTAGAGACAGTGTTTCCCCATGTTGGCCAGGCTGGACTCAAATTCCTGACCTCAGGTGATCTGCTCACCTCGGCCTCCCAAAGTGCTGGGATTACAGGCATGAGCCACCACACCTGGCCTGCTGTGACCCTTTGAATAGAGCTGATGTCAATTCTCTCTTGTGTGGGGTCATCTATGCCATTGTCCTCCAGGGGCTCCCCCTTGATGCGGAGTTTATAATTTGTAATATTGATGGTATATTATTATATAATTGATAATATTATATAATGGAAAGTAATATATAATATGTAATTAATAATAAGTTGATGAGGCCGGGCATGGTGGCTTATGCCTGCAATCCCAACACTTTGGGAGGCTGAGGTGGATGAATCACCTGAGGTCAGGAGTTGGAGAGTAGCCTGGCCAATGTGGCGAAACCACCTCTCTACTAAAAAAAAAAAATTATACAAAAATTAGCCGGGTGTGGTGGCACTCGCCTGAAATCCCAGCTACTAGGGAGGCTGAGGCAGGAGAATCATTTGCACTAGGGAGGAAGTGGTTGCAGGGAGCGGAGATCACACTGCTGCACTCCAGCCTGGGTGACAGAGTAAGACTCCATCTCAAAATAATAATAATAATAAGTTGACAACAAATATCAACGATAATGTTAATATAAGATTGATGGCCAGTGGGGTGGCTCACGCCTGTAATCCCAGCACTTTGGGAGGCTGAGGTGGGTGGATCACCTGAGGTCAGGAGTTTGAGACCAACCTGACCAACAAGGTGAAACCCCATCTCTACTAAAAATACAAAATTAGCCAGGCTTGGTGGCAGGTGCCTATAGTCCCAGCTACTAGGGAGGCTGAGACAGAAGAATTGCTTGAACATGGGAGGCAGAGTTTGCTCTCGCCACTGTACTCCAGCTTGGGTGATAGAGTGAGACTCCATCTCAAAAAAAAAAAAAAAGATCGATGACTGATATATTGGTAAAGAGATCCAGGTATTATCCTGGCTACCGTGATACAGCAATAGACCCAGCAGACAGTCTTCAAGGAGCTGGCATTGTAATGTGATAAGACAAACAATAAGCATATAAATAAGCAAATGATTTGGCACCTTCTCCTTCATCCTCCAAGCCTGATGAAGTGAATCCTCACCCTGGGCCACTCCTCAATCAAGAGTGCCATGCAACTGGTGGCCAGGACTCCAAGGAGAACAGGAGACAGAGTGAAAACAGGGAATGACGTTGTGGTTCAGCCAAGTTGTCTCTTGCTGCGTGGTGGTTGACTAGCTGCAAAGTACTTTCACTTGTCCCAGTTCATGGAATCCCCCCAAGAACCCTAAAAGAAAATCATCATCCCCATGTGTTATCCCCCATTTCAGAGATAAAGTCTCAAGGCTGAAGCTTGCTCAAGGTTACACAGAGCCTGCACTTGAACTTGGGTCCTTCCTTCATTTGATATAGTTCCCACTGCACTCACTGAAAAGGGAAGAGACAGAGCCCCGTGGGATGATTACTTCTAGCCCCAGGAACCAAGAGCATGCACAAAAAGAAAGCTGCTTCTACACAGAATTCCATTTCTCAGGGTGTGTTTTGCTGGGGAAGGGAGTTGAAAATTTGCATTCTGGCCAGGTACAGTGGCTCACACCTATAATCCTAGCACTTTGGGAGGCTGAGGCGGGAGGATCACTTGAGGTCAGGGGTTCGAGAGCAGCCTGGCCAACATGGTGAAACCCCATCTCTAGTAAAAATATAAGAATTAGCCAGGTATGGTGGCACATGCCTGTAACCCCAGCTACTTGGGAGGCTGAGGCAGGAGAATCGCTTGAACCTAGGAGGCAGAGGTTGCAGGAAACCGAGATTGTGCCACTGCACTCCAGCCTGGGCAAAAAGAGCGAGACTCTATCTCTACGCCAACAGAGCTATCCTGATAAGTAATAAAATGTCTCCCCCCTTCTCACTTTCTCTTCCTCTGCCCTCTCTTTCTTCTCCATTGACTCTCTTTCTTTTTTTTTTTTTTTTTTTTTTTTTTTTTGAGATGGAGTTTTGCTCTTGTTGCCCAGGCTGGAGGGCAGTGGCCCTATCTGACTGCAACCTCTGCCTCCAGGGTTCAAGCGATTCTCTGGCCTCAGGCTCCCGAGTAAGTGGGATTACAGGCACCCGACACTATGCTCAGCTAATTTTTTGTATGTTTAGTAGAGATGGGAGTTCGCCATATTGGGCAGGCTGGTCTCGAACTCCTGACCTCAGGTGATCCACCCGCCTCGGCCTCCCAAAGTGCTGGGATTACAGGCGTGAGCCACCCCACCTGGCCTCCTCCATTGACTTTCTTTTAGATAAATGCTTTATTTTTGCAAAATGATACCTTCTCACAGTAAAATATTTAAAAAACATTGAAAAATACAAAGGAAAAAAAGCCTAAATCGCTTGACTTCTAATCACCTGAAGGGTAACTACTGTTAACCTTTTTGTAGCAGTGTGTGTGTGTGTGTGTCTTTTAAGGCTTTAACAGCCTGGGCATGGTGGCTCATGCCTGTAATCCCAGCACTTTGGGAGGCTGAGGCGGGCAGTTCACCTGAGGTGGGCAGATCACCTGAGGTCAGGAATGCAAGACCAGCCTGGCCAACATGGCGAAACCCTGTTTCTACTAAAAATACAAAAATTAGTGGGGTGTGGTATTGCATGCCTATCTTCCCAGCTACCTGGGAGGCTGAGGTGAGAGAATCACTTGAATCCAGGATGTGAAGGTTGCAGTGAGCCAGGATCGAACCACTGTACTCCAGCCTGAGTGACAGAGTAAGACCCTGCCTCAAAAATAAAGTAAAGTAAAGCTTTCACAGAGCATAACACACTTGGAGCAAAGTGCACAAATCATTTGTGTGCCGCTGGATGCACACTCCTGTGTACAGCAAATTGAAAATCGCAGTCTAGCCAGCACCCAGAGGGTGCCCCTCCATGAATATAACCCCCAACCACGAACACTGACTTATTTCTCACTTCTGGGGACACTTTGGTGGATGACCTCTTAAACTTTTATGAAACACCTGTGATCTTAAAAACAAGCCTGGTAACAACCGACCATGCTCTCCCAAAATCAGAACTGCAAAAACAGCCCACATACAACTTAATTGGCGTTCCTGTCTATATGACTCATTCTGCAAAATGCTACCAGCAGTCAATGTGCTCCTGAGTCCTGGTCCACAGCCTGGCTGCCTGCTGCAGCCACCTGGGGAGCTTTAAACCTGCCAGTGCCTGGCCCCGCCCTCCAGTGTGTCTGACTTAACTGGTCCAGGTGAGGCCTGGGCATTTGTGTAAATGTATCTCTTATCTCCCCAGGAAATCCTAATGTGTCACCAAG
>NW_016107334.1:8818812-8820289 GCF_001604975.1 Cebus imitator
TTGCTCTGTCACCAGGCTGGAGTGCAATGGTATCATCTCGGCTCACTGCAACCTCCTCCTCCCAAGTTCAAGCGATTCCCCTGCCTCAGCCTCCCAAGTAGCTGGGACTACAGGCGCGCACCACCACACTCGGCTGATTTTTTGTATTTTAGTAGAGACAGGGTTTCACCATATTGGCCAGGATGGTATTGATCTTCTGACCCCTGGTAATCTGCCCACATCATGATCCGCCCGCCTTGGCCTCCCAAAGTGCTGGGATTACAGGCGTGAGCCACTAGGCCCTGAGGTCATTTTTTACTATACAAATGTACTGCACATAGGACCATGAGGTGCTGTCCTGATTTGACCCCACGGAGACCACTGTGAGGCCAGACAGAGACTATTACCCACTATGGCCAGTGTGAACGCTGGGGCTCAGGAGTTTGTGGTTCTGGGCTTGGACCTCACTGCATTGATGGGAGGTGCACCTCCTGCCTAGATCCCAGGTCTTTTCAGCCTTGGCCCAGCTCATGGGCACAGGCCAATGGATGGAACAGAGGCAGCCCAAACCCCGAGGAAGTATTCCACCATCGTGGGCGTATCATCTGGGCATGAGCCTGAGCTGGCTGGGCTTGTCCGGGAGAACAGCCTGTTGGGATGCACAGGTAGGAATCCAAGCTGGCACAGAAATGTGCCTGAACATCCACAGAATAACTCTGGAAAAACAGGCAGGAGACTGGGAGGGCAACCTGCTTTCCTCTAGAGAGGTGACACAGGTGGAGAGGGCACAGGCGCCTGGATTGCCCAGGTTTAGAATTTTTATTATCAAGGCTGGGCACAGTGACTCCCACCTGCAATCCTAGCACTTTGGGAGGCTGAGGTGGGTGGATCACTTGAGGTCAGGAGTTTGAGACCATCTTGGCCAACATGGTGAATCCCTGTATCTACTAAAAATACAAAAATTAGCTGGGCGTGGTGACAGATGCCTGTAATCTCAGCTATTCTGGAGGCTGAGGCAGGAAACTCTCTTGAACCCAGAAGGCAGAGGTTGCAGTGAGCCAAAATTGCACCACTGTTTTCCGGCCTGGGCAACAGAGCAGGACTTTGTCTCACAAAACAAAAAAAAAATTATTACCTAAAATTTCAAATATAGAGAAGTAGCAGGAATGAACTACATTATCTATTATTTAAAAATGATTAGGATCGGCGGGGTGCAGTGGCTCATGCCTGTAATCCCAGCACTTTGGGGGGCAGAAGCGGGTGGGCAGATCACAACGTCAGAAGATTGAGATCATCCTAACACAGTGAAACCCCCATCTTTACTAAAAATACAAAAAATTAGATGGGTGTGGTGGCATGCACCTATAGTCCCAGCTACTCGGGAGGCTGAGGCAGGAGCATTGCTTGAACCTGGGAGGTGGAAGTTGCAGTGAGCTGAGATGGTGTCACTGCACTCCAGCCTGGATGACAGAGAAGACTCTGTCTCAAAAAAAAAAAA
>NW_016107334.1:8820973-8823627 GCF_001604975.1 Cebus imitator
ACTCAGGAGGCTGAGGCAGGAGAATTGCCTGAACCCAGGAGGCGGAGGTTGCGGTGAGCCGAGATCGCGCCATTGCACTCCAGCCTGGGTAACAAGAGCGAAACTCCATCTCAAAAAAAAAAAAAAGAAAATGATGTGCACTTTATTCATGAGGGAAAATATAGAATCAGGTACCAAGCAGCAGGACTGGGGTCCTATGCTTTGTGTCTTCTCCAAAAAGGGAAGAAGACAGAAATGGAGGGTCTCCCTGGTGAGGAAACATGGGAGGAAACACAACCACCTGTGTTTCCTCACCCGTTTATCACCCAAGGCAATGACAGAACGGAGCCTTGCTGTCTCTTTATAGCAGGGCAGAAAAGGCCAGCCAAGGAAGGTGAATGAGAGACTTGGAGGACTTGGCCCCAGACACTTGACTGAGATTACATCTGTCCGGGAGTGATGGATGGAATGAAAATTAACCCAGTTGGGCGCGGTGGCATGCATCTGAAATCCCAGAAGCTGGGGAGGTCGAAGCAGGTGGATTGCTTGAGCCTAGGAGTTTGAAACCAGCCTGGGAAACATAGAGAAACCCCGACTCTATAAAAAATACAAAAATTAATGGGGTGTGGTGGCACGTGCTTGTGGTTCCAGATACTGAGGAGGCTGAGGTGGGAGGATCACTTGAGCCCAGGAAGTCGAGGCTGCAGTGAGCCAAAATTGCACCACTGTACCCCAGCCTGGGCAGCAGAGTGAGACCTTGTGGAAAATAAAAAAAAGAAAAACAAAAAACCAGGTGTGGTGGCTCATACCTGTAATTCCAACACTTTGGGAGGTCAAGGTGATCACTTGAGGTCAGGAGTTAGAGACCAGCCTGGCCAACATAATGAAACCCCATTTCCACTGAAAACACAAACATTAGCTGGGCATGGTAGCATATGCTTGTAATTTCAGCTACTTGGGAAGCTGAGGCAGGAGGATTGCTTGAACCTGGGAGGTGGAGGCTGCAGTGATCTGAGATTGCACCACTGCACTCCAGACTGGGCAACACAGTGAGACTTCATCTCAAAATAATAAAATAAAAAAATTATTAATTAATTAACCCAAGGGCTTACACGTCTAGAAGGAATCATTTTTTTCAGCCTTTTGAGGCAATCTAAACTTGCTTGACCTTTTTAATTTCATTCATGTATGCAATCCTGGTATCTATGATTCATCCTTGAAAAGTTTCTACTAATACACAGGAACCTCAGGAAATGGTGTCCTTTGCTCTCTGGTGATATAAACACATCCAGTCACATGCTTTCCAGGTGGACATTGAGGCAAGAGACAACAGCTCGCCTTAGGTGAGGCAGAGCTTGGAACCTGGGCCGGGAGGCCGTGTTCACGATGATAGGGGGTGGCCCTAACATCTCACGCCTATGGCCTTGGGCTTTCACGCAACCAGATCAGCTAACACTTGTCAACTGCCGAGTGTGTGTGAATCCAGCCACACTCTTAGGAAGTCATTACAAATCAAATGACCTTGGGCATCCTCAGGTGTCCTATCTTTAGAATCTCTCAGCATTTATAAAATGCACTGCAATATGTCTTCTCCCTTCTTAAATAGCCTTGGGTTTATGGAGAATAACAACAAACAAAACAATTGCTAAAACATGTGTAAGGTGTTTACAGATTTCCAAGAGGCTTCAGATCAGTGTTTCACAATAGTCCTGTGAAAACCGTGTAGTAACAATGATTCTTGTCCGTTTTCTAGATGAGGGGACTGAGGCTGAAAATTTACAGGATTGGCCCAAAGGACAGAGGAGCTGGGACCTGAGCCAAGGTCCCCCACTTCTAGAGTCATTCATCTCTATGTTACTTCCTATCCAATGCCCTATCTGTTCCCACGTAATACAGGATCTCACAGTGAGTCCTGGGCACTCGGGGGACAGGGATAGCACTGGAAAGTCCTGTTTTCTCATCCATAAAAGCAGGAATTTAGATCAGATGGCCTTTGGGCACCCCTAAGTGCTGAGACATTTTTATTCTCTGCTCCATTTCAAAGGTCAAGGGGCAGGTCCCTGGCCGGGTGGACTCCACTGAAGGCAAAACAAGAAGAAAAGACGTTAGTGGTAACCTCTTTTATCTGTATTTACCATCAGATACCAAAGAGACCATTGGTTTTTCACTCAGCAAACATTTATTGGGGTCACCATGTGCTGGTATGGTTCTAGAAGCTACAGACAGTACCTGGGTCAGCCTCTGCCCTCTGACCAAGGGAGAGACTGGTGATTCAGAACCAGTTCAGTGAGGGTAGGAGGGAAAAGGATGGGTGAGATGCCATGGTGCCAGAGAGAACTGCTGCCATTTTGGTGGCCTTCGAAGAGTGTGCCAAATAAGGCTCTAGAAGAGCAGAGGCTAAAACATGGCCTGGCAGAGAGGGTCAGGGCTACCTGGTAGGTTGAGAGGCCAATGCACCCGGAGTGAAGAGCAGGCACCTTCCTTGCGATATGCCCCTGTGTTTTCATCTCCCAGCCCACCTTCAGCTTTCTCATTCAGCTTCCTCTCAGTGATGATGAGAAAATCCATAGTCCACTACTCTGTGAAAAGCTGTAGACAGTTCCCTGAAGTGCAAGAGGATGCATGATTTCCTCCAGGAATAAATGAATCAGGAGGAAGGAATCTCCTCCTGGGAC
>NW_016107334.1:8825579-8827402 GCF_001604975.1 Cebus imitator
AACCTCTACATCCCGGGTTCAAGCCTCAGCCTCCCAAGTAGCTGGGATTACAGGCATGTGCCACCACACCTGGTTGATTTTTTTTATCTTTAGTAGAGACGGCAGTGTCACCATGTTCGTCAGCCTGGTCTCGAACTCCTGACTTCAGTTGATCTGCATGCCTTGGCTTCCCAAAGTGCTGGGCTTAAAGGTGTGAGCCCCACCGTGCCTGGCCAGATTTTATTTCTCTTAGGTAAATACCTAGGAGTGGAATTGCCAAGCCATATGGCTATTCTATGATTAACATTTTGAGAAACTGTGACACTGTTTTCCATAGCAGCTGCACTATTTTACATGTCTGCCAGCACCGTATGAGGATTCCAATTTCTCCACATCCTTACTACTGCTTGCTTACATCTGTCATTTTTGTTATTGCCGTCTTGGAGGATGTGACATGCTCTCTCACTGTGGTTTTGATTTGCATTTCCCTGATGGAGAGCAGTGGCTCCCAACCTTTTTGGCACCAGGGATCAGTTTAGTGGAGGACAGTTTTTCCACAGACGTAGGGTAGAGGGAGCGGCATGGCTTCGGGATGAAATTGTTCCATTTCAGATCATCAGGCACTAGTCAGATTCTCATAAGGAGTGTGCAACCTAGATCCCTCACATGCACAGTTCACAATAGGGTTCGCACTCTTGGGAGAATCTAATGCTGCAGCTATCTGACAGGAGGCGGAGCTCAGGTGGTAATCCTCACTGGGGACTCTCACCTCCTGTTGTGCAGCCAGGTTCCCAACAGGCCGTTCCGACAGGTACCAGTCCACTGCCCAGGGGCTGTGGACCCCTTACACAAAGTATCTTTTCTTGTGCTTGCTGGTTATTGTACACCTTCTCGGGAGAAATATCAGATCAAATCTTTTGCTTATTTTACGATTGGGTTATTTGTCTTTTTGTTATTGTGTTATATGAATTCTTGCTGGGTGTGGTGGCTTATATCTGTAATCCCAGCACTTTGAGAAGCCAAGGCAGGGTGATCACTTGAGCCCAGGAGTTTGAGACCAGCATGGGCAACATGGTGAAACCCTGTCACTACAAATAATATAAAAATTCTCTCTCAAGTCCCAGTTACTTGAGAGACTGAAATCAGAGGATCGCTTCAGCCCAGGAGGTCCAGGCTGCAGTAAGCCAAGACTGTGCCACTACACTTTAGCCTGGGAGACAGAGTGAGACCCTGCCCTGGGAAAAAAGAAAAAAGAAAAGAAAAGAAAAGAAAGAAAGAATTATTTATGTATTCTGGATGTTAGACCCTTATCAGACATAGGATCTGGCTGGGCATGGTGGCTCACACCTGCAATCCCAGTACTTTGGGAGGTCGAGGTGGGTGGATCACTTGAGGTCAGGAGTTTGAGACCAGCCTGACCAATATGGTAAAACCCCATCTTTACTAAAAATACAAAAAAGTTAGCCAGGCATGGTAGTGCATACCTGTAGTCCCAGCTACTTAGGAGGCTGAGGCAGGAGAGTTGCTGGAACCCAGGAGGCGGAGGGCAGTGAACCAAGACTGTGCCACTACACTCCAGCCTGGGGGACAGAGAGAGACTTCATCTAGATAATAATAATAATAATAATAGGTTCTTCAAGTACTTTTTTCCTATTCTGTTTTCCAATTTGTCATTTTTACTTTCTTACTTAATCTTGGCCTTACTTTTTTAACAATAAGATATTTTTAAAGGAAAAAGTGAAACCAACAATTCAACTTATCTAGACTTTTCTGAAATTTCTGTACAGCTAACTCACTATTTTGGGATGATTTGTGTCTCTTGGCTTTCAGTGTTCTATGAAAAG
>NW_016107334.1:8829554-8832023 GCF_001604975.1 Cebus imitator
AAAAAGTGTTGTTAGAATCTGGTAAGATGACCTATGATGTGTGATAAGCCCTCAATATTAGCCACTATGACTAAGACTTGCATATACAACAAGAGCTGGAACACCAAGCTACAGAATTGCTTTCCTAAGTGTAAAATCAAATAAATCCATTTGAAAGCAGTAAGTCTCTTTCCCTCCATCCTTCCCTCTCTCCCTCTTTTTCTCCCTCTTTCTTTCTTTTTCTTTTTTCTTTCTTTTTCCTTCCTTCCTTCCTTCCTTCCTTCCCTCCCTCCCTCCCGCCTCCTTCCTTCCTTCCTTCCTTCCTTTCTTTCTTTCTCTGCAAGGGTGGTTTTTCCCAGCAGTCAAATAAAACTTAGTTTATTCAACAAATGTTCATCAAACCCTGCTGTGGTGCCAAGTGCTGTGCTGAGTGCGAGCTAGGGATTTGGTAGTGAAAAAAACAGATTGCACATTCTCATTCTGGAGACTGTGGAGCTCACAGTCTAGTGGGAAAGACACGAATTATACAATCAGACCTACCAGAGGGGAATGCTTTCTCAAAAAGTCAACTCTCATATAAAGTTTTTTAAATTAAATCATCTAAAATGTACCCTGAAATATGCTTTTTTTTCTTTTGACTAAGAAATTATTGCTTTTCGGAATTATACGTTGTATGTTTTCATAAATCTCTTCATCTAGCATATGCTATATATATACATGAAAAGTCTATGTATTTATATACATTTCTACACAAACATTGTTGACAAACTCTGCTTAATGTTAGCTCCAATTACAAATGGTAAAATTCAATGTTTTTCACACATCAGATATTTAAGTAGTTTTTTAAAAATATATATATCTTAAAATGCCAACGGAAATCTTTTTGGAGCAAAGTGTCATCTTAATGAGGTTTTATGATGTAGCAGTGGATGGAAGATGTTCTAGTATTTTTAAAAATGTATATTTGGTGTTTCATGGGCTATTAGAGAGTCCAGAGAACCCCGTCTTTTCCTTTTGGATGCCATCAGATTCCTAGAAGGCATCCTGGGGCTTTTCTCTGCTCTTGATGTTCGGCTCTTATATGACTCGGGGCTCTGAACTCCTGGTACCAGTGAGTCATAGATTCTGCTCCAAGAAACTCTTTGGGAGTGAGAAGTGAAAGCAAAACTGATCAAACTGGGTGTGGCTGAGGGGGCCCTTCCACCAAGCAGCGTAGCTTTGGACACAGGCTGTTGCTTCTAGAAAGGAAGGGTTGCATGTGGAAAGGACGGGTGATGGTTTCGTGAGGTGGTAGACATGGGATGGGAACCAGTTGGGTGTCAACAATGACAGAGGTGCTAAGCTGCATGATCCCCTCCCATGTCTGAGTCAGGAGCCTTCCAACTCACACAACACACCATAGCAAAAACAAGAAACAGAACAAATCAATCATTGGTTTTGGAGAGATAGCCTCTGTAGAGAGAAGACTCCTTCCCACCCAGGTTCGGACATTTTAAAGATCCTGGAGACGTTTCCAGAGTGGGAGTAGTGTGCAGTGCCATTCTGTCCTGGGGACTTTCTGAGACATATTCTAAGGGGACTTCAATGCTTGCTCATGGTAAGTCAAAAAGCCCAAGCATCATGGCCAAGATGTTGAAACCATGTGATCCAGTTCCAGATACAATGTACCATCATGAAAGGAAATATTGTATCATCCTATTACCTTTAAATAGCTCCCCTTTCATCACTTCCTTTTAAGTACACGCACACATGCACGCATCTCTTTGGAAGTGGCAGAAGCCAAATGCTTAGAGTTTCCTGGCATTTGAGCTTTGTCTCAACAGCTCTCAAATGTATACACTGCTCTTCGCATCCACTTTGAAGTTAAACGGCACAGCTCCTTTTTTACGCAGATACCGTCATGACAATAAACACCTTGCCAACCTTGATACCCCATCTACCCTAGCCTCATGGAATTCTCTGGCACACTCACTTTCTCTGTGTGTCTTTTTGGTGCCTCTTTGTATCGTGTAGATTTTAGGTCCATCTGGTAATAACAGTATCTTTCTGTACACAATGTATTCAGTTACCGTTAAACAATAAAAGTTATTTGATATCAGCAATGTGTGCCCTTGGGAGACAGGAGGATTGGAGGACAGCGGGAGCTAGAAGCAGGAGAGTTGCAACACCTGTCAAGGGCTTTCTGCTTCTCCCAGTCACCAGGGTGTGCAGCTCTATACTCCCTCCACTGGCACTGATCCTGGTGCTCCAGAAAAAAACAAAGTGACCTCACGGTCCCTTTGCAAAGTAGAGGCTTGTCCTTGAAGTGCCAGGACAGAGGGGTTGCTTCAGTCCTGGGTGCTAGTAAGCAGCTGTCCAGGCTGATGTTAAAGCTACCGAGGATTGGCCGGGTACGGTGGCTTCCGCCTGTAATACCAGCACTTTGGGAGTCCAAGGCAAGCAGATCACGAGGTCAGGAGTTCGAGACCAGCCTGGCCAACATAGTGAAAC
>NW_016107334.1:8833406-8858804 GCF_001604975.1 Cebus imitator
AAAAAGAACAAGTGTAAATGACAGCAAAACCAAACCAGGGCCAAGAGTTGAACAGGTTCTGAGACAGAAAGAGATGAATTAGGAAAACTCTTCCATGTGTTAATGGCTAAAATACTTGACTTTAGAAACAGTAAGAGTTATCTCCTTCTATAGCAGTCATTAACAGCTTCCCCAGAAAGACCCGCTGGTTTGGAAAATCACAACGTAGTCGCAAAGCTTAGCGAGGAGAATCTGAGGGCTCCGCTGCAGGGAGCAGCTCTGAGCTCTTCCAGACAATGGTTTTCTTGGACCTATTCTGTGGCTTGGGATAAAGGAAAGAAGCAAGAGAAACCCAAGGTGGTGTGGAGGCACACAGCCTCTGGTGGCTACAATGAATGAGGATATGAAGCTAGAATGCAAGCTTCCTATACATATGAAACCCCAAGCATTGTGAAAACAGGCACATGGAAGGGGGGCACTTTTCTTCTGGTTCTATATAAACACAGTGGCTAGGCATGGTGGCTCATGCCTGCAACCCCAGCGATTTGGGAGGCAGAGGTGGGAGGATCGCTTGGGGCCAGGAGTTCGAGATCAGCCTAGGCAACATATCAACACTCTGTTTCTACAAAAAAAATTAAACAATTAGTCAGGTGTGGTGGCACATGCCTGTAGTCCCAGCTATTCACAAGGCCGAAAGAGGAGGATCCCTTGAGCCAGGGAGTTTGAGGCTGCAGTGAGCTATTGGTCACACCACTGTATTCCAGCCTGGGCCAGAGTGATACCCTGTTTCAGGTAAAAAAAAAAAAAAAAAAGTCTAAACACAATACCAGCTGAGGAAAGAGGGAAGTCTATACAGAAGGAGAAAAATTTTTAGACAATATGTGCTTTTTGAAGCTTGATGCTTTTGTATGTGGTAACAAGATCAGAATTTTGTTCTAGAGAATCCAAAAGACCTTCTCTAAACATCTCCTGGGACCAGGAGGAGCAGGGCCATACCTGGAGCTTCCATGTGTTCAGAAGCTTTTTGGAATTTGGGTTGTTCCAAGGGTGAAAGGCCCCTTCAGCTCCATTAAATATGTCATTAGGATCCCTGAAAGATGCAGGACAGGTGGGGATGATACTTGCTGGAATATTTTATTTTATTATTTATTTACTTATTATTTTTGAGACAGAGATTCACTCTTGTTGCTCCGGCTGGAGCACAATGGCACAATCTTGGCTCACTGCAACCTCTGCCTCCTGGGTTCAAACGATTCTCCTGCCTCAGCCTCCCAAGTAGCTGGGATTGCAGGTGCTCACCACCACGCCTGGCTAATTTTTTGTATTTTTAGTAGAGACGGTTTTACAATGTTGGCCACGCTGGTCTCAAACTCCTGACCTTAAGTGATCCACCCACCTTGGCCTCCCAGATTGCTGGGATTACAGACATGAGCCACCACACTCAGGCAACTTCAGTATTTTAAGTGAGCATTTTTTGCTTTTTCCTAGGATATATGTCTTGCTAATATTCGTGTTCTGAGAGGCACAGAACATGTTGTAACTCAAGTTAAGAGGTACAATCTTAAAACAATGTGACTTTTTAAAATTTAAACTTTTTTGTTTTGAAAAAATTGTAGATTCATACGCAATTGTAAGACTAATACCAAGAAACCTCATGTACACTTTACGCTTTTCTTCAATGGTAATATCTTGCAAAATTGTAATAAAACATCACAATGAAATTATTAATATTGATGCAATCCAAGATCTTGTTCAGATTCCCCCTTGTTACTTGTACTCACTTGTATGTGTATTTAGCTCTCTACAATTTGATCATGTGTGTAAGTTCAAGTATCTGTCACCTCAGTCAAGATGCAAAGCAGTTCCATCATCCATCACTGTCCTTCTGCAGCCTCCCCCTCTTCTTTCCGACCCTCTCCTTCCTCCTTTACTTCTGGCAATCACCAATCTGTTCTCCATTTCTCTAATTTTGTCATTTCAAGAATGATATGGGTGAGATATGGTGGTTCACACCTGTAATCCCAGAACTTTGCAAGGCCAAAGTGGGCAGATCAAGACCATCCTGGCCAACATGGTGAAACCCCATCTCTACCGAAATACATGAATATTTCATGTGAATATTTTTGCTTTTTGATGTGCATTTCCTGTCAGTAAATAGAAATAGGGTATTCTAACCCTATTCCTTAGTCATCCTTTGCCATATGCCCAGCCAGACTTCCAACAAAATTTTAAGTTATTATGTTCAACAACCATCTTAAAAGAATGTGGCCTTTTAAATAAATGAAACATATCTTTTGTAAGTAATGTAGACTTTTCAGCTTGCTTGCAGATAGAATAAATGAACTATTAAGTATAATTTTTTATTTTAACAGGAATTACACTCTTTCTTTTCATTAAAATTATTTTTAAAGGATCAATAGTCATTTAAATAATATAACTCCACCTCAAATTTTTCTATTTTTATTAATTTGTAATAAAATAGTTATCCATTTTAGGGAAATTGCAAACATGTTCTTTTCCAGTAAGTACTAGATCTAAAAGAAAGCCATGGAAATAACAAATAACTCTGATTTTAAATTCTCTTTAATGCTTCCAAAAATATTTTTTAATCAGGCTATTTTGTATGCTAATATTTATATAAACCTTTTGCTGCTCGTGCTGATATATTTTATTATGTTTATGATAGTAATTTTTAAATTTTTTCTTTATACTTTTTAGCTTGACTCCAATTTTCTATTTTTTTGGAACAGAGTCTCATTCCGCTGCCCAAGCTACAGTGCAGTGGCATGATCACAGCTCACTGCAGCTTCAACCTCCTGGGCTCAAGCAATTCTCCAACCTCAGCCTCCTGAGTAGCTGGGACCACAGGCATGTGCCACATCACTCGGCTAACTTTTGAATTTTTGTAGAAACGGGGTCTCCCTATGTTGCCCCAGCTGGTCTCAAACTTCTGAGCTCAAGCGATCCTTCTGCCTCAGCCCCCGCAAAGTGCTGGGATTATAGGCATGAGCTGTGGCTCCCAGCCACCAATTTTTATAATGTGATATATACACACAGCCCAGCTGTCTTTATATCAACAACTAAAATTATTAAGAATTCTATCACTTCTTTGTTAATTAAAAAGGGCTGAAACCTCTCTCCTTTTTAAGCAGAAAATTCCCAGAGTTAAGTTTTTAAAGACTGTGTCCAATCTTGTTTTTTGGAGACAGAGTCTTGCCCTGTCGCCCAGGCTGGAGTGCAGTCTTGGCTCACTGCAACCTCTGTCTCCTGGCTTCAAGCGATTCTCCTGCCTCACCCTCCCCAGTAGCTGGGACTACAGGCATGTGCCACCATGCCCAGCTAATTTTTGTATTTTTAGTAGAGACAGGGTTTCCATGTTGGCCGGGATGGTTTTGAACTCCTGACCTCAGGTGATCTGCCCATCTTGGCCTCCTAAAGTGCTGGGATTACAGGTGTGAGCCACCATGCCCAGCCAATCTTTTCCCGATGTCCTAAAGCTTTCTCTTCAGAAAAGAGGGTCCATGGTAACACTTATCCAAAGCAGCCTTTGGAAATCACTGCTTTTGGACGCATGTTTGAACTATCAGAACAAAAGTTTCATTCCTACAAGAGGAAAAGGCAAAATCAAAACACCCAACAATCAAACCCAGAAACAACAACCGAGGGCTTTCCCCCTTGTGTTTCTGCAGAGTTTTCACCTGAATTTGCAAAGCTAAGTGGCTCAGATTCTTCAGACAGGAGTTTGATTAACCATTTGGATTTACGAGTAATTTCTTAATCTATATGTAAAATTGCAGTCCTTCTGCCACATAAAACACAATTCTTCTATTTTTGGAAAACACATCTGAACCTCAGCATGTTTCACATACATGGAATTGTGAGCAATCGCACAAACCTGGATGTCAGTCTGTGTTTCAAAAAAGCATACACTTTTGAAAAAGCTTAAATGTTTGGGAGGCCAAGGCAGGCAGATCACAAGGTCAGGAGATTGAGACCAACCTAGCCAAATGGTGAAACCCCGTCTCTACTAAAAATACAAAAATCAGCCGGGGATGGTGGTGTGCACCAGTAGTCCCAGCAACTTGGGAGGCTGAGGCAGGAAAATTGCTTGAACCCGGGATGCAGAGGTTGCAGTGAGCCGAGATCACACCACTGCATTCCAGCCTGGGCAACAGAGCAAGACTCTGTCTCAAAAAAAAGGAAAGACAAAAATAAAAAGTTTACATGTTTAAAATATTGAACCCATTGTTAAAAACACGTTTCCATGTGGTTTTTTTTTTAAGAAAAAATTAAGTTTGTCTAATTATGGATATGAAAAGATACACTTCAAACTGAGTTACCTCTGGGCACAGGACTGGGTAGAGGTACACTTTGATTTTCTCACTTTCTACTTGTTTAGATGATTTGCATCTTCAAATAAAAACAATTAGTATGTTCTGTTTGTATAACAAAATGCTTTTCTTCATTTGTTTATTTTCAATTTCTGCACCTATCTACTTCTGAGAGAACTTCAAGATAAAACATCAAAGCATTAAAACTACAGAACACAGACAACCTGAAGGAAAGCAAGGCTAGTGACATGTGGCATGATTGATTACAGTCAAACAGGCAAAGGTGTGATTACAATGAAAAAGACAAATGGCTGGAGGCTTCCTGGCAACCCCAGAGTATCAGAAAAGAGTTCTCATCCAGGCGATGGGGCTAAAGAGTGTTTTTGTTTTTGTTTTAAAGAAGAGAGCTTCCAAAGTAATCCACTCTAAAAAAACAAAAACAAAAACAAAACTTTTCCTAGAACTAAACTCAAGCAGGAATTTATGAAAGGTCCTTGTTAAGAGGGCGAGGTAGTGGTTCAGAAAATACCATTCTGAAGTATAGTTTTACAAGAGGGAAAATTTCTTTTCAAATAGATTATTCTCAGAATCACCCCTTAGAGAAGTCCTTAAATGGTAACTGAGTAAAGGCATTGCTGAGATTCTGTAGTCCTGATGATGAAAACACGTACAAAAAGACATCATTCCATATAAAACCATCTCAAGTTCCTATTGGTTTACAGGATGGCATTTATATATTGTTAGGCCTTAAGGGAGACACTGATCTGCTTTCTATCACTTTGCTGGTGTAGTGGACCCACGCCCAGCTTTCCAGGTATGCATGGTCCATGACTACATTTTTTCATTAAAGAATTGAGAAAGGGGCCAGGCACTGTGGCTCACACCTGCAGTCTCAACACTTTGGAAGGCTGAGGCAGGTGGATCACTTGAGCTCAGGAGTTCGAGCCCACCCTGGCCAACATGGTGAAAACTCATCTCTACTAAAAATACAAAAATTAGCTTGGCATGGTGGTGCATTCCTGTAATCCCAGCTACTCAGGAGGCTGAGGCAGGAGAATTGCTTGAACCTGGGAGGTGGAGGTTGCAGTGAGCCAAGATTGTGCCACTGCTCTCCAGCCCAGGCAATAGAGCAAGACCTTGTCTCAAAAAAAGAAAAAAAGAAAAAGAATTGAGAGAGGGATAGAAATAGTAAGAAATAAAAGAGAAAAAAAAATCCCAACAATCACTATTTGAGAAAAGAGAGAAAGTAACAAGAATAACCACCACAAGCACTGTTTTTCAGGTGTCTTTCTTTTTCATCATTTGCCCATGATTATTTTTAAGTCATTATAACCACAGGGTACATGCAATTTTGTGTTCCTTTTCCCAGTGTACCTTTTATCAGGAATATTTTTTTTTGAGACAGAGTCTCACACTGTCACCCAGGCTGTAGTGCAGTGGTGCAATCTTGGCTCACTGCAATCTCTGCCTCCTGGGTTCAATCAATTCTCCTGCCTCAGCCTCCCAAGTAGCTAGGACTACAGGCGTGCAGCACCACGCCCAGCTAATTTTTTGTATTTTAGTAGAGATGGGGTTTCACCATGTTGATCTCCAGACTCATGGTCCGCCCACCTCGGCCTCCCAAAGTACTGGATTACAGGTGTGAGCAACTGCGTCTGGCCAGGAATATTTTTTTCACATTTCTGCATAGTCCTTTTACATATCACAAACATCTTCTTGCATTTTTCATATTCTATATAATTGTTGTCTTAAAACTATAAAATTTCCGGACATTTTGATGGCCCTTAATACATATTGATCAGTAGTGACAGATTCATGTTTGAAAAAGATAATTTTCAAAATCAGTATATTGACTTCACACTGTAAATGCTTATTTTAGAACGTGTCTTACCCCAATTTGGTCTAAATTTAATTTCTTTGGTTATTAGAGGGTTGAACAAAAATGCAGTGTTTGAGCAAACATTTCTATATTTTCAACATGAAATATTTCTTTTCCTAGTCATGGAAAATATTAGAAACAGAAATTATTGCCCATTTTATCCGTTAGATCTTAGTGTTACTGTTATGAATTTGCCTAAGCTCATTACATAATAAAGATATTAACTCTTGCTACACATGTACACATGCCACACGTGCTTGGTCGCATGCCATAAAATGCTTTTCCCTGTTTGTTTGTTTTTAAATATGGCCAAGTTTGAATCTTAAGGCAGCTTCCCCCATCACAAAACACTCTCTATTCCCAGCTGGTGAATGCTCAGAGAATGCAAGCCGACTTCTATGTTTGCCTAAGCAAAACATAATTAGGAAGATGAATTTGCTGCCACCTCTCTCTCTCTCTCTCTCTCTCTCTCTCTCTCTCTCTCTCCCCCTCTTTCACACACATACACACACACACATAAATCACATGCCACTTATAAATCAATGTCAACTCTAAGTGGCTTTTGGATTTCCTAGAGAGAGACAATATAAAAACAACTTCTGAAAAACTAGATAAGAGGTGATTCAATCTTCTTTTTTGTAAAGTGAGTAAAGTTATGTTGCAGTCTCAGAAGAAAATAACCAATGTGAAAACAATTTGAAACTGTTTAAAAAATTCACGTGCAATGCAGTGATAATATTAATGATAGTTCCAAAATGATAAATACAACAGTTAAGAAATAGGATGACTTTATCTGTGCCACTTCTTCTCAGTTGGCATGGATAATTTTGGAGATTGAACCCACAGGTTGTAAAAGCTGGAGTCACAGAATTGCTAGGACAACTGCTACACATGAAGATGAATTTTATTTCCCTTATGGATTTTTTTTTTCAGATAAAAATGTTAGTTGTGGAATGGGGTAAAATGTAAGAGAGGAAAATAAAAATGATTCATAGTAACACCATCTAGAAATAACAAACTAATTTTACTCTTCAGGTAACAATTTTACATATTCTTTTTCCTTCTGTCTTTACAAGTGTATGCTAAAATTCACATTCTATATACCTGGGTTTAATTCTATGAAATCATTTTTTGCAGTAAGAAAAATAGCAAAGCCATGCATCTCTCCATGTTTGGTGAAGGATTTTTTGCACTCGTGATAGTTTTCATGGGTGCACACTTTAAAAGACATGACTTGCTTATAAAATATTCTCCAAAAGTTTGACTGTTTTTTAAAAACAAAACAAAACTAAACTAAATAAATCAAATAAAGCCCCAGAGCATAAAGGAAAAAAGGAATCCTCTAAGAAGTAGAAGAGAAGAAGTCAGCACACCCCAAAGTAAGCTTTCTCTCTGCAAAGACATTGCATTCTCTCTTGTGCCTGCATATAGCTGAAAAAAGAAAAATGTCACATCTGCAGCCACGGTCAGGCAGATATCGGCTCTCGGGGAAGAATCCACAGGGAGGTGGGACCTCCTTTCCTGGGCTTGCTACATATTTTATTCTTCTTAATAAATTCAGTTCTGTTTTTTGGGCAAGTTGTAATCTCTATCATTTCGTCCCAGGTTTCTTCTGCAGGCATTAATACTCAGCCAGGCTGGATGTGGTGGCTCCCATCTGTAATCCCAGCACTTTGGGAGGCCAAGGTGGGTGGATCATGAGGTCAGGCATTCGAGACCAGCCTGACCAACATAATGAAATCCTGTCTCTACTAAAAAAAATTAGCTGGGCATGGTGGTGGGTGCCTTGTAACCCCAGCTACTCGGGAGGCTGATGCAGGAGGATTGTTTGAACCTGGGAAGCAGAGGTTGCAGTGAGCTGAGATCATGCCACTGCACTCCAGCCCAGGTGACAGTGTGAGACTTTGTCTCAAAAAAAATGATAAAAATAAAAATAAACAAATAAATACGCAGCCATTAGGTTTTTGGATCAGAGCTAGGGGCCATGGGTGTGGAAACTAGAAAAGTTCCTTTTTAAAGTTTCCTTTCTTGTTAAAGAGTAAGTGTGCTAATAACTTTGTTAAGCACTATCCTATGTAGCTGTTAGACATGCCATGCTTACAGGCACATAGTACATTCTATGTCCTTGTACTTTAACCAGGATATCTGTGCTGGACGTGCTCACAGGCATGTCCCAGCTCTCCATTGCGTTTACCTGTTTAGAAAAGTTTTAAGTTATCAGCCAATTGGATTTTAGTTTAGATTGTGAAGTCTGGCTCCAGCCAACAGAGATCAGACACAGCAGTAAGGTCAACCCCAAATGCATAAGGGATAACTATGTTTGTTTTCCTTGGTTCATTGTACTCTCATGGCATGATGGCTAGAGAGGGTACCCTTCCTGCAGTCCAGGAAGTAAAAATTGTGTTGCTGGAAGGACCTTTGTCTCAGTGCTGATTTTTCTTTGCAGCACCAAGCATCTATTTCCAACATGGGGTGACACAGAAACATAAGGTTTGTCTCCCTTTCCATGAAGTCTCACTTGCTCAGGGTGTCAGGCAGCAAAACTGGTGGCCCCCAACAGAGTAAATGCTGTTGTGTGTGATACCATCTTCTCTCTCTCCCTAAGGCCAGAGTCTTTTCAATCTTTGACAGTCACTTTTTAATACAGTGCATTAGGGAAAAATAAGTCATGAAAACTATAAAGGAATACAACACATTAAAAAATTAACATTAGAGGCACTGATTTACAGTACATTTTACTTTGATGCTTATGTGTACATCATAGAAGATGTGTAAAGATCTCAGCATTTTACTTTCTTATAAAAGTTAAATATAATTCAATGTTTGGCTTGAATTGAAAGCAGCGGCTAACTTTGCACATATTATTTCATTTAATTATTTTATCTTTGTTTTTGAGACTGAGTCTTGCTCTGTCACCCAGGCTGGAGTACAGTGATGTGATCTCTGCTCACTACAACCTCCATCTTCTAGGTTCAAGCGATTCTCCTGCCTCAGTCTCCTGATTAGCTGGGGTTACAGGTGTGTGCCGCCATACCCAGCAATTTTTTTGTTATTTTTAGTAGAGATCAGGTTTCACCATGTTGGCCAGGCTGGTCTCAAACTTCTGACCTCAGGTGATTACCCACCTCAGCCTCCCAAAGTGCTGGGATTACAGGAGTGAGCCACCACACCCACCTAATTATTTTATCTTTAAAAATTTATAATCTAATTTTAATTTTTTTTCTAAGTAATACCTATACATAGCTTAAAGAATTAAAGAATGCTGCCTATCTGTGCTGCAGGTTTGCATGATGTAGGTAGCTAAGCTCAGATTTAAACCCAATTTCTATGGTACAACAGCCCCTGGCAGGGACTCAGAAAAAATCTTTACAGAGGAAAAAAGAGACATTTTTATTTCATCAAAAAGAAATATAAGGGGAAAAAAAAAAATCAAGGGACATAGGTCTTGTTTTGTCATGCGGGAAACTGCAGAATTTTTTCACGCAATTATTTTGGACTTGGAGATTCTCTTAATGGCACAATAATTACATATCTGTGAAAAAATCATTCTCTCCTTTCTGGGCAATGTCACTTATTTGTCATTTCAGTAGCGTTTAGTTGAAGTCAGGAAGGAAAGTTTACTGTGTCAGAAAATAATCATAGTTTGGTCTGGTAGTCTATAGTTCTTAATGACACACTGGATATCATGCAGTAATGAAAGCTTTTTTAAAAAAAAATGGAGCAAAGAGTATGGAAACTATCTATTAATTTGATATGGTGTGGTTTAGCTAACGTAACTTGTTATTCCATTAATATTGTGTCATTAGCTGCCAAGGGAAAGTACAAGCGTTATGATATGCTGCCTTGTAAATTACTTTACAGGTGAGAAAGTGAAAGAGCAAGACAGATACAGAGAAACAGAGAGAGAGAGACAGAGATGGTGGGTGAGAGAGAGCTTTAATCTTGTACTGTTTGTGAAAGGTCTTAAGGATATACAAATAAATATATATTTGACAAAAAGAGAAGTTGAGTTTCATCATTTGAAGAGAATGGAGGAATATAAAAACAATTCAGATTTTTAAAAAATGACTAAAATATGTTCTCCAATGAAGGTTAAGGAGTTTTTTCTTAATGTACCTCCTGATGACTGTAGACTATTTTAACTCTTTTCAAACACCTAAATTTAGAAAAATTCCATATAGGCTTGATTTGTCTGTGTTACACAGACTTCGTTGCTATGACAGCAACATGATACAATTATTTATTACCATGACAATCTGCTGTAGGTTTTAAAAATACGTTATCTATTTTTATTAGTGTTGTCAATTGTGCCGGGAAGGGATACCACCACTTTGCCTAATTGACGGAGCCCGTAATGCGAGGTACAAGTGGAACTCATTTAGCTGGAGTGGCAGAGCGCAGAACAAGCCAAATTCCTTGGAATCCTCAGTGACACACACACCCTCCACTGACAGCAGTATCCTGGCCAGCTGTCTGGCTGCAGCAAGCATTTTGGCGGGGGATGTGGCCTCCATGTGTGTTTTCCATGTGGCTTCTGCTCTGCCACGTTGGGTAAGAGTCAACACTGGATAGGGCTAGAAATTCAGACAGCCTTGTACCCATAAAAGACCTGCTTTTCAGGAGGAGAAAGCAAAGTGTGTACTTAGTGACCAGGCTCATGAGGACTGCCCTACTCTGAGGAAAGGCAGGAGTTGTCTGCAGGTGGATTGGTGGGGCTGTCACCCAACCCGACTGTGCCTGAATGGTGCTCCCTGATGCTCAGATCTTAGCCCCCTTGCCTCTTTTGTCTCCTCTCTCTTGCTGTCCTGTACCTACCAGACTTGCAGAAAAATAATAGAAATAATATCACTCTTGGTGCTCGGCGAACGTTTTATCCAAGAAAAGAGCATGGGATTATGGGCATATGAATTCACAACTGAGTCATCAGAAAGCAACCAGCTAGTTAAGTCATCCTGGAAAGTTAGTTTTGTTTCCTGTTTCTAAAATACAAGGTTTTCCTTATAATTTTTTTTTTTTTGAGATGGAGTCTCACTCTGTCACCCAGGCTGGAGTGCAGTGGCATGATCTTGACTCACTGCAACCTCTGCCTCCCAAGTAGTTGGGACTACAGGCGTGAGCCACCACGTCCAGCTAATTGTTTTGTATTTTAGTAGAGACGGGGTTTCACTGTGTTGCCCAGGCTGGTATCAAACCCCTGAGCTCAGGTCATCCACTCACCTCAGCTTCCCAAAGTGCTAGGATGATAGGCATGAGCTACCGTGACTGGCCTGGTTTTCCTTATAAATCGATAAGAAAAAGTCAATGGCTTCCCTGCAGTTGATAAGTGTGTATGTTACACAAAGTGCTTTAGTGGTCTTAGCTCATTTGTGTCTCACCACAATTCGATGAGTGAGATGCTACTACCAGTTCTTTTTCTCACAAATGATGATCCTGAGGCTGCCCTGAGAGGAGGTGAGTCCGGGGCCAGCCAGCCTGACACCATGTGCTCCATGGCAGCATAGGCAGAAAAGGACACCTGCTCCTCCCCGAGACATCACAGAGAAGTGGTGGTCCCGGAAATGTGGTAGCACAACTGGAGCTGTGCCCTTGAAGGTGGTGTGGCCGTCAGAAGGCATCTGTCCAGGAGGGCTTGGGGGCTGGACCCCACTCCAAGGACCCCCAATTTGAAATGGCAAGGGTGGATTTATGGTGGCTTGGGACTTGAGCTGCAGGTCGGCATTGTAAAAAATTTTTCATGCCAGGTGAGTTTTATCCAAAAGATGAGTATGATATTAGCATAACATAACATAATCTGACCATCACCAAATAACACTCTGGTGTCCTGGAAATTTGTCATTTGTAAAAACTAGGCTTATTCATACAATTCAAAAAAGACAACTCCTCACTGTAGTAGATATGGATAAGTGATTCTTCCTCTCCCCAACTCCCCCACCAAAAAAAACTATGCAAATGAATATAAACATATAATTAATGTTATTTCTTTTTTTTTTTTTTTCCCTTTTCTTTCCTTTCTTTTCTCGAGACAGGGTCTTACTTTGTCACCTAAGCTGGAATGCAGTGGTGTGATCACAGCTCACTGCAGCCTTGGCTTCCTGGGCTTCAGAGATCTTCCCACCTTAGTCTCTCAAGAGGCTGGGATCACAGGCACGCACCACCATACCCATTTTATTTTTTAAGGGATGGTGTATTAATCTGTTCTCACATTGCTATAAAGAACTTCCCAAGACTGGGTAATTTATAAAGGAAAGAGGTTTAACTGACTCACAGTTTCGCATGGCTGGGGAGGCCTCAGGAAACTTACAATCATGGCAGAAGGTGAAGGAGAAGCAAGGACCTTCTTCGCAAAGTGGCAGGAGAGAGAAGAATGAGGAGTGACGGGAGAAAAGCCCCTTGCAAAACCATCAGATCTTGTGAGAACTCACTATCACAAGAACAGCATGGGGGAAGCCACCCCCATGATCCAATCACCTCCCATCTCTTCCTAGACTTGTGGGGATTGTGGGAATTGCAATTCAAAATGAGATTTTGGTGGGAATGCAGCCAAACCATATGAGATGGGGCCTCACTATGTTACCCAGGCTGGTCTTAAATTCTTAGGCTCAAGCAATCTGCCCGCCCTGGCCTCTCAAACTGTCGGGATTACAGGTGTAAGCCACTGTGCCTGGCCAGTTGTTTTTTTCTTTAAGTGTATTGTTGTGGCCGGCACCGTGGCTCGTGCCTGTAATCCCAGCAATTTGGGAGGCCGAGGCAGGTGGATCAGGAGTTTGAGATCAGCCTGGCCAAGATGGTGAAACCCTGTCTCTACTAAAAAAACAAAAAAATTAGCTGAGTGCAGTGGCAGGTGCCTGTAATCCCAGCTACTTGGAAGGCTGAGGCAGGAGAAACACTTGAGCTCGGGATGGGGAGGTTTCAGTGAGCCGAGATCATGCCACTGCACTCCAGTCTGGGCAACAGAGCAAAACTCAGTCTCAAAAAAAAAAAAAAAAAGTGTGACGTTGCTTTGATGATAATATCAAAGTTTGGCAAGGATATCTGAAGTTTAAATTATTGGAAGCCCTCTAAAAAACAGTTTAAAGTATTTAGCAAAAGCTTTAAAAAAACAACTATTCTTGGCCCCAGAAGTTCTACTTTTAGAATGCATTCTGAGTACAGGAAAGGGTATGCTCAAAGTTGTGTACAAATATCACTAAATGCTGAATCATCAAGTATGTTATGGCTCAAGCATTAGAATGGCTACCATGAAGATACTTTTTTATTCATTTGAGACAGGGTCTTGTTCTGTCACCCAGGCTGGAGTACAGTGACACAATCATAGCTCATTACAGCCGTGACTTCCTGGGCTCAAGTGATCCTCCCACCTCAGCCTCCCGAGTAGCTAGGACCACAGGTGCCTATCACCACACCTGGCTAATTTTTTGTATTTTTTATAGAGATGGAGTTTTACTATGTTGTCCAGGCTAGTCCCAAACTCTGGAGTTCAAAGTAATCCACCTGCCTTATCCTCCCGAAGTGCTGGGATTATAGGCATGAGCCGCCATGCCTGGCCTCATGAGATATATTTTAAACATGATTTTATAATATCTTTGGCTGGGCGTGGTGGCGCATGCCTATAATCCCAGCATTTTGGGAGGTTGAGGCGGGTGGCTCACTTGAGCCCAGGAGGTCAAGGTCGCACTCCAGCCTCCAGCCTGGGTTAACAGAGCAAGACCCTGTCTCAACTAAAATAGAAAGAAAGAAAGAAAAAGAATATATCCAATGATATGAAATACCACTCATGATATACTACATGAGAGAAGCAAATTACAAATCATATTGATGACAGTCATGAAAAAAAATCATGTATGCTCAGAAAACATACTGAAGCCAGGGGCAGTGGCTCATGCCTATAATCCCAGCACTTTTGGAGGCAGGGCCAGACAGATCACGAGGTCAGGAGTTCGAGATCAGCTTGTCCAATACGGTGAAACCCCATCTCTACTAAAAAATACAAAAATCAGCCAGGCATGGTGGTGGGTGCCTGAAGTCCCAGGCATGGTGGTGGGCCTGCTAGCCACTCGGGAGGCCGAGGCAGGAGAATGGCCTGAACCCTGGAGGTGGAGGTTGCAGTGAGCCAAGATCACACCATTGCACTCCAGCCTGGGTGACAGAGTAAGACTCTATCTCGGAAAAAAAAAAAAGAAAAAGAAAACATACTGAAAGTACTTCCACACAGATGTTCACAGTAGGCTATTTCTCAGGGGTAGGGTCATAGTAATCTTTATTATATGATTTGTACATTTCTGTTTTCTCTAAATTTTCTTCAGTGAATACACTTGACCTTTATGGTAGTGAACCATCTGCTGATACCCATTCCTGCTGCAGCTGACTGATTGACCTGAGGGTCAGGTGGCAGAGGTCACTGGTAAATTGGAATAATCATTAGCTCAGCCTCTACTTGTCTCGTTTCAGATAAAAATAGAGTACCTGTGAATATTTGTATTTTTGTGATAGTTTTCAGTAAGGGTGACAGAATCTTAGGTATGAGTGGGTGTCTGTCAGTGACCTGCATAGGTTTTATGAGTAATGATGCATAAACAAGCTTGGAGCTGAACAGAAGTATCTTGGGTCAAATTCATGTTATTATATTTATTTAGATTTTTATTTATTTTGGCCAGGCATAGTGGCTCACACCTGTAATCCTAGCACTTTGGGAGGCCAAGACAGGCAGATCACCTGAGGTCAGGAGTTTGAGACCAGCCTGACCAACACGGTGAAACTTCGTCTCTACTAAAAATACAAAAATTAGCCAGGCACGGTGGTGCATGCCTGCAATCTGGAGGCTGAGGTAGGAGAATCACTTGAACTCAGGAGGCAGAGGTTGCAGTGAGCCTTATATGCAGTATAATCATAGCTCACAGCAGCCTCGACTTTCCAAGTAGCTGTGAGTACCTCCTGAGTAGCTGTGACTTAGTCATGTGCCAGTAATTTTTAAAATATTCTTTAAAAATAAAAAAAAAATAATAAATATGAGGGTCTCCCTATGTTGAACAGGCTGGTTTTGAAGTCCTAGTTTCAACCGATCCTTCTATCTTGGCTTCCCAAAGTGCTAGGATTACAGCCATGAGTCACGGTGCCAAGAATAATTTTAATTTTAGAAAGAAACAGCTGGCCAGGTGCGGTGGCTCACCCCTGTAATCCCAGCACTTTGGGAGTCTGAGGCAGGAGGGTCACTTGCGTTCAGGAGTTCGAGACCAGCCTGGCCAATAGGGTGAAACCCCATCTCTACTAAAATTACAAAAATTAGCCAGGCGCGGTGGCATGCACCTATAATTCCAGCTACTCAGGAGACTGAGGCAGGAGAAACACCTGAACCCCTGAGACGGAGGTTGCAGCGAGCCGAAATAGCACCATTGAACTCCAGCTTAGGAGACAGAGCAAGATTCTGTCTCAAAAAAAAAAAAAAAATTTCAACGTATGTTATGGTTTTCGGAGGACTTTTCAAACACAGCATCTCCCTGCCTTCGTCAGAACTGCCCTGAGAAGTTTCTCTCCCCATTTGAGTGAGTGGCTTCCTGTTTAACTCGACACTGCTGGGACTACCCCTGGCTCCTGGCATCCAACACCCACTGAAAGTCCTTCAGGTTTCTGAATGATTTCCTCTGAGGTACCTAATTTTCACACAGAAAGGTAGCATTTCATGGACATTTATAGCAATATTTATACAAGCATAGAAAGCTTAGTACATGAGGGAGAAAATGCATACTTTTTTGAGAAGACCAAAAAAGAACATTATGTCTTTTTAAAAAATAAAGTAGGAAAACCTTTTGCGGTGTAAAACTTTACAGATACAAAACAAGGGTTTGTGACCGACTGTCTTTTGAAAAATAAATACAGAGAAAAAGCTAACATCTGGAAAACCACATCAAGGCAATACCTTACCACCTTCACAATTTAGGCCACCTGTTGAAATTGAGAAACTGCTACACAAACAGAGAATCAGACTGATATAATAACAGGTTGCTTAATGTTGATAAAGAGAGAAGGCATGTTTATATATTCATTCATTTGTTCATGCATTCACTCAACAAACATTTATTGAGCATTTACTATGTGCCAGGCACTGTGCTGAGCACTGGGAATATTGGGAATAATACCTGATGTGGTCTTTGTCCTCTCAGAAGCTAAGGTGTAAGGGCAGGCAGACGCCATGGTGAGTATATGACTACAAACCATGGTCAGGACCACCAAGCTTTTGCTTATAGGAGGTGCCTTTAGAGCATTCATAGGATAATCCCAATAATCTTGGGGTTCAGGTAAGACCTCCCTGAAGGGACCCAGATTTTGTAGGGTCTGAAGCTGTGGAATAAGCTTTTCTAGGCTGGGTACAGTGGCTCACACCTGTAATCCCAACACTTTGGAAGACTAAGGCAAGTGGATCACTTGAGATCAAGAGTTTGAGGCCAGCCTGGCCAACATAGTGAAACCTGGTCTCTACTAAAAATACAAAAATTAGCTGGGCGTGGTGGTGTGTGCCTGTTATCCCAGCTACTAGGGAGGCTGAGGAAGTAGAATCACTTGAACCCAGGAGGCAGAGGTTGCAGTAAGCTGAGATCACACCACCACACTCCAGCCTGGGCGACAGAGCAAGAATCTGTCTCTAAAAAAAGAAAAGGAACTTTTTTAGTGTACAAAATTACAAATATAATCCTCCTGCATCAGCCTCCCAAACTTCTGGGATCATAGAAATGAGCTTCTGCCCCTGGCCAAAGATATCTTTTTTAAAAGAGTAGTGCTTTGACATCATACAGACAACCCAGTCCCCAGTAATTTTTCAGCTAATGGTTTCTGTCAGCCATAGAAGACCCTTACCTGAATCAGTTGATACTGAAGGTGTAAAATGGTAATTTTCTAATTCTACACCTGGACATTTATCAGATGATATTTTCCAGTAAAAAAGAGCTGCTTTTTTCCCACTGCATTCTCATTGTTTTCTATTAATTTATTAATGAATATTTGTTCATTCAATATGTTCTAATAGGGGCCATGCACAGTGGCTCACACCTGTAATCTCAGCACTTTGGGAGTCTGGGGCGTGGATCACTTGAGATCAGGAGTTCAAGATCAGCCTGGCCAACATGGCAAAATGCTGTCTCTACTAAAAATACAAAAAATTAGCCGGGCATGGTGGCACGTGCCTGTAGTCCCAGCTACTCAGGAGGCTGCTGCAGGAGAATCACTTGAACCCAGGAGGGGGAGGTTGAAGTGAGCCAAGATAGTTCCACTGCACTCCAGCCTTGGTGACAGAGGGAGACTCTGTCTCAAAGAAACAAACAAAAACAATCAATATGTTCCAATCAATCATATTCACTATTAGTTTGATGCACAAATTGTCTAAATTTGGTCAGCAGAAACTCACTGAGAATTCTAGTGTCCTTCTGGCATGACTACATAGGTCTTTGGGTGTTTCTTTGCTCTCTGGTGTGAGATTTCAAAGTTAATGTTAAGTCCTGCTCTTAATCCACAGGACGTCCTGGAGAACAACATGACTCCAGTAGCCAGAATCGGAGCAAATGAATAGCAGTGGTGGGAGCCGAGTGGGGACTGGTCCCCAAAGAATATGCATTGCTGACTTACTGGGATCTTCAGTGGAAGTTCCCAATGCAGACAATTTCATAGAGCCTGTGAAAATGCCCACGAGACATCTTCAAATATCTTCCAGACCCTGAGAGTTCAAAACATCCAGTCAAGTTTGGACTTTCCAATGCCCTTACTTCGCCCTTCACCTTCTTTAGCCACTGTGGGAGGGAAGGATGGAAAGAGAAGCGGTAGGCGTGGACCATGCCCACTTCCCTGCCTTCCATGACTGCCCCCGGGGTGGGGGGGCATATGACTAATTATCCAAATTCAATACTTTTGAGAGTGAAAGTTGGCACTAAAGAAAATGTTATTTTAAAATATATATTACACGATCATTTGTTATTTTGTAAAAATAGTCCTATTCAAACATTATTTTGAAATACCTTTCCTTAAAAATAAAAATATCAAGCTGGGTGTGGTGGCTCACGCCTGCAATCCCAGCACTTTGGGAGGCTGAGGTGGGCAGATCATGAGGTCAAGAGATTGAGACCATCCTGGCTAACATGGTGAAACCCCATCTCTACTAAAAATACAAAAATATTAGCAGGGCGGGGCAGCACATGCCTGTAGTCTCAGCTACTCGGGAGGCTGAGGCAGGAAAATTGCTTGAACCCAGTAGGCGGAGGTTGCGGTGAGCTGAGACTGGGCCATTGCACTCCAGCCTGGGTAACAAGAGCGAAACTCCGTCTCAAAAAAAAAAAATCTCTGTACATTAAAGAGAAAAATGAAATGCCTTTATTTTGATTAATCTGAACATTAAAAAAACATAAGCGTAGCTGGGTGTGGTGGCACATCCTGTGATCCCAGCTACTCTGGAGGCTGAGGCAAGAGAATCACTTGAACCCAGGAGGCGGAGGATGCAGTGAGTTGAGATTGCACCGCTGCACTCCAGCCTGGGTGACAGAGTGAGACTGTCTCAAAACAACAACAACAAAAATATAAGCAGGATTATGAATATTGTGCATATTCACATACTTTTTATCAGCTTCTTAGCCTTACTTGGTCTAACATATTTTTTTAAATAGAGTCTTGTTTTGTTGTTGTTGTAGTTTTTAATAAAATTGGCTGTAGCCATCCTTGAAGAGGCATTGTATTGTGCATTTTTATGAATAATAAATTGAAATTGGTAACATCTTCAGCTGAGTTTTCTCTGTCAACCATAACAACTTTAACAACATACTCTTGCTGCAGTGAGATGTGATGGTGCCACTGTACTCCAGCTGGGCAACAGAAAGAGACCCTGTCTCTAAAAAACAAAACACCTCTCTTGATAGGTGCTGAGTGAGGTACACGGTGACCACAGAGCAAATTCTGTTGAACAGAGTATTCTATTTTTTCAGTCTTTGAAATTGCAAATAATTTTAGTCAACATATTTTGCATTCATTCAGATACACTTTCCTTGACAAATATTTGTGCAAAACACAATTAATTAAATACTTTTTCTCTATGTTTTTTAAATGTTTCACCACATTTTAGGTATTTTAGTTACATTCTATTCTGCCACTGAACATAATACTAAACATCTAATTAAAAAAAAAGAAGCCCCACCCAAATATTCCTTCCAGAAATCAAGATATTTCAAAGCATGGTTACAGAATTTCAAAGTTAAATATTGCAGACAATTTGGTTGAATATGTTCAGTTTCTCTCTTGATTTTGTTTGTTTGCTTGTTTGTTTGTTTGTTTTGAGATGAAGTTTCGCTCTGTTGCCAGGGCTGGAGTGCAGTGACATGATCTCAGCTCACTGCAAACTTTGCCTCCCAAGTTCAAACAATTCTCCTGCCTCAGCCTTCTGAGTAGCTGGAACTACACACCTGATTAACTTTTGTGTTTTTAGTAGAGACGGGGTTTCACCATGTTGGCCAGGCTGGTCTCAGCCTCCCAAAGTGTTGAAATTACAGGCATGAGCCGTGTACCTGGGCTTATTTTCTATTTAATTAATTATTATTATAGCCATCCTAGTGGGCATGAAAATGGTATCTCATTGTGCCTTCCTGATTTCTGTGGAGAAAAAAATTTAATATTTTCCCACTTCAAGCTTTGTTTTCAGTAATTGCCATTCCCTAAAAAGCCTTCAAAGCTGATTTGTTTTTGGTTGCTTCATTCTTTGAATATTTGATTGAATATTTCCAACCAATTTGTTTGGAACAAAATGTAACCAACATTTGGATGACTCATTTTTCAGAAATGTTTAATTCCATGACAGGATATTTTGGTTGGTTTATAACATATTTCTTTAAAGGCTCCGACATGTTTACACTCTTCTTAGCGGCAGGGAAAAAGCAAGCCTAAGGACATGACATCCTGCCATGCCAAAGTGTGTTTTTGTGCTCACCATCATCTCAGTCGCAAACAATTTGTAGTTCAGTTACTAATAGGTAGGTAGGAAAGTAGATAAACAGATAACCATTGCTTCCATTTTATTTTATTTTATTTATTTTTATTTTTATTTTGAGAGGGAGTTTTGCTCTTGTTGCCCAGGCTAGAGTGCAATGGAGCAATCTCAGTTCACTGCAACCTCTGCCTCCCAGGTTCAAGCCATTCTCCTGCCTCACCCTCCTGAGTAGCTGGGACTACAGGTACACTCCACCATGCCTGGTTAATTTTTGTATTTTTAGTAGAGATGGGGTTTCTCTATATTGGTCAGGCTGGTCTCAAACTCCCGACCTCAGGTGATCTGCTTGCCTTGGTCTCCCAAAGTGCTGAGATTACAGGCACGAGCCACCATGCCTGACCACTGCTTCCATTTTAAAAATAAAATGTTTCAGTTTGTTTAGATGCAATAAATTATCTGTGTAACAAAATCACTTCTAAATCGATTTCTGCTCCATAAGGTTTTTAATTTAGCAATAACAATGTTTTAACTACAATACTATTCTCCACCAAAATGTGCAATTCTGTTATCACTATAAAAGCAACTTTATCTTTAATGTAGAACTTCTTACTTTAATTTATAAAATTGTCCATATATCAGCTGTTTCAGTGTTGACAGAGTGAGCCTCCAAAAACATGACTTTGATACTGTGAAATGGATGAAAACCATTACATTATTAGAGTTCACTGCTTTTCAGTTTGAAGCACCTGATGTCACTGATACAAATCAGGCATCATGACCATATGCAAAATTCTTCTGCTTCCATTGGAACAGCACATTAACAGATATGGTTTCCCTTTTCTATGTGCACAAGAAAATGTGGAATTGAAAATGAGCAAAACTCACTTAGCAGAAAGATATTTGCCCAGGCGCAGTGGCCCACGCCTGTAATCCCAGCATTTTGGGAGGCCAAGGCGGGCAGATCACGAGGTCAGGACTTTAAGACCAGCCTGACCAACATGATGAAACCCCGTCTGTACTAAAAATACAAAAAAAAAAAAAAAAATTAGTCGGGCATGGTGACATGTGCCTGTAATCCTAGCTACTCAGGAGGCTGAGGCAGAAGAATCACTTGAACCTGGTGGGCGGAGGTTGCAGTGAGTCTGATCGTGCCACTGCACTCCAGCCTGGGTGACAGAGTGAGACTTAAAAAAAAAAAAAAAAAAAAAGAAGAAGAAGAAAGACATTAGATCTAAATGAAAAGTCATGCTTCCCAGAGTAATGTATAAAACCCTGTCTGTAATTGCAAGCATTAAATGTAATAGATCTTGTGCTTTTTCAGCAGATTGGTGTTTTCTGGTTTTTATGTGGTCAATAAAATTGCCACAGCTCCCCTGACGGGAGAAATGCTGACAGACATCTTGTGTAAATTATATATTCTTCATCAGATTTCTTAAGGAATGGAAATGCAGTACTTAATATATTTCATTAAACATTCACTTACATTGTTTTGCAGGTTATTGCTGCCGCGGGTCTATTATAAAATAAAAAGCATTACCAATGAATACTTGTGGATTTATATCATATAATAAGTAACAATAGCACCAGAGCAAAGATTTTCAGATTACTCTCTAAATGCTTGCTAGCAGGACTGCAGCTTCTATTTTCTGCACACATTTCACTCACACCTAACCTATGATTTCCCATATTATGCCAACTCTGCCGAGTGAAGCCTAGCAGCTTTGTGACTCAGCACAGACCATGGTATGCCTGGCTGGTACACCATGCGGCTGGTCAGCCCAGTGGCACCAATGACTCTCTCACCACTGTTTGAGACTGAAAGGAGCCATCTGTCCCCAGATGCCTGTGTGTGAGCAGACTATTCTATTAGCCATCACCTGACATGCCATCCCTGAAATGAAGGTGTCAGTTACTTTGAGTCTGAAAAGAACTAGGGAGAAAGAGTTTCATTCATCTTTCAGTTTCCACAATGAGTTAATTGTGCATCAGTCTGTTCATTGTGCATGCTTTTTGCATGCTTCTAGTAGAGAACTTGGAAGACCTGGAAGTACCAAGTGGAGGTCCCCAAACCCATCCTAGCTTATTTAATGCAACCATTATTAATAGTACTTCATGAAAAGTGGAAAACCCAGGACAGATACCAACAAGGACAGGATGTCAGGGCAATAGACATAAACTGGGCTATTGTAGGCAAACCCTGAGGTATGGGTACCCAGTCCTTAGCTGCCTGAAGGGGAGAAGTCTGAGCTTTGAGTGACAGTTAAAATGTTGACTAATGTCTTAGCCTGGATGCTTTTAATCTATGACTTAAAGTGACTTAAGTGTGTCGGTTGCTTAAGAGTCCGCACAAAGGTACAGGTCAGCCTCTGGGAAACTGAAGGCTTCCACAGAGAAAACCAAGCAGTACACCAACCTGTCCACCTGTGATGGAATTCCAAAGAGCAGCAAAGAAATGAAAGTCTTAACCAAACACTGCATGTTCTCATTTATAAGTGGGAGCTGAACAGTGAGAACACATGGACACAGGGAGGGGAACAACACACACTGGGGCTTGTTCCGGGAGTGGAGGAAGGGAGAGCATCAGGATAAATAGCTAATGCATGCTGGGCTTAATACCTAGGTGATGGGTTGATAGGTGCAGCAAACCACCATGGCACAGGTTTACCCATGTAACAAACCTGTATGTCCTGCATATGCATCCCAGAACTTAAAATAAAATTAAACTTCAAAAAAAGAAAGAAAAATCACAGGAAATTAAAAGGATTAACATTCATTTTAGGCTGGGTGTGGTGGCTCATGCCTATAATCCCAGCACTTTGGGAGGCTGAGGCAGGCAGATCACTTGAGATCTGGAGTTCAAGACCAGCCTGGCCAACATGGTAAAACCCCATCTCTACTAAAAATAGAAAAAATTAGACAGGCATGGTGGCACGTGCCTGTAATCCCAGCTACTTGGGAGGCTGAGGCAGGAGAATCGCTTGAACCCAGGAGACAGAGGCTGTGGAGAGTGATCGCCCCATTGCACTCACTCCAGCCTGGGTGACAGAGCAAGACTCTGTCTCAAAAAAAAGAAAAAAATATTTTAAATAGACTCTCTCCCCACTTTTTCATGTGGCTGGGTAGGATCAATGAGCTGATACTTATATCATTTCTAAATTTTAAATCGCTTTAACCCAATTGTGTTCAAATTTAAAGATGGCGTCGTCTCCTAAAGTTGTGGGATTGTGATAATGAGGAACTTATCTTTTAACATTACGCAACAAGCTTGTCATTGAGTGACAGCTGTTCTTCAAAGGAGGACATTTGAAACCTTGGAAGGCTACCCACATATTCCAGTGATAATAATAAAAATACAAATAATAACAGCGAATATGTATTAAGAATGTACTAGGTGCAAACCTCTGCCTGAGCGCCTTCTCTGAGTCATCTCATTTAATCCTCATAACAAACATATATGGCAGGTACTATGGTGATTTAACTGATGAGGAAACTGAGGCCCAGAAGGGATGTTAGAATTAAAACTTTCCAATACATAGATAATAAGTATATGTTAAATTATTCTTGGTTAAGGCACTCAGCTGGGATTCAGAGCCTGGTCTGTCTTTTTCATTTTTTGTTTTTCTGTGTTTTTTTGTTTGTTTGTTCTTTTTTGTTTTTTTAGGTTGAGTCTTGCTCTGGAACCCAGGCTGGAGTGCAGTGGCGCGATCTCAGCTCACCGCAACCTCCGCCTCCCGGGTCCCGGTTCAAGCAATTCTCCTGCCTCAGCCTCCCGAGTAGCTGGGATTACAGGAACATGCCACCATGCCCAGCTAATTTTTGTATTTTTAGTAAAGATAGGGTTTCACCATGTTGGCCAGGCTGGTCTTGAACTCCTGATCTTGTGATCCGCGTGCCTCGGCCTCCCAAAATGCTGGGATTACAGGTGTGAGCCACTGCACCTGGTTGGTCTGTTCACTTTTAAAACCTGAGTGGGGCTGGGCACGGTGGGTGACACCTATAATCCCACCATTTTGGGAGGCCGACACAGGCAGATCACCTGTGGTCAGTAGTTTGAGACCAGCCTGGCCAATATGATGAAACCCCATCTCTACTAAAAATACAAAAATTATCTGGGCATGGTGGCGTGGGCCTGTAATCCCAGCTACCTGGGAGGCTGAGGCAGGAGAATCACTAGAACCCAGGAGGCTGAGATCACACCATTGCACTCCAGCCTGGGTGACAGAGTGAGACTCTGTCTCAAAAAAACAAACAAACAAGCAAACCTGAACTGCTGGGCTGGTTATAATGCCCCAAGCAGGCTGGGGACAGAAAATATAATGAGGCATCAGAGAGAAACATAGATAGGAAAAATGCTAAGCTGAACACTAATGGACCAAAACATTTGGTATGCCTAGGGAAAAAGTGTCGGCACGTGGCTCCTTGGAGGTGCGTGTGCTGGCTGCCCATCCCCTTGGTGGAATATTCTGGCAGGAACCTGGGTTTGTGTTTCGTCTCAGAGGTGGCTGCCCGTCTGCGGTTACACCACGGCTCATTGACCTGGGTGCTCAGCAATCCTTTTGATTCTGGGACGAAAAGAGCCATATGAATGGAACTTTCATTCACTCACGGGGCTGCCTGCCCAACAAGTTTGAGGCCAGACCTGGAAAGGGTTCCTCTGTGCCCAGGGGAGCCACAGCAGGCACTGCGTCCTGTGAGCAGAATGCCTTCCTCCTTCGCTGATTTCTCTCTTCGTTCTTTGGCAAGGCTTTGTTTAAACTGCGACTTCCTATCCTCTCAACGAAGATGACTTAGAAATACCAGTTCTTCATACTTTTCATTCTTGAAAATAATGATTCACAGGCATGTTGAAATATATCAGTATGATTTGCTTTTAGCTTTTAAGTGACCAAAAAGCCTACCCATTTTCTTTTTAAAAAACATAAAAGTTCAACTTTTTGTTTCCAGAGCATCAGTATTTCTCCAAAGGAGAGAATAAAATATACCATGCCAAATCATCCTAGTATAATGACAGAACATGTAAAACCATATCATGTGTAAATTATCAAGTTAGTATCATCAGATCAAAAACACAGTTGGGTAAAGGTAAAATGTGATGACTTTTAAAAGGCAGTTACATTAAAATAAATAAATTTTATATCAACTTACTGCTGTACAATAAGATAATTGAACTCTTTAAAATAAATTCCTTTTGAAGGAAACTCCCTTGAAGTTTCCAGGAAATGCATTTCCTTTGCTTTTTTTTTTTTTTTTTTTTTTTT
>NW_016107334.1:8859099-8865107 GCF_001604975.1 Cebus imitator
GAGACGGGGTTTCACCATGTTGACCAGGATGGTCTTGATCTCTTGACCTCGTGATCCACCCGCCTCGGCCTCCCAAAGTGCTGGGATTACAGGCTTGAGCCACCGCGCCCGGCCAATTTTTTTTTTTTTTAAGTAGAGGTGGGGTTTTACCATGTTGGCCAGGCTGGTCTTGAACTCCTGAGCTCAGGTGATCTGCCCGCCTTGGCCTCCCAAAGTGCTAGGATTACAGGTGTTAGCCACCACACCTGGCTGGGAAATGCATTTCCCCACCTGGGAAATTGAAGAGGAGAGTGTTGTGTGATGCAGCCCAAGGAGATTCCATTTGAATTAAAATAGGTCATTGGCAAATAGAAAATATTGAAGCCAGTTTTCACAGCAATTGTCTGTTGTCCATGGAGAGGCTGCAGCTTTCTGGCACAAGGTGTCCCCACTGGTGTGTGTGCTCACATGCATAGGTGTGAGCATGTACACACAGTTGGAGAATGTGCCAGAAGCAGAATGCCTGATGCACCAGCCCAGGCTGATTGCCCCTTGTCATACCTCACACCTGGGAGAGGTTTGCTGCTTGCAAGGACAGCTAGGAGGGTCCATTCTAATCTGTTGGGAAAGAGCTTTTTTGGTCATCCCCATGACAGTGGATGTGTCCGGAGTAGCTACTATGTACCAAGTATTTAACCAGCGCTCTATTTCCTCCAGTCCTTGCTCATTTCTGTAGGGCGACTGTCCTCTTTACTCACGCAGGAAAGTGGGTTTAGAGACAGTAAGTGACTCGTTGAAGTTACATAGCTGGGAAATGACTAACCTGGGGTTTCATGAATGAATTTGTGAGACTGCGGGTCCAACCGGTACTGCTTCTGAGATCAGTAACAGTAACAATTAGTAACAGTAACTCATTGACTCCTCAGTCCAGCCCTAAGGGTTAGATATTACTATCAGGTCCATTTAGTAGATATAGCTGTTGAGAACAGAAAGCTTAGGGAACAGCTCCCAACCTTATGCAGCTGATAAGTGCTAGCTCCGCAAAGGAACCATGCAGTCAATGCAGGAAACAACGAAAATTTCAGGATGAGTTTGTGAAGACTCCAGTAGCACATATGCAATCATATCCATCTGGCCAAGCGTGGTGGCTCACGCCTGTAATCCCAGCACTTTGGGAGGCCGAGGCTGGTGGATCACGAGGTCAGGAGTTCGAGCCAACCTGGCCAATAGGGTGAAACCCTATCTCTACTAAAAATACAAAAATTAGCCAGGCGTGGTGGTGGGCACCTGTAGTCCCAGCTACTTGGGAGGCTGAGGCAGGAGAATTGCTTGAACCCAGGAAGGTGGAGGTTGCAGTGAGCATGGTGCCACTGTGCTCCATGCACTCCAGACTGGGCAACAGAGCAAGACTCCGTCTCAAAAATAAAAATAAAAAAATGACTGGGCATGGTGCCACGAACCTGTAATCCCAGCTACTCAGGAGGCTGAGGCAGGAGATTCACTTGAACCCAGGAGGCAGAGGCTGCAGTGAGCTGAGATTGTACCATTGCACTCCAGCCCGAGTAACAGAAAGATTCCATCTCAATTGAAAAAAAAAAAAAAATTATATCCATCTAAACCTTAGATTCTAAGGTAAAGTCCTTTCAAAAATGTTAGGAATTTTTAAAAGAATCCCAAAAGGGAAAGAGTAAAAGCTTGTCTTGCTGATCTTTGCAGGTAAAATGAAGCACAGACAAGATGGAAAATCCAGAAGTCTTTCCCAACTAGCTCTGGGCTGGCATGGTTTGCTTGTGGAGGTCTCCAGTGCCTGCCCACTCGGGGAGTTTCTCCCCCAGGTTACAGCTGGGACCCCCTGTGCCTCTGCGGCTGAGTTAAGGATTTTCGTTTTCAAGGCTCTCCTCTGCCTCTCATAAGCATTAAATCCACATCTTTTTATCCCTGTTTTCCAAAAAAAGGCAGCAGACTCTCCTCCCCCACAAAGCAAATAGAAAACAGCACATTCTAGGAAGGTCCTCCCTGACCAATGTTTGTGCCCATGCCATTACTAAATATTCCCGCTTCCAATGGCTGCCCACTTCTCCTTAATGATGGCTCTATTTCAGCGGCTGGCCCTCCATAAATCCTTCTGGGCGTTCTACTTTAAACAGGCCTCTTCTCACGCTGAGGCGGGTCTCGTTGCCAGCGGTGTAGACATGCACCAGCTCTTGGGATGCTCTGACGTGCCCAGCCTGGCCTAGACATTTATGAGCATTGCAGCCAGCGGCCAGGGGGACTGCCTCCCGCCCAGGGGTTAGACAGGATCAGGTCCCAAGGCCCAGGCACACATGAGAAGCACGCCCCAGGCAGAGTTGTAATAAGGCATTTACGGAGCTGAGACAGGCCCCTGGCAAAACTGGGCAAAAGGTGTGGCCTGAGACATTTCTGAGATATTAATGTGTTTCCTTCTCTGTGTTTTTCCCTCCTGTACCCTATTTCCAGGCATCTCATCGGACCTTTTGTAATTATTTACCTTAGGGAATTTTGCTGTACTAAAAGCTTGAAGCGTATGTGTCCGGAAGAAGAGGATCCTGTCTTGAAAAGCTCTCAGCTCGTTGGACAGATTTTGCTGGAGGTCCCAAAGAAGAACTGGGAGAGAAGGGGCTGTTTTAGGCTGCAGAAAGGCTCCTGCTGGCACTCAAGGATGCCGGATTCCCCTGCTGAGGTTCCCAGACTGAATAATGCTACAGAAGCTGAAAGGCGGGAGTTCGAGACCAGCCTGGCCAACGTGGCGAAACCCTTTCTCTACTAAAAATACAAAATTAGCCAGGCGTGGTGGCAGACAACTGTAATCCCAGCTACTTGGGAGGCTGAGGCAGGAGAATCGCTTCAACGCAGGAGGCAGAGGTTGCAGTAAGCAGAGATCGCCACTGTACTCTAGCCTGGACAACGAGAGCAAAACTCCATCTGAAGAAAGAAGAAGGAGGAGGAGGAGGAGGATAAGTGAGAAGGAAGAAGGGAGAAGGGAGAAGGGAGAAGGGAGAAGGGAGAAGGGAGAAGGGAGAAGGAGCTGAAAGGCGCCCCACAGGAGCACGAAAGCTTGAGTGATGCTGCCATAATGCTGCTCTGGTGGACGGGACAGGTAGTGCCATGCCCTGCTCTGTGGTCTTTGAAACAACAGGAGGGAGCTCTGACTCTGAGTCGGGTGAAACGTCCCTCAACTGCACTGCAGCTTCAGAGTCATCTGTAGGTTTATTTGAAGATGTGGTAGGCAGAACCATGGCTCATTCAAAGATGTCCCATCCTAATCCCTGGAACCTATGAATATATCACCTTACCTGGCAAAAGGAATTCAAGGAGACTCTCTGGGCTCATTCTGGAGGGCTTAATGTAAACACAAGGGGCCCTAACAGTGGGAGAAGCAGTTGAAAGAAGAGAATCTGAGCTCCAGAGATCTGAAGATGCTCTGTCGTTGGCTCTGAAGACGGAAAGGATGCGGGCAGCCTGTAGAAGCTGGAGAAGGCAGGTACGGATCCTCTCTCAGAGCCTTCAAATAGAACACAGCTCCAAGGTGTTGGATTTCTTAACTTATAATTGTTGTAATTGTTGGATTTCTTATCTTATAATAACAATCATTAGATAAGAAATCTGAGTTGTAAACCACTAAGTTTACAGTGACTTGTTACAGCAGCCATGGGAAGGAATTGAGGCCAGGCACCATGGCTCACACCTGTAATCTCAACACTTTTGGAGGCTAGTGCAGGAGGATCTCTTGAGCCCAAGAATTCAAGACCAGCCTGGGCAACATAGGGAGACTCCGGTCTCTACAAGAAATAAAAAATGTAGACATAGTAGCACACACTTGCTGTCCCAGCTACTCGGGAGGCTGAGGTGGGAGGATCTCTTGGCCCTGGAAGGTTGGGGCTGCAGTGAGTCCTGATCACATCACTGCATTCCAGCCTGGGCAACAGAGCGAGATCCTGTCTCAAAACCAAAAAATAAATAATAATACTAAATGAAGTGAATACGTCATCCACATTGGCTGTTTCTGCTTCACAGCTGCTCGCCTCTCTGGCTGTGCTTCCTCCAGACTCTCCATACTGCCCATGTCTCAGGGACCCCACAAACACTCTGTTCCACACAGTTCAATCCCACAAGCATTCCCTGTGTGCCATTCCCTACAGAATGCTGTGCAGTGCAGTGGGGTTGGAAACAGGAGGACCAGCAGAAGACGTTCCTCATCCTCAAAACAGTCCCCTCTCTCCCCATCCTTCTTTGTCACCCCTAGCAAAACCTGTCCACCACTCCTTCCCTCTGGAGCAGTGAGCTGGGAAGCCAGCGAGACAGACACACATGTGACTAATTCAGGCACAACGCAGGCTGTGGCAAGCATGTTTCCAGAAGTATGAACCAGGTGCTCTGAGTGTAGGGGGAAGAAAGAGATACGTATCAGCTGGGAGACTGAATTACTCATCTCATCTGAGGGCAAAACCAAAGGCAGGATTGAACGCAAGCTGGGATGAGAACTACCTGGCACACAAACTTGAGGTATCTATGGCAATGGCAATGGCAATGGTCTTGCCAATAGCAGACATCGCTAATCAATTGCTAATTCATTTTTCTCTGCAGGGCTTTTCTCAATTTAGTGCTCCTGGGAGCCAACAATCATTGGAACCTATTTGGCACATCTGTGGTTAAGGTTATTTACCACACTGAGATGGTATCAGGCAAATAATGTAGCAACGTCTGAACCTAATCACCCTTTTCCCTCTTTACTGCTACCTGGAGGTACTCTGCTTGGGCTATCTGTACCCTCTAGTTATTCCAGGTTGTCCAGGATCTATGGTTCCCATTCCTATGCTGGCTAGTATTGCAGTCCCTCAGGCAAGACAATAGAAAATGTTCCTCCCAGTGCAACAATGAAAGAATTCTATGACCTCTCTCTAGACCTCAGACTCCAAGGTGAAGGCAATAGAGACCGGTGTGAGGTGTGAGCAAGAAGATTCAGGAACTAAATTTACAAAAGATAAGCCTCCAAAGTGAGTGTCCTTGCTACCCAAGTATGCCCCAAAGTGGCCTTGGGCAGCAGCCAGATGGCAAATGACCCAGTATGCTGAGAACTTCACAAAGGTAGAATGGGTGGGCAGTCAGGTGGAACACAGATGCTGGCCTTGCCCTGCCTGGATGGCCTGAATTAAAGATTTTAATGACAAATTAATACAGTTTCACTAAAAAAAAAAAAAATCCAAGCTGCAGAAAAATATAACATTTAAAGTTTCCTTTTCCTCTAACCTCACTCCTACTTCTCAAACATAACCTGAAAGTAAAAAAAAAAAAAAAAATCCTCCTCCAGCAACCCCACCACTTTAGGAGGCCAAGGCAGGCAGATCACCTGAGGTCAGGAGTTCAAGACCAGCCTGACCAACATGGTTAAATGCCATCTCTACTAAAAATACAAAAAATTCACTGGGCATGGTGGTGGGTACCTATAATCCCAGCTGCTCAGGAAGCTGAGGCAGGAGAATTGCTTGAACCCAGGAGGTGGAGGTTGCAGTGAGCCAAGATTGTGCTATTGCACTCCAGCCTGGGCAACAGAGCAAAACTCTTTTTTGAAAGAAAAAAAAAATCCTCCTAGAAAAATTCCATGCATAGAATATACATGTGAATATACGTTTGTGATGAAGTGCCCCCACCCCATATACATAAAAAGTATCATGATCACGCTGAACACACTGCTCTGAAATGTCTTGATTTTCACCAGCTAAGCATCCCATGATGGCACATACAGGGGCAGGGGCAAGAGTGGGCACTGGAGCCTGACCTACTGGGATAAAATTCTGGCTGGGCACTTATTACCTGAGTGACCTTGGACATGTTCCTTAACGTCTCTACATCCCTACATGGAGAGACACCTTCAGACATGGAAAAATACCTTTTCTGGCTGGGTGCAGTGGCTCATGCCTACAATCTCAGCACTTTGGGAGGCTGAGGTGGGAGGATCACTTGAGCTCAGGAGTTGAGACCAGCCTGGGCAGCATAGCAAAACTTTGTCT
>NW_016107334.1:8865147-8874189 GCF_001604975.1 Cebus imitator
AAAAAAAAAAAAAAAAAAAAAAAGAGCTGCCGTGGTAGCATGCACCTATAGTCTCAGCTACTTAGGAGGCTGAGGCAGGAGGATCGCTTGAGCCTAGGAGGTCAAGTTTGCAGGGAGCTATGATAGTACTGCTGCACTCCAGCCTGGATAACAGAGACCCTGTGTAAAAATTAAAAAATCAATACAAGAATATACATTTTCCTTTTCAAAATTCTTATTTTTGGTGAACGTAGTATAGTATTGTTATATGTAAATTTTGTGTGCTGCAAAGAAGTAGCACTTGAATATTAATTTTCTCAGCAAGGCAATTTACTTCTAAAAAAGGTCCGTCTCATAGATGGAGCAATGGCGAGTGCACACCTGAACAGAGGAGGGGAAGAGGGTCTTATCCCTGATGCAGCCCCTGCTGCTGTGTCATTCCCCTATTGGCTAGGGTTGGACTGCATTGTATAAACTAATTCCAATTGGCTCTTTTAAAGGGAGCAGCAGTATGAGCCAGAGTGGCGGGGTGAGTGGTTTGGTGGGAAAAACAGTTATGACAGAGCAGGTGACCGGAGGTGACTCAGGTCAAAACAGGTGACAGGATGAGTCAGGATAGAGCAGGTGATCAGGATGAGTCAGGACAAAGCAGGGGACCAGGGGAACAGATGTGAACTGCTGATTAGAACTGGCGGGAAACTAGTTTATTGAAACTAGAGGCAAGGAAGCGCAGAGAACCAGGAAGTTAAACCTTAAAATGGAGAATTAAAGAATAAGAGAACTGAATGTACTGACATACTGATTCTTTGAAGAGAAACTTAGAGTTCACTCTAACAGCATATTCATACATTTAAAAAAAAAAATCAACGCTATCTGGCATGTGTAAATATTTCAGTTTGGTCCACAGTAACTGTGGTTTGACTGCTGCTCTGGAAGATCCTTCCTTCTGGGGCTGGATGATTAAGCCCCTACAACCACCATCTCCAATGCCGAAAGAAAATCTCCCTTTTGGGAAAGCTTGGCTATTGCCCTCATCCCCCAAGACCCAGCCCAGAGCGCTTTTGTCTCCTACGCATCCCTAAGCCCTGCTTCAGGTGAGCATGGCTGGTCCATTGACACCCCTCTGTTGTGACCACCCCAGCCCTCTTCTGCAGGTCCACCTCCTCACATAGTCTAGGAATGCTAGAAGGCAAGGGCTCTGGCTTGTTTATGATTCCAGTGAGAGTGCTTGGTGTTTGAAACCGAATGTACATTCTAGGAGAGCTGAATGAATGCATGACTAGACATCTCACACTTAACATGTTCAAAATAGACCTCTCCACATCCCACACTCTCCTCCCCACCCTGGTAAACAGCACCCCTGCCGTCCTGGCATCCAGCCAAGAGTCTTGAAGCTGTGTTTGATCCCTCTCTTTCCTCACCTCTCATGTCATCAAAGCCCAGTGTTCCAACTCCAAAATATGTCCCCAATCCCACTCCTCCTTTACCTGCCACACCATTATCCAATTCAGAGCCACAGTCGTCTCTCACCTCCACTATGCAATGGCTTCCTAGCCAGTCTCCCCGCCTCCTCTTTTCCCACCCATGGTCTAGCCTTTACTCCACAGTCAGAATAATCTTTCTACCCAGCCAAGCACACCATGCTTCTAGCCTGCTTAAAGCCCTTCCCCCAGTGATTTTCCATGGCCCTTACCATGAATGCCAAATGTCTTGCTGTGAACTACAGGCCAGCTGATCTGGAGAGTGCCCTGTGGTTCCCCCATTACACACCAGTCTCCTCCCACGCCAATCATTCTTCTGCAGACCCCCAACATACTGGAAATGCCTTGAGCACGCCAAGCCCTCTCCTCTCCCAGGCCCTCTCTCTGGAATGGCCCTCCTGACCTCAACTACTCCCTTCTCTATCTGGATGCGGTGTAAATTCCACCTCCTCCAAAGGCCTCTCTAACGACCCTCCCCACTTGCATATCCACACTGTGTCTGCTTTGCTTTCCTTACTACTTGGACATCATCCTGCTTATTGTTTCTTGTCCCACCAGAATTTCCACCACAGGAAGCAGAGACCTTTCTTGTCTTGTTCAGTGCTGCCTCCCATGTGCCTAGAATAGGGTCTAGCACATAGTAGATGCTCAAAAACTATGTGTGGGATGAAGAAATGCCTGATAACCTCTCTTTGCTATTTTTTTCCTGGAGAAGTTGAGCATTGATTTCAAAGACTTGCAATACCGGTACTGCCAGCTAGAAGAAAAGATGAATATGAAGAGTATTTGGAGAGGCGGTTTTTAAGGCTTTGGGTTGTATGGTGTGTAATATTTTCACTTTGGCTACCTATGCAAGGGAGCGTAAGACAGTAGAGAAGTCCTTTTGGGGAATGGAAATGTGTTAGGACTAAAATCTACCCAAAAGCCACTTTGAATCCTTCATGCTTTGAGATAAGAGAGCGGAGGAAAAAGTGCCTATGTAATACTCGTCTGTAAAACAGCAATCTTAAGCTTCATAGTATTGATAGTGTTAGCAACTAATTAAGAAATCTTGATATTACTAAAGATACGGATAATTGAAATGGAGTCTGACAGGCTTCAGATATCTGTAGTTCAAAGTCAAGTACTAAGAAAAGGTGTCCCTGATGGAACAGTCGTCCTGAAGAAAACAGGGACATTCAAACCAGTGTGTCCTCAAACCACTCAACAGAGTTGCATTGCCACTAAAAAAGAATCCTCCATCTGTGTTTACATGTGGAATTATTCACAGCCAAAAAAGATGGTTATAGTATCAAGTGAGGCTGGGGCACCCTTTGGATTTGTAAATTGCTGAATTGCATTTGAAAAACTTCATTCAAGGAGTGCAATTGGTAATACTGAGATACTTTCTGCGGGGAATCAAGGGGACTTCCTCAAAAAGTGCCATGTCATGTAGAGTGTGCTTTTGAGCACCATCTCATCTGGTATTTGGGACAGAAATCTGAGCTCTATCTAGGAGTGTCAATGTCTGGTTGAAAACAATATAGTAAAATAAAATATCTATCAGGCTAGTTATTAAAAACCAACACGCTTAGGGGCTCCCTATCATTGTCTGCCCCAGCAAACTTGAAAAATACTTTTTTTTTTTTTTTTTTGAGAGAGGGTCTTGCTCAGTTGCCCAGGCTGGAGTGCAGTGGCATGATCTCGGCTCACTGCAACCTCCACCTCCCAGGTTCAAGCAATTCTCCTGACTTGGCCTCTTGGGTAGCTGGGATTACAGGTACATGCCACCATACCTGGCTAATTTTTGTATTTTCAGTAGAAATGGGGTTTCACCATGTTGGCTGGGCTGGTCTTGAACTCCTGACCTCAAGTGATCCACCTGCCTTGGTCTCCCAAAGTGCTGGGGTTACAGGTGCGAGCTACCACGCCAGGCCGGCAAACTTGAAGAATACTTCTTATCCCAGACTCTAACAATGGCTCCCTCTGGGGAGAGGGGGAGATGAAGGGAACTCAACTCTTGAGAGGGCATGGGACAGATGTGCAGTCTGAAAAAGCCTCCTGGATGATTCTTTTACACAGTCCTGGGGGATCATGACCCCCCCCCCGACCCCCTGCACCTTCCATGACAGAGAATCACTGCACTCATCATTTTACTGAATTTACACTTTAAGAAGTGGATCTGACAGAAGCAGATCAGTGGTTCCTTGGCACTCAGGATAGGAAGCACTTGGCTGTTAATGGGCACAGTGGAGCTTTCTGGGACAGTGGACGTCTTTCAACACTGGGTAATGGTGAGGGTTGCACAACTGTATGTTATTAAAACTCGTCCAACTGTACACTTAAAATGGGTGTATTTTGTGGTATGTAAATTACACCCCAAGAAAGTTGCTAAAAAATGGATCAATCGAATCTGTATGTGTAGATGCAATGCCCGAGCCATGCTCACTTTCTCCGCCAGCTTCTCCAGAGCCCCTGTTATCTCAATGGATGGCATCACATCCACCCAGAGGCCTGGGTGTCTGCCATCATTAATCTCTCTACACCTACGTGTCACCTACATCTCACCTACTTCTGATCAGTTCTGCCTCTCTAATATCTCTGGAATCTGCTTGCTTCTCCCCATCCCTGATTCCACCACCTAGTTCCGGCTGTCATCATTTCTTTCAAAAGGCTGTGAGTGCCTCCTAATGATATGGCTGCTCTCACCTCCCAATGCCTTTCCCCCTCTACCTCAATGATAAAACCCCTTCAACCACTCACCACGGTCCTCAGGAGGTCCTCAGGAGAGAACTCCAGCTCCCCAGCAGGGCACAGTTTACAAGACCTCCCACAACCCATCATCTGTTTATTTTCCAGCCTTATCGCTTGGGAAACCAAACTCTAAACCAAATTGGCCTACTTATCTTTATTCTCTGAAACGAGATAAGCTTTCCTCCTCTCCCCTGCGCGGGTAGCCTTCTCCCCCCACCCAATCGTGAGGGCACAGACAGTTGGTCGCTTCCCAGTAGTTCCCCTTCTTCAGTAACGACACTGACTTCTATTATGCTGGGACACGTTGCCATCCTGTCAAAGACCTCATACCCTAGCCTTCCTTGCAGCTATGTAGAACAATGTGACGTGTTTTGGTCAGTGAGGAAGGTACGACACATCAAAGGGCCTCCTTAAAAGGTGAGGGCGGCCGGGTGCGGTGGCTCATGCCTATAATCCCAGCACTTTGGGATGCCAAGGTGGGCGGATCACGAGGTCAAGATATCAAGACCACCCTGGCCAATATGGTGAAATCCAGTCTCTACTAGAAAGCACAGAAAACTTAGCTGGGCGTGGTGGTGCACGCCTGTAGTCTCAGCTACTCGGGAGGCTAAGGCAGGAGAATCTCTTGAACCAGGGAGTCAGAGGTTACAGTGAGCCGAGATCGCACCACTGCACTCCAGCCTGGGTGACAGAGCAAGAAGACTCCGTCTCAGAAAAAAAGGCGAGGTGTTCTCTTCCTTCCCTTCTATGTTTATGCTGCCTGGAATGAGGCTGTTGCAGCTGGAGCTCCTGCAACCATCTTAGACCAAGAGGCAACCTGGAGATGGAGCCACACATGGCAGTGCAACAAGATAGCAGGACCTTGTGTTGCTGACACCACAGAGCCTCAATATCATGTCCGGACTTTATGTGTGAGAGAAGTTAGCTTTTAGTTTGTTTCAGCAATTATTCATTTAGATCTTGGCTATTTGTAGACAAGCAAGATTTTGTTTTTGTTTTTGTTTTTTGAGATGGCATCTTGCTCAGCCACCCAGGCTGGAGTGCAATGGTGCAATCTTGGCTCACTTCAACCTCTGCCTCTCAGGTTTAAGAGATTCACCAGCCTCAGCCTCCCCAGTAGCTGGAACTACAGGCACACGCCACCACATCTGGCTAATACTTTTTGTATTTTTAGTAGAGACAGGGTTTCACCATGTTGGCCAACCTGGTCTCAAACTCTTGAACTCAGTTGATCCTCCCACCTTGGTCTCCCAAAGTGCTGGGATTACAGGCGTGACCCACCGCGCCCAGCCGACAAGCAAGATCTTAATTTACATAAAGAGTGCTTTCAAGCACCTTTTTTTTGAGACAGAGTCTTGTTCTGTGGCCCAGGCTGCAGTACAGTGGTGCAATCTTGGCTCACTGCAACCTCCATCTCCCAGGTTCAAGTGATTCTCGTGCCTCAGCCTTCTGAACAGCTGGGATTACAGGCATGCACCACCACACCCAGCTAATTTTTTTTTTTTTTAAAAGAGGTGAGGGTTTCACCATGTTGGTCAGGCTGGTCTCAAACTCCTGGACTCAGGTGATCTGCCTGCCTCAGTCTCCCAAAGTGCAGGGATTACAGGCGTGTGCCACTACACCCGGCCTCAAGCACCATTTAAACTGATTGGCCTATTCTGTCTGCCTAACTGTTGTTTTTCCTGTAACGCTCAGCTGAGGTGCTGCTTGCACCGGGAAGCCATTCTGGCCTTCCAGAGGCAGGTCAGATGCCCCTCTTCTGGCTTCCATAGCATCTTCCTATCATGCTCTGTTAGGGATAAAATCTGTCCATATTTGCCACCATCACCAGTTTCCCACAGAAAAGGCCCTTCTCTGATTTTCCTCTGCTTCCCTCTGTATGCCCAGCACCAGGAACTGGGGCTGGCACAACAGGTTCTCAGTGTGTTTGCCGGATAAGAAAACGTGTTTAACACCCAAGTGTTAACCCCAGAGGAACGATCACACTGCAACTTTGAAAGGGGACCAAGTGGGTAATTATTTCAATTTTATACCAACTCTGCCTCCTAGGTGGGGTCTGTAAACGACAGGTCTGAATATATTACATACGTCAATAATTGTGAGAGAAACAATCAAAATCTCACTTGCAATCTCAAGAAGCATGAGCCGCTCTTCCAGTTCTAGGCATTTCGGGAGTTGCGGCATAGATGCAGACATGGCCAAGTCCAAGAACCACACCACACACAACCAGTCTCGAAAATGGCACAAAAATGGTATCAAGAAACCCCGATCACAAAGACACGTATCTGTTAAGGGGGTGGACTCCAAGTTCCTGAGGAACATGCGCTTTCCTAAGAAGCACAACAAGAAGGGCCTAAAGAAGATGCGGGCCAAAAAGGCCAAGGCCATGAGTGCACATGCCAAGGCCATCAAGGCCCTCGTAAAGCCAAGGAGGTTAAGCCCAAGATCCCAAAGGGTATCAGCCACAAGCTCCATCAACTTGCCTACATTGCCCACCCCAAACTTGGGAAGCGTGCTCGTGCCTGCATTGCCAAGGGGCTCAGGCTCTGCTGGCCAAAAGCCAGGGTCAAGGCCAAGGATCAAACCAAAGGCCAGGCTGCAGCTCCAGCTGCAGTTCCAGCTCAGGCTCCCAAAGGTGCCCAGGCCACTACAAAGGCTTCAGAGTAGATATCTCTGTCTGCCAACGTGAGGAGAGAAGGACTGATGTCACCCCCCGGGCTGGCGTCTGCATGGGGCTGGGGTCCTCCTGTGCTATTTGTACAAATAAATCTAAGTCAAGGGGAAAAAAAGAAGAAGCATGAGCCATGCTCTTGAATTTGCAAAAGGTTGAATAAATCAAAATCTTTCTCTTACAGTACCTGAGAACATGCTAAAAATTTCCTGACCCAGAAGGAAAATATCAAGCTGAAAAGACAAAATAAGTGATGGCTACATGATAACAACTTGAAAAAATCCAGAATAAATGTGCAGACTAGTATTTAAAATAGATTTCTACCTAGTTACAGATGCCACCTATCTGAAGACACATTAGACACGCATGTCTCAGTATGCTTGATTGGATTTAAAAACCATGTCTGTGGTTTCATAATCCAAAGAGTTTTGGGAACCACAGTGGAAATTCAAAATCTTAAACATCATTTGGATCAAAGATGGGGGAGTGGGGATTAAGCAATTATGTGAGAAGAGCAATTATGAAATAAAACTGAAGGCTGAATTAGTCAGGTTGGAGAGATGAAGAAAAAAAAACCAGATGATGTGGAAAATACACAAATTCTGAGAATTAAAAGCAACAGGCCAAACTTGTTCTGTGTATCACTACAACAACTTGAAAGCCACAGATACCACAGCTTCGTAGGGTAAGAGTGATCTCATTTGGAATTGTCCGTTGATACTGACTTGCAATTGGATTACTTAAAAGATTTCGGCATCAATGTCAAGTGCATGACTGAATGCCTCACACGTGGGCCTAAATTGTAATATTTTAATGCGTCTAAACTCTGATGAAATCATGGAAGGCATAACAGCAGGGAAGTGAACCCCTGGGAAGCTATTAGCAATTTAGCATCTCATTTTTTGTGGAAATCTGAATGCCACGTACCCATGTACTGAAGCACCCACAATGGTGCTCAGTGCCACACCAGGAAGTACTATATTTCCAATTTACCCACCCTATCCTTCCATTGCTTTCCCTTCTTCCCCTATCCCTTTCACTCCTGGGACTCTCCCAGCAGCAGGGGTCTCTCAGGAGGTTTGATGAGAGAAGCTGCAAAGGTATGAGTAGCAGCCTGTTTGCTGAAAATACAGAGGAAGCAGTTTCGGCACTAATATCGCCTGCTTAGGGGCTCGGAGTGGGCAGTATTAAAGTCTAGACTGAAGTTTCAAATATTCTTTAGTCCTCAGGGTGTTTGCCCTTGGAGGTAGCAGTAATAATTTACACAACATCTGTCCCTGGCTGGTGCATTTGAAAACACTGGTTTTAAAAACCAGGAGAGGCCAAGTGCAGAGGTTCATGCCTGTAATCCCAGCACTTTGGGAGGCCTAGGTGGGCAGATTACCTGAGGTCAATAGTTCACGATCAGCCTGGCCAATATATCGAAACTCTGTCTCTACTAAAACTACAAAAATTAGCTGGGTGTGGTGGCGGGCGCCTGTAGTTCCAGCTACTTGGGAGGCTGAAGCAGGGAGAACTACTTTAAACCCAGGAGGTGGAGGTTGCAGAGAGCTGAGATGGCGCCACTGTACTCCAGCCTGGACAACAGAGTTAGACTCCATCTCAAAAAATAATAAATAAAATAAAATAAAAACCAGGAGAGACCGAGTCACACCATTCAGGGTATGCATTTCATGAAAACTCTAAAGTGACATCTTGAATCCTTCTGGCTCTTGGACTGTGATTGTTACTTCCATCAGGCTCAAAAACAACCACAAAGTCCAACACACTTTATCTGTTTGGACCAACTAGGAGCAAATGCTTTGGAATCAGTGAGAAGCTGGAGCCATAAGTGCCATGGGTGTATATTTTTAAAGAAACACTTCGTACTCACTAGGGCAGTGAAAAAAAAAATCAATCTGGATTAGAAATTAGGGGTCCTAGCCAGGCGTGGTGGCTCATGCCTGTAATCCCAGTACTTTGGGAGGCTGAGGTGGGAGGATCGCCTGAGGTCCAGAGTTCGAGACCAGCCTGACCAACATGGAGAAACTCCATCTCTACTAAAAATACAAAATTAGCCAGGCATGGTGGCACATGCCTGTAATCCCAGCTACTTGGGAGGCTGAGGCAGGAGAATCTCTTGAACGTGGGAGGCGGAGATTGCGGTGAGCTGAGATAGCACCATTGCCCTCCAGCCTG
>NW_016107334.1:8874304-8879972 GCF_001604975.1 Cebus imitator
TGTACATCATCTATAATTTTCACAACATTGCAGCAAGGTAGACTTTGATCCCATTTCATGGATTAGGAAATGAAGAAAAAAATTAAGTTTACACAGCTAACCAGTGGTGGAACTGGGGTTTGACCCTATTCAAGGAGTTACACCTGCTTGCCTGGGTGTCGGCCTTCCCAGCTCACCACACAGAGCCATTGACCTTGTTGTACTTTGCTTGTTTCTCACCCATTAGATGAGGTTTTTGCTTGGCCAGTCTCTGAAGTCTCCTGCTGCTATAAAATGCTCAATCTCCAAGTTCCTGGAGTGAGCTATCCTTGGTTGCTAATTTGAGGTGCTCCTGAAGAGTTGTTTCATCACACACAGGGGAATGGATGTTGTAATTTATAATGAACACGTCTGTTGTTTGTACGTTGTGCTTCTAAACTGCCAGAGGATCTCTGAGAGGAGGCTGGTCTTCCTGACATTCTGTTCACACTATTAACTTGTTTTTCAAACCTTTTTAATGGAAAAAATACATATAAGCCACCATCCTGCCCCTGTGTATACGAGGGGTCCCACGGTATCAGCATCGCTTGGTAACTTGTAGAAATGCACCTTCCTGGCTGAGTGTGGTGGCTCATGTCTATAACGAGGGAGGCCAAGGCAGGAGGATGGCTTGAGGCCAAGAGGTGGAGACTACAGTGAGCCATGACTGCACCCCTGCACTCCAGCCTGGGTGACAGAAGGAGGCCCTGCCTCTAAAAAGAAAGAAAGGAATACACATTTCTGGGCCCCAATCTCGAGTGTTGGAACAGAACTCTGGGCGTGGGGCTCAGCACTCTGAATTTTAACAAACACCGCCCCCAACCCTCCGGTCAACCCCAGTGCAACTCATTTGAGGATGCCGGTCTGAGATGACTGATTTCCAGCTTGAACTCTTGAGTTACGGAGTGATCATAAGCATGGGTTGCGAGCCAGGACTAGCAGACTGGGTAGACATTCGTTTAATAATGGAATACCATTTTCAAAACATCATACATTTCTGTTCTGGGTGCCATCTCCTGTGCAGGGGAGGACTGGAAAGACAGGGAAATTCTGGTAGACTCTGGAAGGCTGAAGGGTGGGACTTGGCCTTGCAAGGGAATTGGGCGGAGGGGGAGGGAGGAGAAGAAGGAAGCCGCCGGCCTCGCAACCCATCTGGTTGGAAACGTCCTGCAGTGCCCGAGCTGCAGGAGCCGGAGCCAATTACAAGTTTATATAATAGAGTCAGTCTCTCCGGGCCTCCCCGCTCCGCCCCACCCCTGCTGGCTTTGGGGATGGGGGGAGGAAACGCTTTCTGTGAAATACAGATCTAGGAGGAAGGACGCCTTTTCTGGGTTGACTACTCGGGGCCAGTCCTGGGTGTGAGCAACTCCCGGGGTCCTGTTTTGGGATCTGGACACCTCGGGCGCCTCGCAGGCCTCCCAGCGCCTCGCGAGCTGCACCGCCTCGGGGCGCGGAGCTGGAAGGGAGGTGTCCCGGCCAAGCGTCGTGCTGCTCCCCGCCGCACTGTGGGAGCTCACCGGGTTTATGTAGCGTCTGCCCTTCGTGGAGGACCGTGTCATGCACCGAATCAAGGAGGATGGAGGAGGTGGGGGCCGGGGCCGCGACGCCCACCCACGTGACCGTCAGATGACCGGGGTCTAAGTTTGCACGCGCTACTCTACCGTAACGCTGGAGGCTCCTCATCAGCATCGGCTGTTAGTCATCCCAGAGTGACATTTGATATGAGCAACGGCTCGGGACGGGGAAATGGCAGCGCGGATGCTGACGGAGACGAGGAACGGCTGCTGTGGCCGCCTCTGATGTGGGCTGGAACGACAGTTTACGCTGAGTCCAGGACACCCACCGCGAAGGGTGCCAGGGAAGACAAGGGCGCTTTTCTAGACAAACGGTCTTAGATTATTTGGGGCTAGATGAAGAGTCTGGGAGAAACTGTTCACCGGGTGCCGGGCAGGCGGCTGACCAGGCAAGCCACACTTCAGATTTGTGGGATGGTTTTAGAAGTCACATGAGGTCTGCCTGGACTCCCCTCCCGATCACGTCAATTATCTGTCACAAGTTCTCTAGGCTGGAGTGCGCCCCAGGGACCAGCCCCATGCTCCCGGTGGGAGAGTTGGTTACAGCTGCAGAATCCCGGCTCCACCCAGGCTCCTAAGGGCGAGCCTGCACTTGAAGGATAGCACCAGGGGCTGGTGGAAGGAGGAGGGGGGCCCGGGCCCACGGATGCAGAGGCTGTCCTGGCTGCTGAGGGAAAGAGCCCGTCCCAAACCCTGCATGGGCTCCTACTGTACTCCAGGATTTGGGGGAATGCAGAATCCTGGTCTTTGAACTTTCATTAATTCCATCACGAGGTCAGGAGATCGAGACCACCCTGGCCTACATGTTGAAACCCCCTCTCTACTAAAAATAGAAAAATTAGCTGGGCGTGGTGGCTGGCTCCTGTAGTTCCAGCTACTCGGGAGGCTGGGGTAGGAGAAGCGCTTGAACCAGGGAGTCGGAGGTTGCAGTGAGCCGAGATCGTGTCACTGCACTCCAGGACCTAGCGACAGCGAGAGACTCCGTCTCAAAACAAAAACAAACACAAATTTCTCAAAGGCCTAAATTCTAGACCCAAGACAGTGGGAATTAAACAGGGCTGAATATGACGTTTTTGGCTATACCAGCTTGCATGCTCCAGCTATGCACAATGTATTTATTTTAAAAGAAGGAAGGAAGAGAGGGAGGGAAACAAGGTATTTCTTAACTGTAAAGGTGGGTAGGAGGGGAGAGGCAACTTGTTGCTTTCACTGGCAACAGTTAACTGCATAAACAATTTCCTCATGTAAAAGAAAAACAAATGAAGTAGAGTGATAAACTTTTGAAAGGAGGAGCAGAGAGCTCCTGGTGAGTGGAAACCTGGCTTTTATTTATCTTAGGGCCTTGTTAAAACACATTTGCCTTGAGATAAAAGGTTTTCTTTTGGGACAATCCCAAAATGACTTTGCTTGATTCAATTAAGCAAGACCTAATGAAAGAGAATTCCAGCTTCAAGATATGCATCATCTCACCAGGTGAGTTGTAAATACATTCTGACCAGGTTTCAGAGGCAAGCTCTTGAAAATTTAATCTATTTAAAAAAATGCATATCCTTGCCACAAACTGCTTTGAAGAAGATCGCTGAGCTGATTGCATGCTGAGATAATTATTCTGTATCACCACTTAGGGAACAAGATTTTTTGATAAATACTACAGTGTCAGTCTTTGTTAATAACTTGGGAGGGGAAAGACAGAATTCAATATAACTGAGGCTGGTTTTATTCTCTTGCCTGTTTCCTATGAACGCAGGCTGTGGGAAGCAGGTAGAGTCTTGGTTCATGAACTGTGAACACTATTGAGTAACCTGTTCACCTGTTAAATCCCTAATCCCCGCATGAAGGTGTACAGATGGTATTGGAGTAGAACATGAAACCTGTCTCCACCTGGGCAGTGCCCCGCCTGTACTGTACCCGCTTTCCCTCCTGAAGACTCCCATTGGCGAATGGACAGGTGCTAGTATGTTGCTGGGTGCTGATGGGGGTAAAGCCTTCCCCTGTCCCCCCTGTTTTGGATAATACAGAAGTTAAGGGTCTCAGGTGCTGGTGGGCCAGGGTCCCCACATCCTGGATATGGCAGTGCAGGTTAATTTCTCAGTGCTCAGTGCTCTGCCCCACTGAGCCTGGATATGACCTCGGAATTCTCCTCAGCACTGTGTTATTAATCTCTTCATGCTTTAATTCTTTTTTTTCTAGACAGGGTCTGTCTCTGACATCCAGGCTGGAGTACAGTGGTACCACCATGGCTCATTGCAACCTCTGCCTCCTGAGTTCAAGTGATTCTCCCACCTCAGCCTCCCTAGTGGGTGTGACTACAGGCATGCATCATCAAACGCAGCTGATTTGTGTATTTTTTTGGTAAAGGCAAGGTTTTGCCACACTGCCCAAGCTGATCTCCAACTCCTGGGCTCATAAGATCTGCCTGCCTCGGCCTCCCAAAGTGCTGGGATTACAGGCATGAACCACTGTACCTGGCCTCATTCTTTCAATAACTTAATAAATAAATACTTACTAGGAATCTATTCTATACAAGTCACTGATATGACATAGAAAGATGGAAGGAAAGAGAGAGAAAGAAATATCGATGGATGAATGGTGCATAGAAAGAATACTTTATGCTATAAAATAAAAGCACCAGGGCAATGGTCAGTGATTGGGAGGAGTAACTTTAGATATGGTAGTCAAGGAGAGCTTCTTTGAGGAGGTAACCTGAGGAAGAGTTATTTCAAAAGCTAGAGGGGAAAGCCAGATCAAAACGAAACAAAACAAACAAAAAAACACACATAAAACAAAACAGGCTGGGTGGGGTGGCTCACACCTGTAGTCCCAGCACTTTGGGAGGCCAAGGCGGGTGGATCACAAGGTCAGGAGTTCAAGACCAGCCTGGCCAATATGGTGAAACCCCGTCTCTACTAAAAATACAAAAATTAGCCAGGCATGGTGGCAGGTGCTTGTAGTCCCAGCTACTAGGGAGGCTGAGGCAGAAGAATTGCTTGAACCCAGGAGGCAGAAGTTGCAGTGAACTGAGATCGTGCCACTGTACTCCAGCCTGGGTGACAGAGCAAGACTCTGTCTCAAAAAACAGAAACAAAAATAAAACAGTGTGCGCAAAGGCCCTGAGGCAGGAATGAATCTAACAGGATCCAAAACCTGGCCCAGAACATGGACCCAGTGACCCACTTTGGATGCATGTCCTTGGCATTTGATGGGTCCTCTGCATGCTCTCTAATTCTTGATGACTAGGCTGGCATGCGAGCTGGACTCATTGGTCTATAAACTCCATGTGGCTATTCATCCTCACTGAGGCAGCGTTTCTGATGAAGTTATAGCTGGATGGGATTTCATGGTCAACTTTAGTTTTAATGAGAGGTATGTGAGGAAGCAACATAGTATAATGGCTAGAATTAGAAGATCTTGGTTGAGATCATAGCTCTTCTTACCAGTTTTCTGATCATGGACAAATGTTTTACACACCCTGTGCCTCAGTGTTCCCATGGAGGTAAATAAAGATAAAACTATCCATCTCACAGGGACAAAAACAAATCACTCAATGGCTAACTTACCAAACAATTGATTCACCAAATTTAGCAATTTACCAAGGCCTTGCATTAAACAATTTTTTAAATATTTTAAATGAATATAAATATTCTTCAAAATATATATCCTTATTATGTATTTGATATACATTCAGAATATTTAGAAATATAGCAAAGCATGTGTGTAGCTCATTAATATATTCTTCATGAATATTACAGTTTAATTTACTAAATTAAAGGGAGTATTAGAAAATAATCTCCTCGGCTGTGTGCAGTCGCTTCAGCCTATAATCCCAGCACTTTGGGAGGCGGAGGCAGGAGGATCAAGAGATCAGGAGTTCAAGACCAGCCTGGCCAAGATGTTGAAACCCCGTCTCTATTACAGATACAAAAATTAGCTGGGCAAGGTGGCAGGTACCTATAGTCCCAGCTACTCGGGAGGCTGAGGCAGGACAATTGCTTCAACCTGGGGCAGAGTTTACAGTGAGCAGAGATTGCGCCACTGCACTCCAGCCTGGACAGAGTGAGACTCTGTCTCAAAAAAAA
>NW_016107334.1:8880382-8884727 GCF_001604975.1 Cebus imitator
AGCTAGACAAGAAATGCAAATGCTGGAAATTTGCTTATATTGAATCTTTATTTATATAATCTTGTCAATAAAATGAATAAAAATAAAAATTATCATGCAAAGAAAGGAAAAAAACTCAATGCAGTTATTCAGTCAGTTTTATATTTACTAAAGATTAAACATTGATATTTTGGTTATCGTCTCATATAATATTATTTTATGTAAATAATTGTTCAGTAACTAGTAAGGGAGTTTTAATAAAAACAAAACTGTGTAAAAGGTACAGTTTAGTCAACTACTAATGTTGCAACAATTTTTAAAATTTTGTCCTTTAAGCAAACAATTAGAAAAAAATAAACTTAAGTGTCGAATTTAGTAAAATATTTTATGCATAACTAAAGTTTGCATTCATCTAACAAAAATATTACACCTTGAACTTCTCACTGTTTCACTGTTTTAGATTTTAAAACACAAATCAAAACTCACACAGTTACATAGAATGAGAGAATTGAATTCCGTCGAGTTCTGTTTTCTTTTGCTACAATCAGTGTGCTATCAGTGTTTACTTTGATTCTACACTTTAAAGGCAGGCATAAATAGGAGCACAGGGCTGGAAATGCGAGCTGAGCCACTCCAAACTGTGATAGTAACAAACATCTCAAAAAACAAACAATCAAACAAACAAACAAACCCCACAGGTTCAGTCCATCTGTGGAAGACTGGCTATAATTAGGAATTTTCTGAATTAAGTTACATGTAGAAAGATAATGCTTATTAAAGGATAAGTTATTCGATGTGTTAATTTGAATCTTACATGTATATCACTGAAACTCAACAGTAGTCCCTGCAATTCTTTAGAACTTAAACCAAAAAATATTTGAGGAGGGAAGGTGACTCTTACCACTGACGTTATTTAGAACTGCCAGAGCATGGCACCGTAAAGAGAAGATCAATGTTTGGTTGGTTTTATTCTTCTTTTTAAATTATTGACAGTGTGCCCCGCTCCTGCGACACCCTCAGTATCTTACTGCATTTAGTAACCAGTGACACCATTACTCTTTATAATTGTGGTGTCTGCTGTAGTGGGTGTCACAGAGTCCTCTGAGGTAGAATGCCCAGGTGTACCTAGGAGGACTTCCTTGAAGAAGGGACTTTTTTTTTTCTTTCTTTTTTAATGAAACAGGGCTCTGTCACCTAGGTTGGGGTGCAGTGGTGCAATCATAGCTCATTGCAGCCTCAAACTCCCAGGCTCAGGTGATTCTCCCACTTCAGCCTCCTGAGTAGCTGGGACTAATGCCCAGCTAGTTTCTAAGTTTTTTTGGGTAGAGATGGGGGGATCTGACTATGCTGCTGAGGCTGGTCTTGAACCCTGGCCTCAAGCAATCCCTCAACCATGGCCTCCTAAGTTGCTAGGGCTGTAGATGTGAGCCACTGCACCCGGCTAAGAAGGGATTTTTAAAGAATAATTAAAAACTATTTACATACCATAAAATTCACCTCTTAAAGTGTTGCAGTGCAGTGGGTTTTAGCATTTTCACAGAGTTTTACAAACTGTCAGCACTATCTAATTTCAGAACATTTTCATCAGCTCAGGAAGAAACCCCATCCCCCTGAGCAGTCATTTTTCAAAACCCCTATCCCAGCCCCTGGGAACCACTGGTGTGCTTTCTGTGGAGAGGCTCTTGAGCTGAGACCAGGGGTGTGAATAGAAGTCAGCCTGTCAGACAGTGAGGAAAGGCAGACAGCAGCATATCTAGCAGAGCAGAGGTGAAGGCAAAGAATTCACAGGGGACCTTCGTGGCCAGAGCACAGAATATGAAGGCGAGTGGCTTGAGCCACAGCCTGCCAGGGAAGACCCAGACCACAGGGACTTTGCTGGTTCTCCTAGTATCAAGGCGGCCCTGAGGTCTGATGCAGAGCCTTCCCTGAAATACATGCTCGGAAACCATGGAGGAGGCCAGGCGTGGTGGCTGACACCTGTAATCCCAGCTACTCAGGAGGCTGAGGCAGGAAAATTGCTTGAACCTGGGAGGCAGAGGTTGCAGTGAGCCAAGATTGTGCCACTGCACTCCAGCCTGGGCAACAGAGCAAGAGAAAAAAAAGAAAACATAGAGGGAACAACCCTGTAAATACATGTTTCATACTCTTTAAGAACATCATAAAGGATTGCTTTATTTTATTTATATTTTTTAATATATATTTATTTATTTTTACTTCTATTTTTTGGAGGCAGAGTTGCCCAAGCTGGAGTGCAGTGGCATGATCTCTGCTCATTGCAAGCGATTCTCCTGCCTCAGCCTCCTGAGTAGCTGGGACTACAGGGCGCTCTCCACCACGCCCAACTAATTTTTGTATTTTCAGCAGAGACTGGGTTTCAGTGTTGCCCAGGCTGGTCTTGAATTCCTGACCTCAAGTGATCCACCCGTCTTGGCCTCCCTAAGTGCTGGGATTACAGGTGTGAGACACCACGCCCAGCCGGATTGCTTTATTTTAAATATTTACAAATAACATCAGAAATAGGAGAGACACATATGTGTGTTCCTGCTGTCATGGTGTAATCTTACTGTCTTGTAGAAATCTGGCTTGGATGTTTAGACTGCCCAAATAGCCGTGCTAAACCTGCAAATCAACTGTAACTGATTTTCTCCGGAAACACCAACTCCAAACTTGGACTTCCTGTGGAGTTCTGAATGAGGGATGGAACTCAGATGAAAGATCTGGAGTGAGGGGTGGAGATTCAGAGCAAATTCCTTCTCGTTTGGATTTCTTCCTATTGCCTTTTTCCTTTCTTCTTTAATTTGGTTGCTTGTTTGGTTGTTTTTGTTGTTTTGTTTGTTTTTAGAGACAAAATCTTGCTCTGTCGCCCAGGCTGGAGTGCAGCAGTGTGATTACAACTCACTACAGCCTCCAACTCCTGGGCTCAAGTAATCCTCCCGCCTCGGCCTCTCAAGTAGCTGGAACTACAGGCTTACTGCCTCGCCTGGATAATTTCTTTATTTTTGTAAAGATAGGGGTCTCACTATTTGACAGTTGAGGCCAGACTGGTCTTGAACTCCTGGCCTCAAATGATCCTCCTGTCTCAGCCTCTCAAAGTGCTAGGATTACAGGTGTGAGCCACCGCCACCGTACCCAACCCTCTTTTTTTATTTGAAATTTAATTCATCCACTTGGTTCCTCTGGGAAGACTTTGGATTCCCCTCAGGAGACCAGAAGCAAACCAAAAGTCTCAGTCCTTGCCCCACCCCTAGCTACTCTGTTCCACCCCATGTCCCTATTACCAGTTTTATTAATTTCCTGTGTATTATTCTTGTGTTGTTTATGCAAATACATGCCAACATGAATGTGCCATCTTATCTCTCCTTTTCTTTTTTTCAGAAAAGATAGCATACTGTTCTAAAACTTGCTTTCCCCCCGATTATACTATGGAGAATTTTCTGAATTAGGATACAGGATGCCCCTCATTCTTTTTTCTAACAATTGCATGGTGTTACAAGGTTTATTTAACCGCTGGCCCATTGATGGACACTTGAGATGTTTCCAATATTCCTCCTTGCGATAATGTTACAAAGATGAATCTTGTTCATGCATAATTTTGTCCATGTGCAGCTGTGGCTGACTTCCCAGAGGTGGGATTTCTGGGTAACCGTAATACACTAGCCATTCTGATAGACGTTTAAGTACCAGATTGCCCTCCACAAGAATGGAACCATTTTGTCTTTTCATGAGTTATGTTTGTACACAGACACCTGTAGAGTGTTCTGAAACTTTTGGATTTTTCCAAGCTGATGAATAAAAGTTGGTATCTCAGTGTAGTTTAAACGTGCATTCACTTCATCAAATATCTTTTATAAATTCAAGAGCCCAGCATGGACAACATAATGAGACCCTGTCTTTACAAAAAAAAAATTTTAATTAGCTGGGCATAGTGGCGCATACTGTAGTTCTATCTACTCAGGAGGCTGAGGCAGGAAGATTGCTTGAGCCCAGGAGTTCAAAGTTACAGCGAGCTATGATGGAGCCACTGCACTCCAGCCTGGGCATGAAAACAAGACCCTGTCTCAAAAACTAAAATAAAATAAAATAAAATGACCAGGCGTGATGTCTCCCGCCTGTAATCCCAGCACTTTGGGAGGCTGAAGCATGCAGAGGCCAAGGTCCGGAGATTGAGACCAACCTGGCTAACACGGTGAAACCCTGTCTCTACTAAAAATACAAAAAATTAGCCAGGTGTGGTGTTACACGCCTGTAGTCCCACCTACTCGGGAGGCTGAGGCAGGAGAATCGCTTGAATCTGGGAGGCGGAGGCTGCAGTGAGCTGAGATCAAGCCACTGTACTCCAGCCTGGGTGAGAGCAAGACTCCATCTC
>NW_016107334.1:8885348-8898011 GCF_001604975.1 Cebus imitator
CTCATTAGTTGGTATTGGTTAATTCAAAAAAAAAAAAAAAAAAAAAAGGAACAGCATTTACAGGCTGTAGGAATCAAAGCCCTGGGCAGAGAGGACACTGAAAGTTGATCGACAGCATCTCTCATTTTGCTGGGCCCCTTTGGGAAGGCGGGTGACACAGTCACATTCCACTTGAGACATTTCCCCTGTTGGAGAACTAGACTCAGGAAAAGGAAAGAGCAGGCGAGGCTCCGGTGTGGCTTTCGTTAGAGTCCTCCACTCCTGGGGCTTTCTGCCCCTTGGACCACCCCCTCACAATACAGGAAAGCCAAGCAGAGATGCTGCTGGGAAGCTGGGATTGGAAATCCCAGTGTCCCCCCAAAATCACCGGTAAAACCAGGACAAAGATCTTCACCCTTCTCCTTCCAAGGGAACAATGATACAGAATGTGATTTGAAAATCTTAACTGGCAAAGGATGTGAAAAGAGAATTATTAAGAGCTCACGGTAGCCACATAAATCTTTTATAGCTGTGTTCTTTCAACAACTATGCTTCTTTTTCTCTTTTCAGACATTCACTTGGGTCTATAGAGACAGTGACACCCCAGGGATGGTGGCAGCTGAGAATCTAGGCAAGGAGCACCTGGTTACAGACATTCTCTGGGTTTTCTTTGGTTTGTCAGGCAGGGCTGCTGCCTCAACAAGCATATTCTCATAAGCCCTTGAAGGCAGCATCTGGTTACCTTTGCCTCTTCATCCCCCAACTGCACACACTTGGGAAGGGCTCAGTGCATCATTCCTTTGATGGATCCATTGATGACAGCTTATCTGAGGCAGGTGTTTTCTTGACTCAGAAGGAATTCCATCAGTAATCCCATTTAAGGGAATTTCTGTGGTCTGAACTTCTGCTCAGAAACATGTCCTGAGCGTGCAGCTATAAGTTAGCTCATGCTCTGGCAGATTTTCAGATGTCTGTGACATCACCTTAACCTGACAGCTCTCTGTTCGTGTTAGAGATCTTGCCACATTTCTCCAACTCCCCTTAAATCTTGTTTTCAGAATTTTATGACACTCAAGTTCTTCATGGGAGTCGTTGGCTCAGAGAGCACAGGCCATCTGCCAAAGACTGAGTCACCTGACAGGGCAGGGATGCACAGGCCTCAGGAACATGGGGCAGGTGCTTTGCTGTCACCTGTGGAGACCTGTTGGTCTGCATTCATGAAGGCATCATAATCGTCACTTGCAGTTTTAGTTTTCTGAATGGCTGGGACATTCAGAGCTCTCCCAGTGGTGCTCACAGGTAGTCCTGCCTATCTGGGAAATGGGGGAGGGGGGTGCAAAAGGGCTAAGCAGGGGAGCCCCCGGCTCTCTGTTGCCTTTTGCAAGCAAGAGGATGAAACAGCTGACATCTGTTTAGGGCGTGGGAATCCCATTACACTGAAAGCCTCAGATAAAGTAAACCAAAACATTTCATTAAAATTCATTTCCTTTTCTCACATCTTACTGAAAACAGAAAAATATTTCAACCTTGGCATAGCCACTGAATTATTCATCTAAAAATTAAAAACAAAACACAAAACAAACCTTTGATGCAACGCAGACTGGATCCCCCTGTCCCAAGCTCCTTGCTGTCCCTGCCTCTGAAGTGAGGCTGGGGCCTGGTCTTCCGCCGCGGCCAGCACCAAGGGGAGCCACATTCTCTTGGCCTTTCATGGGAGCAGCCTGATCACCAAGTGTGGGTCCTAGGACCGAAGATCACATGTTGTCATAACTCCTGGGACTGCAGAACTGAGACGGGCACTGGGAGCCTGGGGGGTGGGGGGGCACACCAGGGAGGGGCAGGCACCTGCCCTGGGAGAAGGCCTCTCACTGCTCTCAGAAGCCTAACCCAGCCAGGAGTGGAACTCGAGACCCACCCATAGTCCCATTACCAGGCAAAGCTCCTGGGGCATCTTCCTGCGGCTGCCTCTGCTTTCCACCCTCCCTGGAGGCTGACGCTGAAAGAGAGAGCCGGAGGCCTGGGCACCGAGCTCCCTCACTCATACACATGCCCTCAGCGGAGGGAGTGGGGCTGATAGGGAAGACAACGTCCTCTGGATGCCCCTTCCTGAGTTGTTCATTTGGGGCTTATCTTCCATTTTAGGTTTCCTTGTGATGCTCGTTTTAACCAGGTGGCACTTGCTTAGCAGTTTAGAGGAGAAGACCTGTTCCCCTACAGGTGTGGGCCTTTGGGATCATTGCCCTCTCCAGACCTGGCTGCTCCATCAGGTGGTAGCTCTTTCTCTGACCCTCCTTGACACCCTTAGTGCCCTAATTCTACTGCGCCCTCTGGTGAGTAGGGGTTTTCTGCATCTGTGGTGACCATATTTTTGAACCCAAAATGAATCTTGGGTATGAGAATTCTTGGGATGTTCAAGTGAACAGATCTTTTATTTATTTATTTATTTATTTATTTATTGAGATGGCGTCTCACTCTGTTGCCAGGGTGGAGTGCAGTGGTGTCATCTCGGCTCACTGCAATCTCTGCCTCCCAGGTTCAAGAAATTTCCCTGCCTCAGCACCCCAAGTAGCTGAGTAGCTGGGACTACAGGCACACACCCCCATGCCTGGATAACTTTTTGTATTTTAGTTGAGATGGGGTTGCTTCACCTTGTTGGCCCGGATGGTCTTGATCTCCTGACCTCGTAATCCGCCTGCCTCAGCCTCCCAAAGTGCTGGGATTACAGGCATGAGCCACCGCGCCTGGCCTAGTTTTTTTTTTCAAGACAGGGTTGTATTCGGTCGCCCAGGCTGGAGTTGAGTGGCATGATCATGGCTCACTGCAGTCTTGACCTCTGGGCTCAAGCCATCCTCCCACCTCAGCCTCCCCAGTAACGGGGACTACAGGCACATGCCACCATACCCAGCTAACTTTTTGTACTTTCTTTTTAAATGTAGAGATGGGGTTTCACCATGTTACCCAGGCTGGTCTTAAACACCTAGGCATAAGCAATCTGCCTGCCTTGGCCTCCCAGAGAGGTGGGGCTGCAGTGGAAGCAGATCTTTGAAATTCTGGCCACCTGAGAAGCCAGGGGCACGTGGCAGTTGTACCTCTGCCAGGTGTCCTGGGATCTTTCCAGCAATGGGACTTCCCTTTTGGGTATAGTCAGACTAGTGGCCTGCCTTTTTATTTTACTTGTTTCCTAGGTTTCTCCCTCATGAAATTCATTTATTTCAGTTACCAAAAAGTACTTTGTAGTTAACGATGGGGGCTTCTTACATTGATAGCCCAGAAACACTGGAAGATGTAAGTTAACCAGATGGCCCAGGCACAAAAACCATATCCACCCATTCTAAAGAGGGAGAGTGCTGAGAGCCCACCCTTTGCTTTGTTTCTGGGAAAAATATTGCCTCCTTCCCCTAAGAAACTGATCTGATTATTCAGTGTGACCATGAATGTTCATCCATCCTAAGGATACTCAACTCTATTTTATGTTTTGTGCAAATAAAGCCTAAGGATTGGTGAGAGATTTCGGCTTCTGCTAAAATACTCACTCAATGGTTGTAAACTCTTTTGTGAGAGGAGGATCCTTTTCTTTCCTTTTTTTTTTCTTTTTCTTTTTCTTTTCTTTTTCTTTTCTCATTCTGTTACCCAGGCTGGAGTGCAATGGCATGATCGTGGCACACTGCAACCTCTGCCTTCCAGGTTCAAGCAATTCTCCTGCCTCAGCCTCCTGAATAGCTGGGTTACAGGCGCATGCCATCACACCCAGCTAATTTTTGTATTTTTAGTAGAGATGGGGATTCACTATGTTTGTCAGGCTGGTCTTGAACTCCCAACCTCATGATCCAGCCCATGAATCCCAAAGTGCTGGGATTATAGGCAAGAGGAGGATTCTTAAAGTGAATGTGTGGTTCTTGGATACTGGTATCAACACCAGCTGTGTTGGCAGCAGAACTTGGGGGTTTTCAAGGAAAGAAACCTGGGGCAACAAAGGGAGGGTAGATGGGCAGAGTGGGGGTGAGTGGGGTGGAGCTGGAATCGGGAAGGCCAAGATGAAGATGGACCAAGGGCTGGGACTATCCAAGGAGCCCAGGTCTGCATGGCTGGGGCAAGGCTGGCTCAATCGCAACTCACTGCAACTTCCGTCTCCTGGGTTCAAGGGATTCTCCTGGCTCAGCCTCCCGAGTAGCTGGGATTGCAGGTGCCTGCCCCCATGCCCAGCTAATTTTTGTATTTTTAGTAGAGACAGGTTTTCACCTTGTTGGCCAGGATGGCCTTGATCACTTGACCTTAAGTGATCCACCCATCTCAGCCTTGCAAAATGTTAGAATTACAGGCATGAGCCACCTCGCCCAGCCTCTTGAACATGTATCTTTAAATGGTTTATTTAACAAATACTTACAAGAGTCTCTAATGGGCTGGACCTACATGGGGGAAAGATGCCCATTGTGGAGGAACCCTTACATTGGACTTTGTTTTGAATCACTATCACCCAGGGTGAAGTACACTAGCATGATCATGACACTGCGGCCTTGACCTCCCAGGCTCAGGTGATCCTCCCACCTCAGCCTCCCAAGTAACTGGGACCACAGGTACACACCACCACACCCAGCTAGTTTTTGTATTTTTTGTAGAAATTGGGTTTCTCCATGTTGCCCAGGCCGGTCTTGAACTCTTAGGCTCAAGCGATCTGCCCACCTTGGCCTCCCAAAACCTGAAGCCAGATCAGGCTGCCATGTCAAAATACCACAAACTGGTTGACTAAAATGTTGAACATTTATTGTCTCACCCTTATAGAGTCAGAAGTCTGAGATTAATGTGTTGGTAAGGTTGGTTCCAAGCATTTGGAAGTGGGGCACTCATATTTCCTTCTGTGGGCTGTGCAGGAGAATCTGTTCCGTGCCCATCTCCTAACTGCTGGCAATCTTTGGTATTCCTTGACTGGCAGATGCACTGCCTGGATACCTGCCTTCATCTTCACATGGCATACTCCCTGTATGTGTGTCTGTGTCCAAATATCCCTTTTATAAGGTCACCTGTCATATAGGATTAGGGGCCTACCCTACTCTACTGTGACCTCCTCTTAATTTAACTAATTACATCTGCAACGACTGTTTCCTAATGAAGCCACATTCTTAGGCACTAGCATCTTGGATACTGAAATGTTAGGGTTAGGACTTCAACATAGGAATTTGGAGTGTGAGGGACACAATTCAACCCATAACACCAGGTCCAAAGAGTGAGTCAAAGCCTGGATGGCGCCTGGGTGGTCATGCAGGAAGAGAGTCTGGGGTGAGAGTGAGGAAGCAGTAAGGACGCTGGAGTCCTCAGGTGCTGAAGGATTAACAAACGAAGAGGGAGTGGCCTCCCAAAGTGCTGGCATTACAAGTGTGAGCCACCATGCCTGGCCACCTCATTGGACTCTTGAATAATCAGAGGAAACCATTTTCATTATGTGAAGACGTTGACATTTTCAGATTTGTCACTGTAGTCAGCATTGATCTGAACTAAAATAGTCCTCAAGACCATTGTGGAACAGATTTGCCACACTAACCCTGAACAGCCTGCACAGGGACCTCTACATGAGAGAGAAACAAACCATCATGCGTCTTGCTATCTGTCTGTTATTTCTATGACCTCTGTAATTCTTATTTGTTATTTGGGGTTTTCTGCTCCACACAGATCAAGCTAACCCTAAAAAGAAAGTAACAGTTGCCTTGGTCCTGTTGGTGCTTCCCTCCCTTGCTTTTTGCCCGTTTTGGTCCAGTGTGCAATGGACTTGGACCCTGGGTTTTCCCCCAAATATAGCTTTGCAAGCTCTAACCCTCAGAGGCTCCACAATGCGAATGCCCTTTGGGCCTCCAGCCCAGGTTACTTCAGTAACTAATCCTTCTGCCTGGAACGGTTGGGCACCTTGATATGCAAAAATCCTCATGAACGTGGCAGATGACTCAATTGATGGGTGATGACTTACAGTCAGTGTTTATTACAGCCGTGTTCCTAGTTGTAATCTTCCCAGCTGACGTTTTTTAAATTGGATCTCTACAGTTTCCAAAACCTCCACTTGACACCTGTGGATTTAAAAATGAAATAACCTCAGATATGAAATAGCCTTTCTCCAATCCATTCCATGTAGTTGGAGGCTGGGCTTCCTCATGACAGGGCGACTGTAACGCTTGGCTATGAACCAGGGTATGGCCTCCAACCAAGCCTTGACAGTCTCATCCCTTTAGCCTTCCATGATCAGACCTCAACTTGTGAGAAGCCTTGCCTTGCTCATAAGTGGGAGTGAATGCTCATAGCTCTAGAAATCTCCCAGGAACCAGATATTGAAGCTCGAAGGGCTTAGGGAGTCCAATCTTCCTCTAAATTGGCCAATAGTGGAGGGGTGGAAAGAGAACACAATGCAAACCAGACAGACCCAAGCTTGAAACTCACTTCTGCCAAGCTACTGGGTATGTGAGTTTTGCCAAGTTATATCACTCCCCTGAAACTCAGGTGCCTCATTTGAAAGATGAAGCATCTTCCTATCTTACGAAGATGACGTATATGACGTATATGGAATGACAAGCCCTCTGTAAATGTGGTTATCTTCGGAAGTGATTGTAGCTCTCCTGCTCCATTCTCGCACACCTCTGGAGCCCTTGGTGACACTCAATGAGGTGTGTGACTTGTCCAAATAATCTAACCTGTTTGTACTGTTTCCTTGTCTTTAAAGAGGACAGTCGTAGCACCACCCACACAGCACTGTTGCAAGGATTCAGTGAGTTAAAGTGCGTGCGTGGTACGTAGAGCAGAGTGTGTAGAAGTATCCAGTGAACTGTTATTATCATATGAAGAGACTATTTGGTGGATCTCATCTCCCCTTATGGACAGAAAGTTCCTTGGGGCTTGAAACTTTGCCTGTATACCAGTTACAAACTCCCTTTTGCTGTGAAACCCAGTCCTTGGGATGCTCAGTCAGATCCTGTGGACTTACTGGCTGGTCTGCTCACGTGGAAACAAGGTAGGGTGTGGCCCATCTCCGGGTATAAACCTTGGCACCTGCGCAGGATTTGAATCTCGGGCACCACCTCTAAATGGATGGAACCCTGTGTCTATGCCTATCGCGTTGGTCTGGTCTGTCATAAGAAAGAAATCTTGCTGTCAGATGATCACCCATCTTCCCATAGTCCATTTTATTTTATTTTTTTAAGACAGGGTCTCACTCTGTCACCCAGGCTGAAGTGCAATGGTGTGATCATGACTCACTGTAACCCCGACTTCCCAGGCTCAGGCAATTCTCCCACGTTAGTCTCCCAAGTAACTGCAACTACAGGCATGCACCGCCATGCCTGGTTAATTTTAATTTTTTTTTTTTTTTTTTTTTTTACCAGTGTTGTCCAGGCTAGTCTTGAACTCCTGGGCTCAAGCGATCCTCCTGCTTTGGCCTCTCAAAATTGTTGGGATCACAGGCATGAGCCACTGCACCTGGTCCCCCAGAGTCTAGAGGATGGTGCCGGATCTGTTTTTAAATGTACCTGTTGAATATTTATTAGCTCAAACAGAGTTTGCCTGAGATGTGCATCTGGGGTCCACCCTCTTTGGCACTGTCCCTCATTTTCCTCCTCCATCATTCTCCCAAACTCTGTTAACCCCAAAACCCCACCACCCCTCCCTAACAAAGGATTCCCAGCTCAAGGCCGATTGGATCCATCAAGTTTTCCTCCTGCAGAAATTGTGGGGAGGTGGCTTCAGAGGCCCATGAGCAGAACCCCGTCCAGACACATAAACTTTTCTTTGGCTGGTTCCAACCCCTCTATTTCAGGCTCTGGTCCAAGTATGTTATGCAAGTCTCTACCTCTTCTAGCTGAAGCCAACCTCTCAGGAAAGGGATGCAGGAGAAAGCCATCCTGCCTGGGGTGTGGATAATGCTACCACGAGAGTCTCCTGTAATCTCGACTCCATGACATGCAGCCGCATGAACTAGGCAGGTATCTCCACGCACAAGGTGTGGTCAGTGCTCTGTGAATAACAGGTGTCCTGCCTGCCCCATCTCCTGTCTTTCTGGAGCCTGCCCTTACCCAGTGAGTCCCTGAAGAGAACATTCTGGCATCTCGTTGTGAGCTGTCACAGACATGGGTTTCTTTCAGTTTCCAAGATGATGGGATGCCAGCTGCTGGCTGCCCCCAAAAATCCTGGGAGCAGGACAGGCTTGGCTGTCCCAGAAGAAGAGCCTGGCATTGGGCTAGGAGGCTCAGAAGAGAAGATGAGCTCACTCTGCCCCGCTCAGTGTCTCCTACACGAAGACCAGGTTATCACAGGGACCTGCCTCCCCGCATTTGCATCCTCCATGCGTATTTTGCCAGCACATGCAGCATCGGGAACTTGAACATCCCTCTGCTTTTCCTGGTGTGAGACCCCCAGCCCCACATTAGGAAGGAGCCTGAACACTTGATGGAGCTTTCCCATCACCTGTGAGCAATGTCAACGCTACTGCTTCTCCTTCAGGAGACATGGCCACATCTCCCTGCTGTTTCCTCAAAGTGAGATGATTCGATTTTTTTCTGACAATCCCAGATGATCGTATCTTCCCAGGTTTTGTCATCTTTGAGGAATACTTGATATCTAGCTACAAGTCAAACAAAACCCGATTTAACTGATCGCTAACCAGCCGTCACGCATCCCTGAAGATGAACCTGCTTTATCCTTTTTGTAGCCTCTGGCAGAGCCAAGGAACAAAGAGTTCAGGAAAACAAAAAACACTAGAAACAGCACCGACACACGTCATTAAATCCAAATGTGACCAGCCTTGCCCACAAGTGTTGCCATCTTCTTTTAACAGGCACTCACTCGAACTTCATTAACCTGGTAGCTGAATAGCAGCTTGTCTCAGTGAGGTGCAGGGATTTTTGTCAAAGCCTGCCTTAGTGTAAAAGGCAGGGCCACCTACCATGAACTTCTCTCTGTGATTTCATTCTCCAGCAGTGCTGATGTATAAATAAACTTGTTTACAAGAATCAGAATGGCCATGCTAATGAAGTCTTATTTGTGTCACCACAATGACAAGTAATTTGTGCGCAGTTGAACTCGGAGAGTGGACAAAATGACCAGAGATTGTATTTCGGTTCTGAAGTTTCCATACAGATGTCTTGGGCCACAATTCGTCTATTTCTTTCGATTGTGTGTCCATGCTAGAGAAAAACCTTGTTACCATGCCCAGTGTGGTCAGTGAAATTACACTGTATGCAATGAGAAGAGAAGTGAAATAAGAAGCATTGATGAATGTACCCACGGGTGTAACCCTGGTGGCCAGTATGTGGTTCTCATGAAAGGAATGCATGAATACGAGGACCCTAATTATTGCTTTCAACTGACAAAGTGTGGTGACTATGTAGAGGCCGTTTCTGTACAACGGCTGTGTCTCAAAGCAGCTTTAGGAGTAAATATAGAAATTCTTGTGTACACCGTATTGCATGGAAAGTCAGCAAAAAAAAAAGCAAGACAGTTTGTTAAGACCTAGTTAAGTGGAGCTGGGGGACAATTAATTTTGTTTGTTTTTGTTGTTCCCTGGTAGAGGTCAACAAACTACAGACTATGGGCCAAATCTGACCCACCACTGCTTTTGTAAATAACATATACATTATGGAATACTATGCAGCCATAAAAAACAATGAGTTCATGTCCTTTGTAGGGACATGGATGAATCTGGAAACCATCATTCTCAGCAAACTGACACAAGAACAGAAAACCAAACATCGCATGTTCTCACTCATAAGTGGGTGTTGAACAATGAGAGGTGGACACAGGGAGGGGAACATCACACACTGGGGTATGTTGGGGGTGGGGGGCTAGGGGAGGGACAGAGGGGGTCAGGGAGAGTGAGGAGGGATAACACTGGGAGAAACGCCTGATGTAGGTGACGGGGGCATGGAGGCAGCAAACCACCATGGCATGTGTGTACCTATGCAACAATCCTGCAAGATCTGCACATGTACCCCAGGACTTAAAAGTACAATTAAAAAATAGTAATAATAAATAAATGAAACTTTATTGGACAAAAGCCACATTCGTGGCCCGGTGTGCTGGCTCATGTCTATAATCCTAGCATTTTGAGAGGCCAAGGCAGGCGGATCATGAGGTCAGGAGATTGAGACCATCCTGGCTAACACAGCGAAACCCCGTCTCTACTAAAAATACAAAAAATTAGCCAGTGTGGTGGCATGTGCCTATAGTCCCAGATACTCAGGAGGCTGAGGCAGGAGAATCGCTTGAATCTGGGAGGCAGAGGTTGCAGTGAGCCAAGATCCCACCACTGCACTCCAGCCTGGGCGACAGAGTGAGACTCCTTTAAGGAATCATATTTTGTGACATAGAAAAGTCCTAGGAATTCTAATCTCAGTGTCCATCAACAAAGTTTAACTAAAAAAAAAAAAAGCCACATTTGTGTATGTGTTGTCTGTGGCTGCTTTTGTGTTACCAAGACAGAGTTGAGTAGTTGCGACAGAGAACATATGGATCCACAAGACCTAAATTATTTTTGCATTTAATTTATTATTATTATTTTGAAACAGAGTCTCACTCTTGTCACCCAGGAAGGAGTGCCATGGCATGATCTTGGCTCACTGCAACCTCCACTTCCCAGATTCTAACAATTCTCCTGCCCCAGCCTCCTGAGTAGCTGCGATTACAGGCACCCGCCATCACGCCCAGCTAATTTTTGTTTTTTTAGTAGAGACAGGTTGTCACCATGTTTGCCAGGCTGGTGTCAAACTCCTGACTTAGGGTTATCCGCCTGCCTTGGCCTCTCAAAGTGCTGGGATTGCAGGCATGAGCTACCATGCCTGGCCCAAGAGCTAATTATTTACTATTTGGCCTTTTACAGAAAAAGTTCACAAGCCCCTATTCTTTTGGAAATAGTTATTTCGAAGAAGGTTCATTCACGTGCAGCTAGTGTGGTGATGGCCAGATGGAATGGGGAAAGAAAAAGTCACATGATAATGGGAAGGAAGAAAGAGTGTTAGAGTATGCGCAGAGGAAATTGAGGCCTTCAATTAGGTGGGCTCCAAAGTGAACAGGGAGAGGAGAGGGCTCCGTGGGTTGTGATTCCATTCTCTGAGAAGCAGTCTATGTGGAGTAAAAGCCTAAATGGAAATGCTCAGGTACAAAGGGAAATTACCATGTAGGTTTTCATAGAGGTATTAAACATTTTATCAGCTCATGGGATCTCTGACTCACAAATAAATCATGTCAAAGTCAGAACTTCAGTAGAGCAAAACATTTCTTTGGAAGCTCAACTGTGGAAGGGAAGGATCCCGGCTTCCTCTTGCAATTGGGTTCCCTGGCTTTCAAAGCTTTGTCTGAAACCCTTCACCCACATTTGTACTATGGCTGCAAACTGAGAGGAAAGAAGCATGGAGAATTTTTCTCCTGCCACAGGGATCTATTGCTCAATAGAGATTATGACATTAGGCCTGTGCCTACCTGTTTAATAATTCTGAATCTGGATTCAGTAGCCTAGTGGTTATAAGGAAGGTACTGGATGTTGATTTTACTGGAGATGGGGATCTTTCAATCCCAAAGGTAAGGCTGTGAGATTGCTCTGAGTAGACACTAAATAATGAGACTATTCATATAGTAATAGCTCGTTAGCCCAGATAGTCCAACATCTGGGCCTTCTTTTTCTTTTCTTTTCTTTTTTTTGAGACAGAGTTTCGCTCTTGTTGCCTAAGCTGGAGGGCACTGGTGTGATCTCAGCTCACTGCAGCCTCCGCCTCCCAGGTTCAGGTGATTCTTTCACCTCAGTAGCTGGCATTACAGGCACCCACCACCACACCTGGCTAATTTTTTGTATTTTTAGTAGAGACGAGGTTTCACCATGTTGGGCAGGCTGGTCTCGAACCCCTGACCTCAGGTGATCCAGCCGCCGCTCAGCCTCCCAAATTTCTGGGATTATAGGCATAAGCCACTGCACCTGGCCTGTCTGAGCCTTCTTAGTCATGCAAAAGGTGACTTTTAGTTCAAAAAGTCCTAGCAGAACTTTTCTTACTGCCTTCCTTTTCTGCTTTCTTGGTGAGAAGAGGGCCTGTGTACACAACCAGGCAGTCTGGCTCCAGAGTCTATGCTTTAAAAACATTTTTTAGTGGACCTCAGGTTCATAAAATTAGATAAATTACAATCCTGGTACATGACACACCCCCTAATGCATGGGCTGTCTTTTATTATTTACTCAGTGAAGTTACAAATCATTTAAAATACACACACATATACACATGTATAATTTTAGTGTAGGCTCCCACAGAAGCAGACTCTGAGACAGGGATTTGAGTGCAGGTGGTTTACTTGGGAGGTGAAGGGAAATCAGCAAGAAAGGAGGGAAGGGAGACAGAAAAAAGAAGGCAGCAAATACAGAGTATATTCCTCAGGAGTAGCCACAGGGGGCAACTGGAACTTAGTCCTGTGGGCAAACTCTGGGAAACGTATGCTTCAGAATTGCCCAGTGTAGCCCAGGGGTGAGGGAGTAGGGGTATTTATACACCAGCTCCAGTCTTTTGCTTGTTGACAGATTCTGGGGAGTGAAGGGAAAGCCTTCATGGACAAAGATGCAGATCCCAGTAGTTTGGGGTCATCTGGGGTACATGAAAAAGCGGAATCCGAAGCAATGCTTTTTAATCTTTTTTAATAAGATCATTGCCACCCTTAAGTAGCTTTTTTTTTTTTTTT
>NW_016107334.1:8898486-8931034 GCF_001604975.1 Cebus imitator
TTTTTTTGAAATGGAGTCTTACTCTGTTGACCAGGCTGGAGTTCAGTGGTATGATCTCAGCTCACTGCAACCTTCACCTCCCGGATTTCACATGATTCTCCTTCCTTAGCCACCTGAGTAGCTGGGATTACAGGCACACACCACCACGCTGGCTAATTTTTGTATCTTTAGTAGAGATGGGGTTTCACCATGTTGGCCAGGCTGGTCTTGAACTTCTGACCTCAGGTGATCTGCCTGCCTCAGCCTCCCAAGGTGCTGGGATTACAGTTATGAGCCACCACACCCAGCCCCTAAGTAGCTTTTTTGAACATTTTCTTCCTAATTGCTTCTCCACTTCCCATGAAATTTTAGTGCCACAGATAGATCTGTTTATGTATTGTGTCTCTTTGGAGGGATCCGAACCATTAAAATACGTAGAATTTTTTGTCCATACCATCTCACCTCTGGATTGAATTTTTTTTTTTTTTTTTTTTAGACGGAGTCTCACTCTGTCGCCCAGGTTGGAGTGCAATGGTGTGATCTCGGCTCACTGCAACCTCCCGAATTCAAGTGATTCTCCTGCCTCAGCTTCCCAAGTAGCTGGGGTTATAGGCACCTGCCACGATGCCTGGCTAATTTTTGCATTTTTAGTAGAGATGGGGTTTTACCATGTTAGGCTGGTCTCGAACTCCTGACCCCAGGTGATCCGCCCACCTCAGCTTCCCAAAGTACTGGGATTCTAGGCATGAGCCACCTTGCCTGGCCAATTTTTTTCCCTATTAGCAGTGTTGCCCCTGTCAAGGAGGTATGACCCTCGTACCATGGGCAGGACAGAACCTGATGCATGTATACAGCAGGCCCCAGACCACCCTGCCCTTATATCTCTATACCTGCTATTTGGGGCCACTCATTGGTGCTGGAGTGGTGAATCCACAGGAGCAGAAAGAAAAACACACCACATCAGTTTATTCTTCTAGTCTATGGAGTCTTGGGGGTAGGAGATGGGAGAGGTGGGGCAGGTAGAAGTAAATTGTTATCTGTGATCATCTCTCAGAGCAGAAATGAAGCTGTGGTTTTCATTATTTTTCATAGATTCCCATGCAGTTCTGATTTCCCCAAAAGGAGCCCCAGCACAAAGCAATGAGGCCCCGCTTGGTATTTTGCTGCTGTTGAAATCAGATGCTAGAGAGGATGTGAACATCCCTCTCTGCGCCTGAGTCCCACCACAATCTCGCACCAGTGTCAAGCTAGCTTCTCATGTTCCCGAGTTGAAAACAGATGGTGGCTGACACCTTTCTCACTAATCCTGGAAACTCACCAGTCTACCCACTGAGGCACGAAAAAAAAAAAAAGGGATCCAAAAATGTGGTGTAGAAAGAAAAATGACTGAAGTAGGATGAGCCCGAGAGAAGCCTGTCCTGCTCAGCACAATGGAGCACTGTTCTCTAAGTGTTCTCACAAGCCAGAAATTTGGGAGCGGGGCAGGTGACTTGCAATCCCTTAGGCAGGAGATGTCGCCATAGCCAGGAGGCTGGGAACAGGCAGCATTCTGATCCAGCTTGGGCACTGGGAAACCCTTTCACCCAAACACAGTGGAGATGAGCTAGAGCAATGCATTCCAAATTTTTCTGCTTGCCTTAAAGCAACAGAATTTCTTCCAGGTTCTAAATGGAAGCTTAAGTTGTGAAAACTGGATCATAGAAAAAGTGAAGAGAAGAAAAGGAAAATCAATGCAATATGGCCTAGCTACATTTCTCTTGAGAAAGCAAAACCCACCATAAACCTATGTCCACACTTAAGCACTGAAGATCAAGCAAGGAAATTTTCCAGGCTTGTTAGGATAAGAATAAAGTCTCGTTTCCTTGTTAGGATAAGAAAAAAGTCTAAGCAAAGAATGTCTTTGAGGGAAAAGGAAAATCTCAGCTTTAATCATGAAGTAATACCTTGGTAAGATGTATATAACTGTCTTTATGCTTAATGATTTCAGATTTTTTTTTAAATAAATAGGGCAACAGTAGTAGCATGTAATCCAACAAGCTATGCCAAATTCTTTCCCTCTTCTGTTTAGCTTAAGACACAATAGCCACAGTACATTTGTCCTGTAAGAAACTCATCTTGCAGCCTCATAAGAATTAGGTGGCTGACCACCTAAAGATTACTAGCAATGAAACATCTGTAGCAGAGTTGCTCTAACTTTTTAGTTTCCATAAATTCAAGGCATTAAAACATTAGATACCCTTACAGGAACAGGAGAGAAACCTAGAATATAGAACATACTATTGTTTTAGGTCAAATGAAATGTTAAAATATATATATATATATATATATATATATATATATATATATATATATATGTAGTTAGTTGCCCAGGCTAGAGTACATGGCACGATTTTGACTCACTGCAACGTTTGCTTCCCAGGTTCAAGCAATTCTCCTGCCTTGGCCTCCCTAGTAGCTGGGAGCACAGGTGCCCGCCACCACGCCTGGCTAATTTTTGTATTTTTGTACTTTTTTTAAGACAGAGTTTCATTCTGCCACCAGGCTGGAGGGCAGTGGCATGATCTCAGCTCACTGCAGCCTCCAGCTCCCTGGTTCAAGTGATTCTCCTGTCTCAGCCTCCCAAGTGGCTGAGATTACAGTCACAGGCCACCATGTTCAGCTAATTTTTGTATTTTTAGTAGAGACGGGGTTTCACCATATTGGTCAGGCTGGTCTTGAACTCCTGACCTCATGATCCACCTGCCTCAGCCTCCCAAAGTGCTGGGATTACAGGTGTGAGCCACTGTGCCTGGCCAAGAAATTAGCTTTTATTACTATCTAATATGTCAATAATGTCACTGTTCTCTTTTGGTCAAACATCTCTGGTGTGTAAGGTACCAGCAATCCTGAGGAAAGAGAGGGAGGTCTCATTATAATACCTTGCTGTCTGTCTGAATACGAAATAAAGCAGCTCCACAAATTATAGTACTTAGTTTTAAATAAACTAACTCTAACAAAATGGAGAAGTACAATCTTTGATGTATAAGTGATGAACTAGGTTACTCAGAGTAACTCCCTGCTGAAAACATATAGAAATACTGGACACAATATATATTTTTTTAATGTTCTTAAAATATCAAGGAATTGGCAAGATAGTTAGAAATTCCTAGGTAATTGGCAACTGATGGAAAATTGAGAAGCTTAAGAACCATTGTTCTCAAGGCCCTTGCTGATCTGGGCACATAGAAATATTAATTTTACAGGCTTTTGGGGAAAGGGGAATGGAATTCAAAACCGTAAGAAGCCATCTCCCAAATAAGCTGGGATCTCAAAGGGACACACTCTCTAGGTATATGTGATCCAGAAGTGAACCAATGCTTGAATGGATTTGAAGCCCAAAGTTTCACCATTTGGGAGCACTAAACCCCTGCTAGCTGTGAACCTCATTTGAAAGAAACTCAAACTGCAGTGCTTTGAGGTACTCATCAGAAACAAACAAAAATCGTCTTGTGATAATACTTCCTTCTAGATCCCAAATTATTCTTACAAATATTTTTAGTGACAAAAAGCATCACACACTAATCAAGCACATAGGAAAATAGGCACTGTGAATGAGAAAATAAGAAACAATACAAAATATTTAAAGACTTCATATTTCAGAACTGTCAAACATAGATAATAAATAAATATGCTTCTTGTGTTTAAAGATTAAAGGCTAGGCACGGTGGCTCACACCTGTAATCCCAGCACTTTGGGAGGCTGAAGCAGGCAGATCACAAGGTCAGGAGTTTGAGACCAGCTGACCAACATGGCGAAACTCCATCTCTACTAAAAATACAAAAATTAGTTGGGTGTGGTGGCACATGCCTGTAATCCCAGTTACTTGGGAGGCTGAGGCAGGAGAATCACTTGAACCTGGGAGGTGGAGCTTGCAGTGGAGCTGAGGTCATGCCACTGTACTCCAGCCTCAGAGACAGAGCAAGACTCCCTCTCAAAAACAGAAAAAGAAAAAGAAAAAAGGATTAAAGACAGCCTTAAAAATGTATACAGATACAGGGAACAGGAAACTATAAAGTGTGATAGAAGATTTGAGAAAGAACTAAGTAAAATTTCTACAAATGAAAAGTTCAAAAATTGAAATGAACTCAGTGGATGCATATAAAAATCTACTAGACATAGCCAAAGAAAGAGTTTAATAAGATGGAGGATATGCTGGAAGACATTTTCTAGAATACAGCACAAAAATATGAAACATACAGAAGATACAAGAAATGGAAGATAGAGAAGATCTAACATATCTCCCTGAAGAGAGAATACAGAGAATGATATAGAGGCGTTATATAAAAAGATTATGGCTGATAATTCAATAATGAATCATTCCATAATGAATTTAACAATGAATTCAAAGCAAGACAAATAAACGAAAATATAGATATATTGTAGTGAAATGTCAGCACATCTAAAACAAATAGAAACTCATAAAGGAGTCAGAGTAAAAAGATGTACTTCCTTCAATGGAGTGACAGACTGACAGGTGACTTATCAGCTGTAACAACAGAAGTCATAAGATAGTGGAATGATATCTTCAGCAGAATGAAAAAAATGGCTACCAACCAAGGATTCTATACTTACAGACATTTTTCAAGTATAAGAGCAAAACAAACAAATAAAAATCTACTTTCAGAAACAAACAGAAACCGTGACTTCACCACCAGTGGACTTTTATTAAAAAAAAAAATTCCAGAAGCAGAAAGAAATTTGTCCCAGAAAGAAGATAAAGAAGTAATGAAAAAGCAAGAAAGTATGTATGGCCAATTCTAAATAATCACTGACTGTATAAAATAACCATAGTTTCTTGTGAGGTTAAAAGAAGACAGAGAGATTAAGGGAAACTGCAGTAGAGACAGCTCTTTTCTTGCACTTAATCTCCACATATAAGCAAACAATTACAACAAAACTGGTGACCAGCTATCTTTAAAAACCCTAAAACACAAGTGGATATGTGGACAAACCACCGATAACCTCAAGATCTTTATGATTTTGGAATCTGTGTGGAAAGGGGGAAAAGGAGGCAATAGAGTGACATTCATTATACCTGCGAATAGCAGAACCCCAGCAGGAATTTTCTGGAAAACACTGAGAACCAATTGAGAATAGTAGTTGAATCTGAGAGGGGCAGATACTGGGCGATGATGCATATGGATCATTAACTCTAAAAGCTAATCGTCTAGGGCTTCCTTCTAGGACACAGTTGCAATGAGGGGAAAGTGCTGGGAGTATAATTAAAACAGAACAGGATGAAGACAATATAGATGAAGGAAAGAGAAGGTCCAGCTCAAAATAGGAGAAGGGACCTGAGACAGGAATTCTCAGAAAGTAAGCCGTCATATTTTTGACACTGCACAAAGACAACAAAAGACACTTTATGATGTTAGAAAATTTTCCTGAACCCCACTTCATTCTAAAGTCAAGAATATGAATTTCATCTAAAACTAAGGTCAAATTCTGTACAAAGTTAGAATTTTTTTTTTCTTGGAGACAGAGTTTTGATCTTGCTGCCCAGGTTGGAGTGCAAAGGCACAATCCTGGTTCACCGAAACCTCCGCCTCCCAGGTCCAAGTGATTCTCTTGCCTCAGCTAGCTGGGATTACAGGCATGCGCTACCACGCCCAGCTAATTTTGCATTTTTAGTAGAGACAGGTTTTCTCCATGTTGATCAGGCTGGTCACGAACTCCCAAGGTGATCCACCTGCCTTGACCTCCCAAAGTGCTGGGATTACAGGTGTCAGCCACTGCACCTGGCCAAAGTTAGAATTTTGTTTGTTTGTTTGGTTGGTTGGTTGGTTTTTTTTGAGATGGAGTCTTGCTCTGTTGCCCAGGCTGGAGTGCAGTAGCACAATCTTGGCTCACTGCAACTTCTGCTTTCCAGGTTCAAACAATTCTCCTGCCTCAGCCTCCCAAGTAGCTGGGATTACAGGTGCATGCCACCACGGCCTGGCTAATTTTTGTATTTTTAGTAGACTGGGTTTCACAATTGATCCACCCACCTCAGCCTCCCAAAGTGCTGGGACTATAGGCGTGAGCCTCCACTGCCAGCCCGATGGCTGTTTTGATTACAATTTTCTTTTTATAAAAGATCTGAGGTCATATTTCAATCAAGAAGATTCACCACATCATTCAGAAGGCAAAGTACTGCATTAGATAACTGGAAGCCAAAAGCACACAAAGTAATGGAAGAAGACATTGATGTGATTAACTTTATGCAAACCAGGTGTTTAAAATACAGTTAAATCTATATAGACTGTCATAATGCCAGGTGCTTGCCTTAAGAAACAAATGTCGGCTGGGGTGGAGGCTCACACTTGTACAGTAATCCCAGCACTTCAGGAGGCTGAGGTGGGCGAATCACGAGGTCAGGAGTTTGAGACCAGCCTGACCAACATGATGAAACCCCGTCTCTACTAAAACTACAAAAATTAGCCAGGCGTGATGGCATGTGCCTGTAGCCCCAGCTACTCGGGAGGCTGAGGCAGAAGAATGGCTTGAACCCCAGAGGTGGAGGTGGCAGTGAGCTGAGATCATGCCACTGCACTTCAGCTTGGCGACAGAGACTCCATCTTAAAAAAAAAAAAAAAGAAAGAAACAAATGTCTTCTTTGACCAAAAACAAAACAGCAGCAACAACAAAAACAACTGCTCCTAATTTCCTGACCTTTCCTGAGATGAGTGCCTTTCAATAATACAGATATATAGCATATAAAATCGAAGAAAGAAACAGCTTTCCTCTCTACCTTCAAGTAAAAGTGCTGCTTTGAATAACTACTAGAAATGAGCTACAGTACTGTTTGAAAGAAACATGCTACAGAGACATCATTGTGAAACATATATTTAGATGTTTCTAATATGTTGTTTTTTACTTTGTTACCAAAAAAAAAAAAAAAGTGTGGCCACAATAAACTTTTCTACGTACCTACAGTATTTTAAAACTTAGAAACAAAATTTTTATTTTCCAAGTGAAAAAGAAAATATGTAATTGAGTTTTGAACCCAATTATTATAAGTATAAAACTGCATTGTTGTTTAATGGGCAGAGAGTTTAGTTTTGCAAGATGAAAAAGTTCTGAAGATTGCACAACAATGTGAATGTACTTAACACTACTAAAGTGTGCACTTAAAGATGGTTAAGATGGTTAATTTTATGTTATGTGTACTTTACCACAGTTAAAACAATATAAAACTCTAATATGTTCCAAATTAGTTTTCAAGAATAGCTGATGAACATGAAAGGAAATGGAGAATTATGAACCAATCTCATTTAAAATTTTTGATCAGTTGATGGCTGGAATGGAAAAAAAAAGTCATGATTCATTAACTATGGCCAATGATGCCTGTCTGCCAATTGGAATCAGGCATCTTTGAAAATTATCTTACACAGCTCAACAGTTATTGAAACCGAGTATTCAAAGAAACTAAATTTAGAGGCAGGCTTCCATATTACACTATTACAGAGTGGTAAATCCATAAAACAATAATAAAATATTTTCAATCACATGGCCCTAACATACCAGCAATTAATCTAATGCTTGGTGATAAAAAAATTTTAGTGTTAATTAATTAAAGAAAATTAATTCAAAATAGATTTATTTCATTTATTGCTCATTCTTTTTTTTTTTTTTTTTTTATTTATTTCATTTATTGCTCATTCTTTTTTTTTTTTTTTTTTTTGAGATGGAATCTCACTCTGTCACCCAGGCTGCAGTCTTGGCTCACTGCAACCTCTGCCTCCTGGATTCAAGTGATTCTCCTGCCTCAGCCTCCTGAGTAGCTGACATTACAGGTACGCACCACCATGCCTGGCTAATTTTTGTTATTTTTAGTAGAGACAGGGTTTCACCATGTTGGTCAGGCTGGTCTTGAACTCCTGACCTCATGATCCACCTGCCTCGGCCTCCCAAAGTGCTGGGATTACAGGCGTGAGCCACTGTGCTCAGCCACTCATTCTTTTAAAAGTGTATTTTGTGTTGGTTTCTTGTAGGCATATCTATTATTATGAGGGTAGAACGTAATATACATTTGCATAAACACACACACACACACGTGCGCACAACGCATCCTTAAAATACTCTCCTGATGGCAGTGCTCAGTGCAAATACTTTGAGCCCCTCACCTGGTTCAACTGCCCACCATGCTTAGCTTGCTTCTGCATCCCAAGTGCTTGACCTGCTGATGCTCAAATGTAGCCAATATCGGGGAATGGCTGCATCCCACTGGCCTATGGGATCTTGCAAGGGGCTGGGAGTTTCTGCCATGTACTAAATCAAAACACATCTTCTTGGATGTTCCGCTCAATGCCCCCAGCCCCAGCCCTGCCCTTACAGCCCATGGCCCACACTGGCTCCTGGTCGACCCAACTGCCCTTCAACACACTTGCAGATCACACAAGTCTCAGAGTTACCTTCTAGTGGAGTCTCACTCATTTTTTGGTCATCTCACATCCCACTTCATTTTTAACAATACACTGAACTTCATCCGGGGCATTCTCTGAGAATCTTTGTCCTGAGAGGGGGCAGCCTGAGCCCTCCCAAGTAGCTGGGATTACAGGCACGTGCCACCACCCCCCGGCTAATTTTTTGTATCTTTAGTAGAGACAGAGTTTCACCATATTGGCCAGGCTGGTCTTGAACTCCTGACCTCATGATCTGCCAGCCTCAGCCTCCCAAAGTGCTGGGATTACAGGTGTGAGCCCCTGTGCCCTACAAGCCTGGGAATTCTTTTTTTTTTGAGACGGTGTTTCGCTCTTGTTGCCCACGCCAGAGCACAATGGTGTGATCTCGGCTCACCACAACCTCCACCTGAGCCTGAGAATTCTTAAACCTCTCTTTCTCTTCGTACTTTATCTAACCCACTAGTACTGTACTGTCAATTCCACCTCCAAAGAATATCTAGGGTCTGGTTATTTCTTACTCCCTGCTGGAAAAGCTCCCTCAACTCCTGTCACCTGCTGCTGAGACCCCCACCTGGATGCCTCTTACCTTGGCTCTCTCCTGAGTGCTTCTCTACTCTATGTTCCACAAGTGGAGGTCAGAGAATTCCTTCAGCATGTTGGTGGGGAGCGTGGCTCACACATGCAGTCCCAGCACTTTGGGAGGCTGAGGTGGGCAGATTGCTTGACCCCAGAAATTCAAGTCCAGCTTGGGCAACGTGGTGAAACACCATCTCTGCAAAAATGCAAAAATTAGCTAGATGTGATGGCGTACACCTGTAGTACTAGCTACTCAGGAGGCTGAGGTCAGAGGATGACTTGAGCCTGGGGAGGCGGAGGTCGCAGTGAGCCATGATTGAGCCACTGTACTTCAGACTGGGCAAAAGAACCAAACCCATTTCAAAAAAAAAAAAAGGCTGGGTGCGGTGGCTCAAGCCTGTTATCCCAGCACTTCGGGAGGCGAGGCGGGTGGACCATGAGGTCAAGATATATATAAAGACCATCCTGGCCAACATGGTGAAACCCCGTCTCTACCAAAAACACAAAAATTAGTTGGGTGTGGTGGCGCACACCTATAGTCCCAGCTACTGGGGAGGCTGAGGTAGGAGAATCACTTGAACCGGGGAGGTGGAGGTTGCAGTGAGCAGAGATAGAAACATTGTACTCCAGCCTGGCAACAGAGCGAGCTTGCAAAAATGTTTTCCCATTCTGTTGGTTGCCAGTTCACTCTATTGATAGTTTTTTTTTTTTTTTTGCCCTGCAGAAGCTCTTTAGTTAGATCCCATTTGTCGAAGAAGAAAAAGAAGAAAGAGGAGGGGGAGGAGGAGGGGGGGAGGGGGAGGGGAGAAGGATTCTTTCAGCATGTAAGTCAAATCGGGTTATGGTTATCCCCCTGTTCACATCCTTTCCGTGGCTCACCATTCACTTGAAGTCCACAGCCCTCACTGTGGCCTGCTCACTTGGCAGTAGCCACATGGGTCTAACTGATCCCATGACAGACAGAGCTTGTTCCAGCCCCCATTCTTTTACTGGGGATGCTCGCTCCACAGAGATTTGCAAGGCTACACCTTCTCTGCATTCAGGAATCTCCTCTGATGGCATCATTGGAAAGGACTTCTGTCCCCTGCATCTGATACAGAACCTCCCATGCCCTGTGTGGCCCCGCGGCCCTCTTTCACCTTCATATGTTCTTATCCCACTGGCTCTTCTGAAATCTGTGGATGTGCTGTTGCTTGGCACCTAGTGGGCACACAGTAAATGTTTGGGGAATGAAAGAACAGGGGATTCCTGCTCCCTGACCATCTGGAGCCATCTTGGTTCCTGTCCATTTCCTAAGCCATCAGGTTTGATGAGTTCTGTTAGCCTCCCAATGAATGCCTTTCATACTTAAGCTCACCTGAGTCCATTTTTACCACTACTTTCCATGAGCTCAAATTGATTCACCTCTGACACATACCCTTTCTTCTTTCAGGTGTTCCTTATACTGTCTCATCCTTTCTTGAGATGAGGGATCAGTAAGAGTAGATCCGTTGGGAGGCCGAGGTGGGTGGATCACGAGGTCAGGAGTTTTAGACCAGCCTGATCAACATGGTGAAACCCCGTCTCTACTAAAAATACAAAAATTAGCAAGCCATGGTGGTGCCTGTTTGTAGTCCCAGCTACTCAGGAGGCTGAGGCAGGAGAATTGATTGAATCCGCGAGGTGGAGGTTGCAGTGAGCCGAGATCGTGCCACCGCACTCCAGCCTGGGCGACAGAGCGAGATTTCATCTCAAAAAAAAAAAAAAAAAGAAAATCCAGCGAGGAGCCACCATGCCCCTTGGCAAAGATGTGGCAGGGTATGAGGCAAGGCAGACAGAGAGTGGCACTCCTGCTAACTTTAACCCTGCCCCCCTCAGCTCGACCACCACCCCGCTTGACCCCCAGCGTCCTCTCTCACCTGGACCCCAGCAAGAATCTCCTGCCTAATCTCTTCTCGTATTTCGATCCTCTCTGGATCACTGTCCACACTGCAGCGAGAGGGGTGCTTCCATCCCTCTGTGAGTTGTGAGCCCCATCACAGCAGTTCACAGCAGTTCACATGATTCTCAGCATGGTTCAAGTTCCTCCTGGCCCACTCAGCCCCCTCGCTCCTCCTCCCCGCGTCCCGTGCACACACACACCTGTAAGTCAGCTCCTCTGCTCCCTCCTGGCTCTCAGACTCCTGCCCAATTTCTGTACCTTTGCCCCACCCTGGGTTAGTGGGGCAGACGCTATTAGCTCTCTGGGACCTTGGTGGACCGTTCCCGATGGGTTGACAGCTCCATCTTTCTAACACCTGCCTCTCTCTGCCTGAGAGTCCTCTGTGGCTACAGTGGGGCAGCCAGCTGGCTCAGGTGCACGTTGGAAGTGCTGTGAGATCCATGATCTCCTAAGAGCCTCCTTCAGCCATGAGCAGAATTTGGAGATAAGCACCTCGCTCCTCACTGTGGAGCGTTCCTTAAGTGTGTTTCACATGGTCCCTCAGGGGAGCCCCAGCAGGGCAGAGCTTCCACCGCCCATGGCAGAAAGTCTCCTACAGACATTCCTTTGACTCTCTCCCTTCCCCGTCTCCCTTCCGCATCCCGTGTCTGAGTTTACCTCCCTGATGAATTCATGTGCAAACTGTCTCAGGGTAAGCTTTTCCGGGAACCTTTGTGAAGACAGATTTCCCTGTTACATGCTTTATAGCACTAGGTACTTTTTTTTTTTTTCTTCAGACAGGGTCTTGCTCTGTCACCCAGCCTGGATGGAGCAAAGTGGCGTGATCACCTCTCACTCTAGCCTTTACCTCCTGGGCTCAAGCGATCCTTCCACCTCAGCCTCCCAAAGAGCCGGGACCACAGGCATGTGCCACCACGCCCTGGCTAATTTTTTGTAGAGACATGGACTTCCTATTTTGCCTAGACTGTTCTTGAACTCCTGGCCTCAAGCGATCCTCCTGCCTTAGCCTCCCGAAGTGCTGGGATTACAGGCATAAGCCACAGCACCTGGCAGCTCCTCTTAGTCACAGCATGATACATAATTTGTAATGATAAGCATTACAATTGCTTTTCAAATATCTGTCTCTCCAGTAGAGTCTAAACTCCCTGAAAGCAAAGTCCAATCTGTTCTGCTCTTCACTAAATTCACAGGCCTCAGCACCCTGTCTGGCAGCTACTGATACTCAGTCGCTACTTAATTAATGAAAAGATGAATGACTTGGGTCCAGAACTAAGTCTACTTTCAGCCACTTCCTCCCTGTGAGATTTGGGGGGAGAGATCACATGACCTCCTTAAGTGCCAATTCTTTTTAAAGTGAAGCTTTTAAATAATGTTGACCACCCAAGGCTGACACAGGATGAAATGAAGTCATGCACAAAGAATTTAGCAGACGGCGCATGCTCAATACAGTCATGTGCTACGTAACATTTCAGTCAAGGACAGACTACCTGCAGGACGGTGGTCCCATAAGATTTTAATACATGCGGGCCGGGCACGTTGGCTCTTGCCTGTAATCCCAGCACTGTGGGAGGCCCAGGCGGGCAGATCACTTGAGGTCAGGAGTATGAGACCATCCTGGACAACAAGGTGAAACTCCGTCTCTACTAAAAATACAAAAATTAGCTGGGCGTGGTGGCCGGTGCCTGTAATCCCAGCTAGTTGGGAGGCTGAGGCAGGAGAATTGCTTGAACCTGGGAGGCAGAGGTTGCAGTGAACCAAGATCATGCCACTGCACTCCAGCCTGGGTGACAGGAGTGAAACTCCATCTCAAAAAAAAAAATTATAATACGTGTTATTATGCACTTGTCAAAACCCATGGAACTGTATGACACAAGAGTGAACTTTAATGTAAATTCTAGATTATAGTTAATAACGGTGTATCAATGTTGGTTATTGATTGTAAGAAATGTACTACATGTAAGAAACCACGGAGGGGTGGGTGAGACAGCAGTGGAGGGGTGTATGGAATTCTGTGTCTTTTTTGCTCAATTATTCTGTAAATGTAAAACTGTTCTAAAATAAAGCTTATTAATTGTTTTTTATAAAGATTATAATGCTGTATCTTTACTCTGCCTTTTCTATGTTTAGATTTGTTTAGATACACAAAACCATTGTATTGCAATTACAGCACTGGAGACAGTAACATGCTGTACAGGTTTATAGCCTTGGAGCAATGAGCCTACATTGTACAGCCTAGCAGTGTACTAGGCTATGTATTGTGTAAATGGACTTTATCATCTTCACACAGCAACGAAATCGCCTTATGACAAATTTCTCAGAGCGTATCCCCGTTGTTAAGCAATGCCCGACTGTAGCTGGTAACTGTCCTTACCATCCTCAGGTCCAAAATAGACCTGCACAGCAGGGTACCCAAGGGGCTGGAGAGTGCCTGGAGGCAGAGCATCAGAGACAAACGGGAGGAGGGCTGGCACATCGCGGAGATGCAGACATCTGTGCAGGGGCGGTTTTTACCTGCTCTCTGTTCACGAGTGGGGCATGACATTGAAGTGTTCTTGGACAAATGGACACTGCTCTCTGAATGGGGGTGCAGAGTCTCCAACTCAGTGACAGGGATAGTGCGAGATTGGGTGTGGCATGTGCAAGGCTCAGAGCGGAGGCAAGAGTGTTGGGAGACACCCCAGAGAGAAGGCGGGAGGTTTGCCCACTTTCCAATACCCTCTGTCTTGAAACACGTGTAGTGTGCCTCAATGGCCTCTCCCTCAGCTCAGGGCATATTTAATGGCACAAAAGCAACACCTTAGTATTTGTCCAGTGACTGTTCTCAAGCTTAACTGTTAGAGAAGTGACCAAATGTCCATGACATCTAATAATCTGCCAATTTGCTCGAGGCGCGGGTTTGAATTGCATCAGATTGGTGTAAGGAACAAATCAGCACGCAGCTTGTGAACAAACCTAGTCAACAGCTGGGCATTCACCCTCGGTGTGGATTTGTAATGTTTTATTTATAGTTGTGTGTGCAGTGATTCTCATTAAGGCTCTACCAGGATCTTTAGTTCAGTAGGTTCAGTAAGACTTTACTGTATTTTTACATTCACTTATTATCATTACATTATAATATTGCCTAGGTACAAATAGACACATTTATACCTATTTGTATATATTTATATTGTTATAGCATTTTATTACGTATTCTGTTTATATGATTATGTATCATATTGTTAAGGCATTCTGCTACACTAGGACATTGAAGATTTCTAAAGACCTTCACACTCAATCTTTATGGGTATCAAGGCTTTTCTCTGTCATTTATTTATTTATTTATTTTTGAGACAGAGTCTCGCTCTGTCACCCAGGCTGAAGTGCAGTGGCTCCATCTGGGTTCACTGCAATCTCTGCCTCCCAGGTTCCAGCAATTCTCCTGCCTCAGCCTTCCGAGTAGCTGGGATTATGGATGCCTGCTACCATGCCCAGCTAATTTTTGTGTTTTTAGTAGAGACGGGGTTTCACCATGTTGGCCAGGCTGGTCTCGAACTCCTGAATTCAAGTGATCTGCCCACCTCAGCCTCCCAAAGTGCTGGGATTACAGGCATGAGGCACCACACCTGACCTTTATCTACCATTTAAAATTGGCCAGCCTGACTAAAAATGGGAGGAGTATGTGTCTCCTGTGTAACCCAAAACAGTTCTAGCTAACCCGTTCCTGCCTGCTTGGCTTATGAGTGACCTTAGCAGCAGAACTGATCACTGACATAGTTTGGCTTTGTGTCCCCAGCCAAATTTCATGTGGAAATGTAATCCCTAATGTTGGAGGTAGGAGTCTGAAGGGAGATGACTGCATCATGGAGGTGAATTTCCCCTGTGGTACTGTCGTGGAGACGGTGAGGTTTTGCGAGTTCTGGTTGTTGAAAAGTGTGCGGTGCCTCCCCTCCTCCTCTCCTCCTCATGCTCTGGTCATGTGAAATGTTGGCTCTGCCTTTGTCTTCCACCTTGACTGTAAGTTCCCTGAGGCCTCCCCAGAAGCTGATATACAAGCTTCCTGTGTAGCATGCAGAACTGTGAGCCAATTAAACTCCTTTTCTTTATAAATTACTCAGTCTCAGGTATTTCTTTATAGCAATGTGAGAATGGACCAACACATTCACCACTAAACCATTGAAGTGTTTTCTCTATTATCATTAGCTTTTTTTCTTTGAGGTGAGTCTTGCTCTCTCGCCCAGGCTGGAGTGCAGTGGCATGATCTGGAAACTCTGCCTCCCGGGTTCAAGCAATTCTCCCACCTCAGCCTCCCAAGTAGCTGGGATTACTGGCATGTACCACTATGGCCTACTAATATTTGTATTTTAGTAGAGATGGTGTTTCACTATTTTGGCCAGGCTTGTCTCAAACTCCTGACCTCAAGTGACCTGCCTACCTCAGCCTCACAAAGAGCTGGGATTACAGGCGTGAGCCATCGATGCTGGCCTTTTCTCTACTATCTTTCTGATCCATGGTGTACATGGGCAAGGTGTGGCAGACATCTGTCCTACTTGCCTGCCCAGCATCCCTGACCTCTTTTAATAAAGAGAACCACCCGATGTGGTGGCTCGTGGCTGTAGTCCCAGCTACTCAGGAGGCTGAGGTGGGAGAATTGCTTGACCCCAGGAGTTCTGGGCTGTAGTGTGCTATGCTGATCAGGTGTCCACACTAAGATTGACATCAATATGGTGACCTCCTGGGAGCCAGGGACCAGCAGGTTGCCTAAGGCAGGGTGAACTGGCCCAGGTCGGAAACGGAGCAGGTCAAAACTCCCGTGATCAGTAGTGGGATCGCACCTGTGAATAGCCACTGCACTCCAGCCTGGGCAACATAGTGATGCCCCGTCTCTAAAAATAAAATAAAATAAAATAAAATAAAATAAAAATAAAGGGAACCATGATTTCTTTTAGAGACCCAAGTCTCTAAGTTTTCTTAGGCCTGGCCAACAAAGACCAAAATGGGGTCACTGAAAGAGCCAACCTGAGAATAAAGCCAACAGGGAGAAAAACAGAGCTGAGATATGGAGAAGGCCAGCTCATATGTTATTAATCTCCTGGATCAAGCTATGCCTGAAGCTGGACCTTTCCATTATCAGTTTCCTGAGTTAATTAAATCTCTTTTTTGATTGAATCAGTCTGGGTTGGATTTCTGTCTTTTTCAGGAAACAGAAAGAGTCCTGACAAGCCTGGACTTAAAAGGATTGCCATGTGGCTTGAAGGATTTAAGCAGACAATAGCCAGGAGACCCAAAGGTAGCTGCTGGCCACTAGCATTATATGTACATGTGTAATTAGCCTTTTGTCACTGTCTTCTACAGCTGTTTCAAAGACACATGGCTAACAGCCAGTTATTTACATTGAGGAATCAGTTTTAATTCCTCTCCACGAAGACCCTGCAGCTCACTCCATAAGACTGTTTATGATTTATTCTTTCGTCCCAGGTTGCCCATAACTGAAAGGCCACACACTTCGGAGCCAGATGGATCCTGGCCCTGCCATATACTAACGGTGTGACATCAGTTAATTTACTTAGCCTGATTCTGATTTCCTTGTACATGCAATAATTTTGTCAACATTCTAGGTTACTATAAAGATTCAAATGTATATGTAAAGAGCCTTGGTTTGTAGCATGTAGCTGACCCTCCAAAAGAAGTAGCTGATTATACTACTGGCCACAGGACTGAGCCCTCTCTAAGTGCTAGGGCCTGGACTAAGGGTTTTTACAGGCATTATTTCATGCAGTCCTCTGAACTACCCTGGGAGGTATGCCCTCCTGTGCTCCCCAGGGGGAAGGTACTGCATTAAGTCCTTCACATATGAAGGTATCACTAAATCCTCACCACGGTGGGAGTACAAAGAGTTCAAGGAGTGTGACCAAGGCTGTGCAGCTCTATTCCCTGTGTCCTTGCTCCATGGCTAGGCACCACTGCCCCTCCAAACTGGGCAGTCGCTGAGATGATGGTGGGACGGTGTGACGTTCCTTGGGCTCCAGCTGCCTCAAGGCATAAAGAGAGAGCAGAATCCAGGCAATGGAATGGAACCCTATCTACACTTGGAGGAGTTTTGTGGTGAGAAGAACCTCAAGGCCAAGGACAGAGCCAAGGCAGGCGTTAGGGACCACCAGACTCCAGCCTGCCACAGCATCTGGAAGGGACAAGCTAGCAGCACGCTGCCACGTTCCTGACCCTGCTAAGGACTCTTACTGGCTCCTGGGATGGGGATCTCAGCTCTGGGATGTCAGGTGTTATAGTGAATCCCAAGTTTCTCTTCAAAGAATCAGTATTCAGTCTCTTATTCTTTAATTCTCTATTTTAAACTTCCTTGTCATTCCAGTAAACAACCTTCTCCACCAGTTCTAATCAGTAATTCACATCTGCTCCCTGTCTCCCTCCTCCTCCATCCTGACTCATCTTGATTACCTGATCACCCCTGGCTACCTGCTCTGACATGCTGGTTACTGTCCGTCGCACCCTGCCACTCCAGCTGGGACCCCTCCTCTTTTTAAAATAGCCAATCAGGATTAGTCTAGCTTGTGCGGTCTAATCCTAACCAATAGGGGACTGACACAGCAGTAGGGATGACCCTGTCCGGCATAAGTATTCTTTCCCCCCTTGTCCAAGTGTGTGGCAGACAGGCCATCATTACTCGGTCCATGTGCCCTGCACCCTTCTATAGAAATAAACTGCCTTGTTGTTTACTCGACTTATCTTTAAGTGCTATTTCTTTTGCAGCATCAAAATTTTACTTACAACACCAGGGCAAACCCAGCCACATTCCCAACCCTGCGAAGGACTCTTACTAGCTCCTGGGATGGGGATCTGGGCTCTGGGATGTCAGGGAAAACCCACATTGGGTTGCCGCCAACAGGAAGTGACTGCTGGTTCTCATGGAAGCTGGTATCTGGGGTTAGCAGAGTCATTGCCAAGAACAGTGAGCCTGCTTCCCAGTCTGTCAGCTAGGAAGTGCCAAGCAAGGGACCAGCAACAAAAGGTGCAGTCATGAGCAATACACAAGAGCAGTGGAAAAGGCCTGAGGTTTTCCACTAGGAAATGGGAGGTCTTCCTGGAGCTGATCAACTTGTTCATACTGTGGAGCTGACTGTAACCAACACAGCAACGCTAGAAGGTAATGACCTACAAGATATTCTTGGTGTACTTTTCCCACAGAAATATATTATGTATCAAGCTAAGTAAATGTCTGGAAACCTGGAAAGCCCCCAAAACTGGTAGAAGCAGCTTATTTTCTTTATCTTTTTTTTTAAACTATTTCACAAAAAGAGCTAGAGAAAAGCCATGTTTCTTGGATTTAATTTTGTTCACGCAAATTTTCTTTTTTTAAAAAAAGAAGAAACTGGCACCATCTAATCTAAGGTAACCATGAAACTGTCACAGTGACTGTTTTAAAAGTTGTCTGTAATTGTGTGACTTGGAAAATTAATTTCTTTCCAGATGAAGAAACCCAAGGCAGGTCTTATGAGTGAAAATTATTGGTAACCCCCTCAGGAGGCAGCTCCAACAATGAGAAGGGGCGGAGGACCGTGTGGGACCTGCAGACAAACACAGGGCTGCTTGCAACTTGCCTAAAATAGAAAATAGATGTTAGCAACAGCTTCCCCGCCCGCCAGGCCCCTCTTTGGAAGGCTCTGTGGGAAAACAAGTACGGTGGCAGGATACTACCCCAGAGCCACTCTGGAGATGGGCAAGAGCCCCTGGGGCAGTTGGAGAGAAACGAATCCCCCCTACCCCGCCTCCTCTATCCCACCTCTGGGGAGCAGGTTCACCCACTAGACTCGCCTCCACGTGCTGATGCCCTTTTCCTTTGCTCTGCCGAAAAAGTCAAACCAGTTACTGTTTTGGTTCTTTTTTAAAGGTCTTCGAAGAATGACACATATTACACGAGTTTTATTTGGAGGAGTCATTGGCGAGGTAATGTGTTCTTCACCATGGACAAGCTTTGGCTCTGAAGCGTGAAGGGCCAGGGCTCGAATCGCAGCTTGGTCACTTGCTGTCTGGGTGACCTTCGCCTTTCTGAGCTCCTCAGCGTTAAGACACTTAGACACATGGGCTTCCATCCCCTTCCGGCCACGAGAAGGCAGGTGGCTGGCTGCGCATCACCAGGTTCACCTGAGAGGCTGGAAAAGCAGGGGGGAAGGGAGGAGTGAGGAAGAGAGGGAAGGGGGAGGAAAATACCCGAGACGACATTGATCCCAAATTGTACCTTTTGAATTATCTTAGTAACTTGCACCCCAATGGCACGGCTCACCTTAACACAGATGCCCGCACCCCGCACCCCCACACCTTCCCCCACCCCGTGCGCTCCCAAATGCTTCACAAGCAACCGACATGGCAAAGTCACACCCTCAAACTGAAACGGTTTTCCAATTTTGGAAGCTTGACTAGCCATAAAAAGGTTTTGTTTTCTTCTCTTCCCCCTCCTTCCCTGCCTCAGACGCCGCCCCCTCCCCCGCCCCCACCTCCTCCCCACCCACAGGAGCGGATCCGCGCCGGCGGCGGAACCTGCGGGCCTGTTTACCCGCGGCTGCTCCGCGGCGCTGCCCGGCACCGCCCCCTGCCGGCGGGAGTCGGAGCTGCGCCCGCGTGCGGGCCGGCCGCTGCGGGCCGATGACCCAACGCCGCAGGCATCCAAGGATAACCTTTCCCCTTTCTTTCCAAGACCAAATAAGGGGGCTCTTCCCTCAGCGCGCCGGGCCCGCGGCGGTTAGGCCAAGGGGCGTGGAAAGGAGGATCCGGGAACGAGGCTGACAGTCGGCAAAACAACCGACCACATTGTTCCCGCGGCGCCCGGCCTCCCCCTCCTCCCGCGGGCCCGGCCCGTGCCCACCCTGCAGCCGCCGGCGCGCGGAGCCGGGCGGGATCGGCGCGAACCCGGACCCCGCCGGCAGCCCCGCCAAGCCCTCCGGCCCCTTCCCCCGGAAAAGAAGCGCAGGGCAGGGTGCCCGCGGGCCCTCGCCCGGGTGCAGACCCACCAGGCCTGTGGGGCAGCAGACCCGGGACCCTGGTGAGGACCAGGCCCGACCGCCTGGCCTCAGAACCCTGGCATCGCCCCGAGGGAGGGAGTCACTGGTGGTTGACAGTGTTTGGTAACCACAGAAACCGAGATCTGACCTATATTTTCCAACATGGCCTCAACTCTAGCTTTCCTTCTAGAAATCAAAGTGAGAGGATCTGACTTGCTGCTAATTTTCCTCCTGCTTTATATTCCAAAAGCCACCCGGAAGGCTGGGAGAGTCAGGAAAGCTCGCTGGCGGTGTGGATGGCGGGTGCGGGTCCCCAGGGCTCCAGTTAGGAGGCAGAGGCTGTCCCCCGCCCACCAGCGGACGGTGTATTTCTGGAGGGCAATTGGATATTTATCAGGATTTAAAATAAGTACACAGCTCGATGATTTCATTCCGCTTCCCGTGTTTTTCCTAAGTAGGTGCTGAGAAGGGTGCACAGAGATAGACATTCTAAACACAGAGGATGGCCAGTAACGGTAGTTGGCCTTAACTGAGCATTTACTAAGTGCTAGAAACTGTTCTAAACATTTTACAAATAGCTACTCACAACACATCTCTATGCTTCGAGGACTGTATTGTGTGTGTGTGTGTGTGTGTGTGTGAGAGAGAGAGAGAGAGAGAGAGAGAGAGAGAGAGAGACAAGAGTTTCACTGTCACCCAGGCTAGAGTGCAGTGGCATGATCTCAGCTCACTGCAACCTCTGCCTCCCGGGTTCAAGCGATTCTCCTGCCTCAGCCTCCCGAGTAGCTGGGACTACAGGTGTGCACCACCACACCCAGCTAATTTTTTGTATTTTTAGGAGAGATGGGGTTTCACCATTTTAGCCAGGGTGGTCTCAAACTCCTGACCTCGTGATCCACCTTCCTGGGTCTTCCAAAGTGCTAGGATTACAGGCATGAGCCACCACACCTGGCCAGGGACAGTATTGTTAATACAGTCAGCCCTCCATATATGTGGATTCAAGCAACTGTGCATGAAAAATATATATATTTTTAATTCTGCAAAGTTCCAAAAAGCAAAACCTGAATTTGCCATACCCAAGTACTACTACATTGAATCCACGAGAATGAAATGAACTGTTGGCATTGTATGGGGTATTATAAGTAATCCAGAGGGCCAAGCATGGTGGCTTACGCCTGTAATCCCAGCACTGCCGAGGCCGGCAGATCACAAGGTCAGGAGCTTGAGACCAGCCTGGCCAATATGGTGAAATCCCGTCTCTACTAAAAATACAAAAATTAGCCTGTCATGGTGGCACACGCCTGCAGTCCCAGCTGCTATAGGCTGAGGCAGGAGAATTGCTTGAACCTGGGAGGCGGAGGTTGCAGTGAGCCGAGATCGCGCCACTGCACTCCAGCCTGGGTGACAGAGTGAGACTGCATCTCAAAAAAAAAAAAAAAAGAAAGAAAAAAGATATAATGAATCCAGAGAAGATTTAAAGTATACAGTAGGATGTGTGCAGGTTATATACAAATATCACACCATTTTATATAAGGGACTTGAGCATCTATGGATTTTGGTATGGGACTCCTCGAACCAATTCCCATTAATACCGAGGGACAACTGCACCTCCACTTAATAGAGTAGAAGCCTACTCAGGGAGGCCAGGTTTCTGCTGCCCATCACTCAGCCAGGAGTGGCAGGGCCAGGATTGATGCCACGCTCTGAGTCTCCAGAGTCTGAGCCCTTGACCGCAACACTAAATGTTTATCGGTGGGGATTTGATTAATTTAGAGTTCATCCGTATAATGGAATATTCTCTGGCCGCTTAAATGGCGATGTAGATTGGGAATAATTGGCATGGAAAAGTGTCCGTGCTGTATTGTTGAGTGAAAACAGCTGGTTATACAGGCGTGTGCCCACGGGATCCCGCAGCTGTGCAGAAGGGAGCCTATGGCTATGCTAACTGTGGTCACCTTCGGGCAGTAGAATTTCAGGTGGCTAATTTTACAGGTATGTTTTCTGCATTGTTGAACATTTTTTTTCTTGTTGTTAATCACAGTCCAGGCTGTGCTCAAATCTCACATTCTTCACATAAGCCTTTCCTGATCCCCAAAGTTGGAAGCTACAGCTCCCCATGTCCCTGACAAGTGGAAACTTGTGCTGGAAGGTTATTCAGCGGCACGAGCATGTACCTGTGTTGTCAGCTAAACTGTGAACTGGGGAGGGAGGGACAGATTGTTTCATCTTTTTCAGTATGCCCCTTTGTATGTTACATGGTACTTTACCCACTGCAGGATTCAAATATGTATCAGTAATGTGGTGTAACTCAATGATGATGGAGCAGTCCACAGAAAAATTCATTGCATTATTAGTTGTTTGAGAGCTGCTTCCATTAGCTAGGTAGTAAGTTCCTTGGGGACAAAAATGTACCTGTCCCTTTCCTATCCTGGCACTAGGGCAGTGCCTGCACACAGTAGGTGCTCCATAAATGTTTGCTAAGTAACTAAGCTGAGGCTGCTCTGCTCCAAGCAGCCACCCTTCTGAGGAATCAAAATGAGAGCTTCTTTGCTTTCCTCAGGCGCCTCTGTCTGTCAAATGATTAGTCCCCTGTATGAAGCAGACTCCTCAGCTTCATATAGGTGACTATGGTTAACATAGCAGGAAAGGGAAACTCTTGAAATGGATGGGAAGGTAGGAGAAGAAGGCTTGGAAATTGGGCAGGCAAGAGGAAGACCTGGCCAAAGTCATGCCAGGGAGGGGCAGCTGACTCTGACACCCTTGGGCACTGCCACCTCTCCCACTAGATCTCCTCCACCCCGCCATGGCCAGATGCTCCTGCAGTACATGGATTCTGTCTTGTTCCTGTGTATTGGGTCCCTGGCCTGAGAGTCAAGGCCTCAGGAGGATCAGGTGTCTAAACCCAGGTTTAGACAGGTGTCTAAACCCAGATTTCAGAGATAATACCCAAAGGAAGGTGAGTGTCTAAACCCAGGTGCCCTGCCTGGTGGTTGGGCTGGGAAACGTTTAACAGCTTGCTCACAAGTGGGAAAAGCCCTGATTTGTAGCATTTGCTGACTTCCATGGTGAAGACATTCTCATCGTCAGTGATTTTTATTTGCCAACCATTTAACAACCCGCTCAAAGGATTCCTGATAACTTAAAAGTTGATACTGTTGGGCTTGTGAGCTGTGCTCCAGCATAGTTCTATGTGCACCCCATTGTGAGATTCCTATAGTAGGGAAAACCCTCTGGAAAGGAGGCGGGAAGGATGCCACGTAGCCCCATAAATCCAGCACATGTCCATATCTGGAAGCAATCCAGGGTATTGTGGCCGGGGCGCTATCCACCCCAAAGTGTGCTAGCCCTTCTACTTGTTAACAGGAGCTTTCAGAGATAATACCCAAAGGAAGGTGAGTGATGAAACTCAAGATTGTGGGACAGGGCAGTGGGGGAGATGTTTGAAGGCAGAGGTAGATGAGGGAGAGATGTTTAGATCTGTGCCTTTCAGATCTCAAACAGTGTCCCTGCTATACCTCCAAGAACAAAGACCCTGGTAGGGTGCGGTAGCACACACCTGTAATCCCAGCACTTTGGGAGGCCGAGGCAGGCAGATCACGAGGTCAAGAGATGGAGACCATCCTGGCCAATATGGTGAAACCTTGTCTCTACTAAAAATACAAAAATTATCTGGGTGTGGTGGTATGCATCTGTAGCCCCAGCTACTTGGGAGGCTGAGGCAGGAGAATCACTTGAACGCAGGAGGCGGAGGTTGCAGTGAGCCGAGATCGCACCATTGCACTCCAGCCTGGTGACAGAGTGAGACTCTGTCTCAAAAAGAAAAAAAGGGAGCGTGGGGAATTGGCTGGTTCTTGAACAAAGAGGGCAAGATAAGCCAACGTTCATTTTCACCATGTTCTGGAACCTTACGAGATGTAAGAACATAGCAGGAAGTGGGGTGTGATGTGAGTCTGCAAGTGCACCCCAAGGGTGAGGGATCTAAGACAATGGCTGCTGGGAAGATAAGGCTAGAAGAAACCATGCTCTGTGTCCTGTCCTCTCTCACAGGCTAGCCATGTTCAGTGCTGGGTTCTACACCGAGTCATCTAATGTCTTTCCATCAGAGAAGTGCAGTGAAAAGGCCCCCTGTGGAGACTGCCTCCCTGGCCTTCCACCTCTGCTTCTGCTTTTTGTTGTTGTTTTGTTTTGAGACGGAGTCTTGCTCTGTCACCCAGGCTGGAGTGCAGTGGCTCGATCTTGGCTCACTGCAACCTCCACCTCCCGGGTTCAAGCAATTCTCCTGCCTCAGCCTCCTTAGTAGCTGGGACTACAGGCACACACCACCATGTCCAGCTAATTTTTGAATTTTTAGTAGAGATGGGGTTTCACCATGTTAGCCAGGATGGTCTCAATCTCCTGATCTCGTGATCTGCCTGCCCTGGCCTCCCAAAGTGCTGGGATTACAGGCGTGAGCCACTGTGCCCGGCCAGGGAGGAAATATTGTCTGTTCTCCTCTGCTCTCTGTGCTATCCTCTCTGACCCTACCAGACCTGCCCTGACCCCCTAACAGGGCATCTATCTTCCTTCAGGAAATGCCTCATTGAGTTGCCTGAAGAGTCCCTTATTTATTTATTTATTTATTATTTTTTGAGATGGAGTCCCACTCTGTCCCCTAGGCTGCAGTACAGTGGCACTGTTTCAGCTCACTGCAACCTCAGCCTCCTGGGTTCAAGTGATCCTCCTGCCTCAGCCTCCCAAGTAGCTGGATTACAAGCATGGGCCACCCACACCTGGCTCATTTTTGTATTTTTACTAGAGATGAGGTTTCACCTTGTTGGCCAGGCTGGTCTCGAACTCCTGGCCTCACATGATCCACCTGCATCGGCCTCCCAAAGTGCTGAGATTACAGGCATGAGCCACCACACCCAGCCAGAGTCCCTTTATTTTAAAAAACACAATAAAAATGTTCAAATACCAAGACATAGAGAGAAATGCACCTCCATGCAGACATCATGAAAGACGTTTTCCGTAGTTGCACTGTGTAAGAACAGAACTACCATGCTAAACTCTGCAAAAAGTCAGTCTCGTCTTATCTGTATGAGAGCCTTATTATTATTTGTTCCATTTTATAAATGAGAAACTGAGACCCAGAGAAGCTATGCGACTTGGCCAAGTTCACACAGCTAGTGAGGACAGGGCTGATGGCACATCTGCCCCTGGCAGGGCCACTGGAGGGTGCTACAGCCTCAGGGGTGGATGGAGCTTGGCTGGAGGCTACGGCAGGGAAGGGGGCATGTCTGTCTTGTTTTTTGTTTGAGACCGAGTTTTGCTCTTGTTGCCCAGGCTGGAGTGCAATGGCGCAATATCGGCTCACCACAATCTCCACTTCCCGGGTTCAAGCAATTCTCCTGCCTCAGCCTCCCGAGTAGCTGAGATTACAGGCATGTGCCACTACGCCTGGCTAGTTTTGTATTTTTATTAGAGACGGGGTTTCTCCATGTTTGTCAGGCTGGTCTCGAACTCCCAACCTCAGGTGATCCGCCTGCCTTGGCCTCCTGAAGTGCTGGAATTACAGGTGTGAGCCACCGCGCCTGGCCGCATGTCTGGCTAAACAAGGGGCTAGCTCCTGTGAGCTCGGCTCCCCTTATAGCCTGCTTTGCTCTGAGCCTGGGCGTCACTTATCAGGAGCTACAGGAGGAGGCAAAATCCAAGAAATCTTATCCCCAAAGAGGGACCGCGGTGAAATGCAATAGTGTGGGTGCATGGACATTCATTTGCCATTTACGTTAGCATTTATTCATTCAGTATTTACTGAGCACTGACTCTGCCCCAGCTCTGAAAATACAAACATGAGTGAGCCAGATCAGGCCCCTTGGCCCCTTGCCCTGTAGGGGAGACTCCTGCCTCTCTGGGTGACTGGCTAGATGATCTCAAATGCCTTCATTGGAGTCACTGTTTCCTTGCATGTGAAATGGGGATAATTGAGCTACTGAATTGTGCACTTTAAAGTGGTTAATTTTATGTTACAGGAAGTTTATTTCGACTTTTAAAATAGGCAGAGTGACAGCCTCTGTACAGCAAGACTGTTGTGAAGATGAAGTCAGCTTACACACATAGATGAGTGGGACCCCATACCTCCTTCCACGCCCATGGGCAGGGTAAGATTCCAAGTACTGAGCGACCTGGAAGGCAGAGGCAGCAGCCAGTGAGAAGATCAGAACCAGGTTGGCCAGTGAGCTGAATATGGGCCTTGGTGTTGCTATGCTTTCAGACAGATCCCTAGACGGCTCTGGCTAGTGGGTGCTCTTTGGTCTCATGAGTAGGTTTCCGGCCAGGCATGGTGGCTCATGCCTGTAAACCTGGCAGTTTGCGAGGCTGAGACTGGCAGATCACTCGAGATCAGGAGTTCAAGGCCAGCCTGGTCAACATGGTGAAACCCCGTCTCTACTAAAAATACAAAAATTAGCCAGGCATGGTGGTGCACACTTGTAATCACAGCTACTTGGGAGTGAGGCAGGAGGATAGATTGAACCCAGGAGGCAGAAGTTACAGTAAGCCGAGATCACGCCACTGCACTCCAGCCTGGGTGACAGAGCAGAGTGACATTCCATCTCAAAAAAATAAAAATTAAAAAAAAAAAAAATAAGTAGGTTTCCCAAAGGGAAAGTGGAGGCTGGAGTGCAGATCGTGCTGCTGGTCTCTAGGGTTGGAAGCACGTGTGGATGGACCCCACTCCTAACCCCCATGCCCATCCCTTCTAATACACCCACGCTTGTAAGGGCAGGGTCAAGAATACCTGGAGAGTAACAACAGATTAGAGACATACCCAGATCCTCCTCTCGTGCTTAACGCCTGTGTCTTTCACTCCAGTGGGTTCCTGCAAGAGAAAGAACAGTTTGCTCCTCTCGCCTTGGTAACGAGCTCTTCCTAAGGACCTGCCATGCCCAAAGTTCCCACAGAAAGTTGCATGGGTTCCCGTGTACCTGCTGGAGGGGAGAGGTGTGAGCAAGAGCTTTGCCCAGTACTGCTACAAATTAACCTGAAATAAATTAATTTGTTCTGTGCTAGTTACAGGAATGTTACAAAGCTTCTTCTTTTAAAGTGGCAGCAAATGTCTTCTAATTTTAATGAGGATGATGCTGGGGAAAAAAAGTCTCTAGAAAGGTTTTCTCTTCTTCTAAAATGTTAGGCTGTCTACGTCTCATTACTCGGGGAAGGTTCTCTTTCTCCTGCCTCTTCCATGTTATTAAAAACCAGTTTGTTCCCACGTTCATGTGTGGCTATAGGATTAGACCACATGCAAGAAATTCAACAATTGGAACTGGGATTGGAATTGGGGTCGGACTGGGGAGAAAAAGTCTGCCAGCTCTATTTACAGAAACCCACATGGAAAGATAAATTGCACTGGGAAACTCTGACTGTCGAGTGAAATATTAATACATCATTGTGAAGTATTCTAAATCACATTCCTCAGTATCGCTTTCCCCATTTGGCTGCTACCAGTAAATTGAGATATGTGATCCTATAGTGTAGTGCTGCTCTCCCTCTCCCCCAGAAGCTCACTGGGATTAGAAAATGCTAATGAATTAGGTGGCACATGACTCTGAATATGCTATTATTACACCTACGTTACAGATAAGAGACTGAATCATCAAAAACATTTAAATGATCTGCCTGGTGTCAAATTAGAAGTCACTGGTGATGAGTTGGGTGAGGTGGCTCACACCTGTAATCCCAACACTTTTGGAGGGCAAGGTGGGTGGATCACTTGAGGTCAGGAGTTCGAGACCAGCCTGGCCAACACGGCAAAGCCCTGTCTCTACTAAAATACTAAAAAATACTAGGCACGGTGGTGGGCATCTGCAATCCCAGTCACTCGGGAAGGTGAGGTAGGAGAATAGCTTGAACCCAGGAGGCAGTGGTTGCAGTGAGCCAAGATTGCATCATTGTACTCCAGCCTAGGAGACAAAAGTGAGACTTGTCTCAAAAAAAAAAAAAAAAAAAAAGAAAGAAAGAAAGAAAAAGTCACTGGGGATGATTTGGAAGGACCTGCTGCTCTACCTTGGCTGATGTAAATTCATAGTTTCCCCCAGCCCCAGGCCAAGGTTAACAGACAAATGAGAGGCAAGATATTTCCTGAACTCTCTAGTCTTCAGACCTCTCCCCATTATGGAAGAAAGGGCAGGCTGTGAGGAATCCTGTAGAGACAGAGGCATCTGGGAGGACCAGTGTGGGGACTGCACACCTGCTGTTGACTGACTGTTGCTAGGAGGACAGGGACAGATGATTCCAAATGGAGAAACAGGCACATTGCTCCAGGGCTGCTGCTGCGGGCCCCCGCTCAAAGTTGCTTAGAAGACCTGTATGTGTTTGATATATAGCTCTGAGGGGCGTGAAGCAGGTGAGGATGCAGGGGTGCCTTGCACTGTCCCTGCTCTGTTCACCTTTTATTTTGAGACCAGGAGCCTGGGACAAACTACGTCTCCCAAAGACTGCTGAGAAGAGACCACTCAGATTGCTTTTAGCTCAGACCAAGAGAGGAATGAAAGCCTGGGAAACTTGGAGAGGGCGCTGGATCCTGAAAACGTTGTCATTTCAACCCTGGGGAGGCTTTGATGTTTGTGGGAGATGGAGGCCTACATGCATCTTTGGGAGGGTGTTTCTCTAGGTTCTGGAAAAGCCACCCAGACAAGCACCCACTTAGGGAGGCCCTCTGCCCCATGCAGGGGCAGGTTCTTGAACCACCAACAGCATCCAACCTTCTGATGTGATCTGTTTGGCCTAATATTTTGAAAATAAACAAGTTCACAGTTAAAAATTAGAATCTCTAAGGCTGGGTGTAGTGGCTCACTGAGCCTGTAATCTCAGCTTTTTGGGAGGCTGAGGCAGGTGGATTGTGAGGTCAGCAGTTCGAGACCAGCCTGACTCGAACCCCATCTCTACTAAAAATACAAAAATTAGCCAGGCGTGGTGGTGCATGCCTGTAGTCCCAGCTACTCAGGAGGCTGAGGCAGGAGAATCGCTTGAACCTGGGAGGCGGAGGTTGCAGTGAGCTGTGATTGCTCAACTGCACTCCAACCTGGGCAACAGAGTGAGATTCCATCTAAAAAAAAAATATATATATATATATATATATATATCTCAGAATATCCTTACTTCTTTTATTTTTTTTAATTTCCTTTTTGTTGTTTTTTAGAGACGGGGTCTTGCTATATTGCCCAGGCTGGAGTGCAGTGGCTATTCACAGGCATGATCCCATTATTGATCAGCACAGTTTTGACCTGCTCCGTTTCCAACCTGGGCTGGTTCACCCCTCCTTAGGCAACCTGGTGGTCCCCTGCTCCCAGGAGGTCACCATATTGATGCTGAACTTAGTGCGGACACCCGATCGGCATAGCACACTACAGCCCAGAACTCCTGGGCTCAAGTGATCCTCCCACCTCAGCCTTCCGAGTAGCTGGGACTATAGGCACATGCCACCGTGCCCGGCTCTTTTTTTTGTTTTGTTTTGTTTTGAGATGGAGTCTCACTGTCACCCTGGCTGTAGTGCAGTGGCACAATCTCAGCTCACTGCAACCTCTGCCTCCCAGGTTCAAACCATTTTCCTGCCTCAGCCTCCCAAGCAGCTGGGACTACAGGGCATTCTCCATCATGCCCAGCTAATTTTTGTATTTTTAGTGGAGACAGGGTTTCACCATGTTGGCCAGGCTGGTCTCAAACTCCTGACCTCAAGTAATCCACCCACCTCAGCCTCCCAAAATGCTGGGATTACAGGTGTAAACCACCATGCCTGGCCTTACTTCTTTTTTCTTAAAGCAACAAAACCTGAAAATCTAGCATCACTGCACCTGCATTTGCATGTGGATCTGTGTGATAATACTTATTTTCCCCCAAATCCTGAAGCTTCATGAAGGCAGCCTCCAAGACTGTCTCACTCACCTTGCAGCCCCCGCACCTGACACAGTATGAGGCATGCCACCAAGTATTTCCTTAATGCCAATGAATGCCAGTGAAGACAGGGCCAAGCAGTGGGGAACTGCAGCTGATAAACAGGACTGTGGGCCTATTGGAGGTTCACCTTCTAGGGCTTCAAGGAATAATTTAGGGGAAATTTCCAGGGCTTAAGAGTCCTGTAGCTGAGGTAGAGTCAAGACAGGGCAGAATTCATAGAAAGGATAAGCAATATTTTATCAGAGGCCCCCCAGAACTCCTGATCCTGAGTCAAGGATCAGGAGCAAGCAGTTTATACGAGAGGTGATCTCAGGGGGCACTGGCAAGGGACTAAGGAAGGACGAGGCAGGAATGGGGAGGAAGCCAGTCATTTTCAAGTTATCACTGCAGCCATTGAAGCGCATCCCACCCCCACCCAAGAATTCTGGGTGTGGTTAAAACACATCCTTAGAGTTATTCCATCTGAGCAGTGAGGGAGCTGGGGTATTTATACACCCACTCCAGTTGAGCATTGATCCAGGGTTACTCTCAGGGGTCTGCTGAGTGGTCAATAGAGATGGCTTCTGCAGCAAGAGAAAAATTCAGACAGAAACGCAGGTGCTGGAAGTTGCAGAGCAATGAGTATGAGCAGGGCACAGGGCACAGTCAGCACCTGCTTCACTAAGGAAGCGTCCATTGTGAAAAGTAAAAAGTTCCTCTTCAAAGTTTCCCTTTTTGTTAAAGAATAAATAATAAGTGTTAAAAATAATAGTTTCTTTTAAAAACTAACTTCCTTCAAGCTTCCTTGCTTTTTACTAATAACTTTTCATTAAGCCCTATGTAGCTGTTAAATATAGTAAGGGAATAAGTACATTCTGTGTCCTTGTACTTTAACCAAGTTATTTGTTCTGGCCTATAGCCTGCTCAGGCATATTTGAACATGCCCAGGAATTTCCTGGCTTACAGCCTACACCTCTTCCTTATTTGGAAATTTTATTCTCCCAGTTTCCCATAAACAATCCCCTTCCTTTCTTTGTTCTCCATCAAGCATTTACCTATTTAGGAAAGTTTTAAGTTTTTAGCCAGTCAGGATCAGTCTAGATTGTGAGGTCCAGCTCCAGCCAATGGAGACAGGACACAGCAGTAAGGACCCAATGCATCAGCAATAAAAAAACCTCTGCCTTTCTTTGTTCAGTGTGTTCTCACAACAATCAAGATTCTGAGAAGCACCCTTTCTGGAGAAAGTAAAATTGCCTTGCTTGGAAAAGTTGTTTGTTTCAGTGCTGGTTCTTCTTTTTTTGGCACCAAGGAACAAGCATTTGTTCCCAACACCATTTACCCCATTCTCACTGTGGCATCTCCTATGCTGGTGAGAGCTGAGGTTCTACTCTAAAGCTTCTCAACATCCATTTTGCATTTTGTGGCTCTCTGGGAGTGCTCTGGGAAGTCCTGGACAGAGACTCAGGCTAGTCTTGGATAGAATTTATGTTTACAGCTTGGCCATATCTCTACTGCCATTTTATTCATCATTTATCATTTCACTTAATAACCCCTCAAACACTTAGTGAATCTCTTTGTTTGGCAGGCACTGACCTAGAAGCTGGGGTACAAAAATCAGATAAAACACAATCTCTGCTTTGAAGTACTTTATAAAGCAGTATTTCCTAGGATTTAGAGAGGTGCTAAATGCCAAACAAGATATTTTGTTAAATAGGTTTGAAAAGCTTTGCAAAATACCACCTCTTCTTGGATAACTGCAAAGCACATTGACCTATTAAAGGCTCTGAGAATGTCTGCACAAAAGATACCTGTTTAACTATTTTACCTAGGATTTTCCACACTTATTTGGCATTGGAGCCCTTTTATACCAAATTACCTTTATTAATATCCCAAGGAACTTGAATTCTGTGGAACATACTTTGACAAAGTTATTGGATTTCCATCTAACCCACTGAAGGCCTTAACAGAGAAAAAAAAAAGCAGGCTGAGTAAGCAAGGATTCACTCTTTCTCCCTGCTGGTCTTTGAGCTGGGACATCAGTCCTTTGCCATTGGAGTTGGACTTGAACTGGAACTTACACTATTAGCTCTCCTGGTCTCCGGCCTTTGGCCTCAAGACTGGAAAGATACCATCAGTTTTTCTGTGTGTCCAGTTTGCCAACAGCAGATTTTATGGAACTTCTCAGCCTCCATCATCATGTGAGTTGATTCTTCGTAATATATGCTATATCCTGTTGCTTCTGGTTCTCTGGAGAACCCAAACTGATACAGATTTTGGTAGATATTTTTGATAGGATGGTCTGCAGGGCCTCACAGCTCACAGACTGCTTTATAAATGTATAGGTACAAAGGAAATCTCAAATCCTTCACATTAATTACCTGCTCTGGGATATAGACACTATCTGCCTCCTCACGGAGTCACAGTTCTTGGTTCTCGGAAATACATAAATTGTATATTCACTAAAAGCACTATGTATAAATTCTGATGGGAAAAAGTCCAAGTAACAGAAACACTGATACAGTAATTACACTTAGTTTGGGAGCTAATTTTATTACAAAATTGTCCTTAAATTGTTTCTTGACTTTGCCCTTAATCATTACATGTTAAACACTCACAGGAAATCAGGATATGGTTCTTTAATGAATCAGCAGTGCATGACCAAGAAGTGTGGAGGTTGGTGTTTATATTGAGATCAAAGGGAGAAAAATGAAACCCAGAGGTACTTTTTTTCAGGAAAAAAAAAAAAAAAA
>NW_016107334.1:8932057-8935565 GCF_001604975.1 Cebus imitator
TGATTCTCCTGCCTCAGCCTCCCGAGTAGCTGGGACTACAGGCATCTGCCACCATGCCAGGCTAATTTTTGTATTTTTAGTAGAGACAGGGTTTTGCCATGTTGACCAGGCTGGTCTCGAACTCCTGGCCTCAAGTGATCCACCTGCCTCAGCCTCCCAAAGGATTGGGATTACAGGCATGAGCCACTATGCCTGGCTCATAATAGTACTTTAAAACTTGCTTTTTCAACTTAATAAGTTATGGATATCTCATGTAGTCAATATGCTAGATCTAACGCATTTTCTTTTTTGAAAAACTTATTTTAGGTTTAGGGGTATATGTGCATGTTTGTTATGTAGGTAAATTCATGTAACGGGGGTTTGATTTACATATTATCTTGTCACCCAAGTCCTAAACCTAGTACCCAATAGTTATTTTTTCTGATCCTCTTCTTTTTCCCACTCTCCACCCTCAGGTAGCCCTCAGCATCTGTTTTCTTTTTTCTGTCCATGTCTTCTCATCATTGAGCTCCCAATTATAAGTGAGAACATGCGGCATTTGGTTTTCTATTCCTGTATTAGTTTGCTAAGGATAATGGCCTCCAGCTCCATCAGCGTTCTTGCAAATGGCATGGTCTTGTTCTTATGGCTGTATGGCATTCCATGGTGTATATCTACCACATCTTCTTTATAAAGTCTACTGTTGATGGGCATTTAGGTTGATTTCATGTTTTTGCTATTGTGAATAGTGCTGCAGTGAACGTAAGTGTGCATGTATCTTTATAATAGAATGATTATATTCCTTTGGGTATATACCTAGTAATGGGATTGCTGAGTTGAATGGCAGTTCTGTTTTTAGCTCTTTCAGGAATTGCCACACTGCTTTCCACAATGACTGAACCAATTTACACTCCCACCAACTGTGTAAGCATTTCTTTTTCTCCACAACCTCATCAGCATCTGTTATTTTTTGACTTTTTAGTAATAGCCATTCTGACTGGTGTGAGATGGTATCTCATTGTAGTTTTGATTTGCATTTTTCAAATATCAGTGATATTGAGCTTTTTTTCCTATGCTTGTTGGCCACATATAATGTCTTCTTTTGAAAAGTGTCTATTCATGTTCTTTGCCCACTTTTTAATTGGGTTGTTCGTTTTCTCCTTGTAAATTTTTCCTTATAGATGCTAAATATTAGACCTTGCAAATATTTTCTCCCATTCTGTAGTTGTCTGTTTACTTTGTTGATAGTTTCTTTTGCTGTGGGGAAGCTTCCAAATATTATTGGATCCCATTTGTCATTTTTTCTTTTGTTGCAATTGCTTTTGGTGTCTTCATCATGAAATCTTTGCCAGTCCCCATGTCCAGAATGGTATTGCTTAGGTTGTCTTCCAAGGTTTTTATAGTTTTGGGTTTTCCATTTAAGTCTTGAATTCATCTTGTGTTACATATGGTGTAAGGAAGGGGTCCGGTTTCAATCTTCTGCATATAACTAGGCAGTTATCCCAGCACCATTTATCAAATAGGGAGTTCTTTCCCCATTGCTTGTTTTTGTCAGCTTTGTCAGAGATCAGATGGTTGTAGGTGTGTGGCCTTATTCAATGCTATTCCTATCAAGCTACCAAGGACATTCTTCACAGATCTAGAAAAAACTATTTTAAAATTCATATGGAACCAAAAAAGAGCCCAAAAAGCTAATGCAATCCTAAGCAACAAGAACAAAACTGGAGGCATTACCTTACCCGACTTCAAATTATACTACAGGGCTACAGTAACCAAAACAGCATGGTACTGGTACAAAAACAGACATGTAAACCAATGGAACAGAACAGAGAGCCCAGAAATAAGGCTTAACTCATTTTCAATAGCTATGAACAATGAAAAACCATCTGTAAATATGTGTACGTTAAGGTATAACATTCACCTGTGGATTTCTTTGGTTAGGTGGTGTATGTGTTTGACATTTAACCAAAGCTTCCGGCCAGCTTTCTTTGTCCAAAGGACAGTAATTCACTCTCCCACTAACATTGTATGAACTGTTTCATCTACACCTTCATAAGCACTGAATGCTAGCAAGCTTTTTAATTCTTTCCAATATGATTTGTGAGAAATGCTATCATGTTACCTTATAAAATACATTGCATTTCCCTATCTAGTTAGTCTAGGGATCTTTCAAACATTTATTGACCATTTTTCTTTTCCTTCCTATGTTTGCCCAGTAATGTCCTTTATGTGTATTTCTATTGGGGTTTTTTTTCCCTTATCAGTTGCAAGAGTTCCTCATATATTACAGATTTTAACTCATAAATCAAGAATGCTGCAAACATTTTTCCCAATCTGTTCTTGTGCTTTAACTTTTATTCCTTCTTTTTCTTTTTCTTTCTTTTTTCTTGAGATGAAGTCTTGCCCTGTCACGTTTGGAGTGCAGTGGCGTGATCTTGGCTCACTGCAATCTCCGCCTCCTGGGTTCAAATGATTCTCCTGCCTCAGCCTCCCGAGTAGCTGGGACTGCAGGTGTGCACCATCATGTCCAGCTAATTTTTATATTTTTAGTAGAGACGGGGTTTCAACATGTTGGCCAGGATGATCTCGATCTCTTGAGCTCGTGATCCACCCGCCTCAGTTTCTCAAAGTGCTGGGATTACAGGCGTGAGCCACCACGTCCAGTCTAATTTTATTACTTTTTGTTTACTTATTTATTTGAGATCAGGTCTTGCTCTGTTGCCCAGGCTGGAGTGCAGTGGCCCAATCACTAACTCCTGGGCTTAGGCAATTCTCCCACTTCCGCCTCCACGCCTGGCTAATTTATACATTTTTTTTTTGTAGCAACAGGGTCTCCCTACGTTGGCCTGGCAAAGTGTTGGGATTACAGGCATGAGTCACTGCACCTGACCATGGTTTAACTTTTTATAGTCAAATGTGTCTTTTCTCTTCTGGATTCTAGATTTTCTGTAATGCATAAGCAATGCCCCCCCCACCTTGCCATGCCCCTAATCTTGAAATTATACACACGTTCTCCTAAATTTATTCTATTATCTTTTGTTTTATTTTTCATTTAGGGTTAATTCATTCATAATGCTTTTATTCATGGCTGGAGGCGTTATTTTCCAGATCAATAACCAATTATGTTAGTAGCATAATTAAATAAACCATTTTCTCTCCCACTGAACTCAAATGCCATCTTTATCATGTATTAAATTTGAATATATACTTAGATTTTTTTTGCTTTCTGGTCTTCTGATCTGTACCCTTACTTATAAGCTAAAATCACACAGTTTTAAAATTACTATATTAGCTTTGTAGAAAGTTTTAATAGCTGGCAAAGGAATCCTACGTCACTGTCTTTTCACAATTAACTATTTTTGATGTCAGCTCTAAAACATTTAGAATTTCTCCAATATAAATGCTAAATATGTTTTTATAGCCCCAGGAAAACACCACTGATATTCTGATTGGAATTAATTTAAGGTACATATTTATTTAAAAATCATTGACATTTATGATGATTAATTCTTCCCATTCAAGGACACAC
>NW_016107334.1:8936690-8952144 GCF_001604975.1 Cebus imitator
AAGAAAGTAAAAACATTGGCTGTAATCCCAGCACTTTGGGAGACCAAGGTGGGTGGATCGCTTGAGTTCAGGAGTTCAAGACTAGTCTAGTCTACTTGGTGAAACAGTCTCTACTAGAAATACAAAAATTAGCCAGGCATGGTGGTGGGCAACTGTAATCTCAGCTACTCAGGAGGCTGAGGGTGGAGAATAGCTTGAATTCAGCAGGTGGAGGTTACAGTGAGCTGAGATCATACCACTGTACTCCAGCCTGGGTGACAGAACAAGACTCCATCTAGGAAAAAAAAAAGAAAGTAAGTAAATCATTAATAAATTGAGCTATACTAAGATTAAGAACTTCTGTTTATTGAAAGGGACCACTATTTGGCTTAACATAAGAAAATCAATCAATGCAATATGCCATGTTATTAGAATAAAAGAGAAAAAAAACAACATGATCATCTCAATAGATGCACGAAAAGCATTTGACAAAATCCACCACCCTTTCATAATAAAAGCACTCGACAAACTAGGAATAGAAGGGAACTCCCTTAACCTGATAAAGGGCAGCTATGAAAACACCACAACTAACACCATTCTTAATAAAGGAAGACCTACTGGTGACAAGGCAAAAGACCTAAGATTCTTCTAGATCAGGAACAGAGCAAAGATGTTCACTTTCGTTATTTCTATTCATCGTTGTCCCAAAGGCTCTAGCCAGGGCAATTAGGCAAGAAAGTAAACTAAAAGGCTACCAGACTGGAAAGGAAGAAGACTATCTCTATTTGCAGATGATATGATCTTGTATATAGTAAATTTTAAGGGATACATACCGAAGAAACTTATTAGAATAAATGTGTTTACCAAAGTTGCAGAACACAAGATCAATATACAAAAATCCATTGTATTTCTAAATATGAGTAATGAAGAATTCAAAAATGAAATTAAGAAAATAATTCCATTTATAGTAGCATCACAGGGAGTAATATAGGAGTAAATTTTAAAAAAAGATGTGCAAGAGTTGTATATTGAAATGTACAACACATTGTTGAAAGAAACTAAAGAAGAGCTAAAGAAATAAAAAGACATACATGTTCATGAATTGGAGCACTTAATATTGTTAAGATGACAATATTCTCCAAATTGATCAACAGATGCAATTTAATTCCTACCAAAATCCCAGCTGCTTGCTTTGCAGAAAATGAAAGCTGATCCTGAAATTCATATAGAATTTTCTGATTCAAAGGACCCAGAATAGTCAGAACAATCTTGAAAAAAAAAAGAACAAAGTATAGGAAGACTCAAACTTCCTTGACTTCAAAACTTACTACAGAGCTAGAGCAATCAAGGCTTTGTGTACTGGGATAAGGATAACCATATAGATAAATGAAATAGAATTGAAGATCCAGAAATAAACCCTTGCATTCATGGTCAATTGACTTTTAACAAGCATGCTGAGGCAATTTAAGGGTGGGAAGGAACGTTCTTTCCAATAAATAGTGCTGGGCAACTGAAGATCCACATGGAAGGAGTGAAATTGGATCCCTACCTCACACCATACCCCAAAATTAACTTAAAATGGATCATACACTAAAGCTAAAACTATCAAACTCTTAGAAGGAAACATAGGTGCAGATCTTTATGATTTCAGATTAGCCAATGATTCTTTAGACGTGATACCAAAAGTACAAGTAACCAAAGAAGAAATAGATAAATTGGACTTCTTTGAAATTAAAAACTTTTATACTTCAAAGGATGCCATCAAGAAAGTGGAAGACAACCCATAGAATGATAGAAACTATTTGCAAATCATATATGTGATAAAAGACTTGCAGTCAGATATAACTCTTACAACTCAACAATGAAGAAACAAATAATCCAATTAAAAAATAAGCTAAGGATTTGAATAGACATTTCTTTCCTTTTTTTTTTTTTTTTTAAAACAGAATCTTGCTCTGTTACCCAGAATGAAGTGCAATGGTGCAATCTTGACTCACTAAAACCTCTGCCTCCTGGGTTCAAGTGAATCTCCTGCCTCAGCTTCCTGAGTAGCTGGGATTACAGGCATGTGCTGCCATGTCCGGCTAATTTTTGTATTTTTAGTAGAGATGGGATTTTACCTTGTTGGCCAGGCTGGTCTTAAACTCCTGGCCTCAAGTGATCCTTCTGCCTTGGCTTCCCAAAGTGCTGGGATTACAGGCATGAGCCATCACACCAGGCTGAACAGACATTTCTTCAAAGAAGATATACAAATTGCCAATAAGCAGATGAGAAGATGCTAAACATCATTAATCAGGAAAATGCAAATCAAAAACCACAATTAAATACCACTTTCTATTCTCTAGGATAGCTGTAATAAAAAAGATAGACAATAGTGCTGGCAAGGATGTGGAGAAATTGAGCCCTCATACCTTGCTGATGGGAATGTCAAATGGTAAGAGGCTGCTGTTAAGAACAGTTTTGTCTTTCCTCAAAAGGTTAAACACAGTTACATATGACTCAACAACTCCACTCCCAGTGATAAATTCAAAAGAATTGACAACATATGTTCATACAAAAACCTGTACACCAGCGTTCATAGCAGTGTTATTTATAATGGCCAAAGAGCAGAAAAAATTCAAATGACCATCAGCTGATGAACCGACAAACAAAATATATTATATATATGTATATATATAATGAATACACGTCAAACATGGATGAACTTTGAAAACACTTTGCTAAGTAACAGAAACCATACACAAAAGGTCACATGTACTGTATGATTCTATTTATATGAAGCAACCAAAATAGGCAAATCCAGAAAGACAAAGTTTAGGTTAGTGGTTGCCAGGGATGAGAGGAGAAGGGAATGGAAAGTGACAGTTAAAGGGAATGGAGCTTCTTGGGGGATAATACAAATGTTCTGGAATTGGATCATGAAGATGAATGAACAACCTCGTGAATATACCAAAAAACACCGAAACATACACTGTAAACGTGTATTTTATGGTATGTGAATTAGATCTCAATTTTTAAAAGATCTCATTAAGAAAAAGAAAAGGCAAGACTCAGCGTGTGAGGAAATATTTGCAATGTGTAACCATAGAGGTACAACCATAGAAACAAGAAAGGGCTTGTATTTCATACATACAAAGAACAAAGCGGCTGGGCACAGTGGCTCACGCCTGTAATCCCAACACTTTGGGAGGCTAAGGAGGGCAGATTGCTTGAGCCCAGGAGTTCGAGACAAGCCTGGGCAACATGGGGAAACTGAACTCTACAAAAAATACAATAATTATCTGGGCGTGGTGGTGCACACCTGCAGACCCAGCTACTCAGGGGGCTGAGGTGGAACATCACTTGCGCCCAGGAGGTCAACTGATGGCGCCACCTCACTCCAGCCTGGTGACAGAGTGAAATCTTTTCTCAAAACAAAGAAAGAAACAAAAAAGCAAATCAATGAGCGAAAGACACACAGCCCTGCAGAAAAATGAGCAAAAGATGTGGACACTTCACAAAAGATAGTATTAACATAGCCAATAAATATATGAAAAAATGTTCAATTTCACTAGTAATTAGAAAACTGTAAGACCCTAATCCTAACTCGAAGACTACTCCTTACCATATCCCTAAACGTTAACTCTAAATCCTATCATAATGGCTACGATTTAAAATTTAAAACTCTTGGGACATTGCCCTTTCTCTCATCCCCAAAGGGAACCACAGCTCTCGCAGCTACTCCATAGCTTGGTTGTGTTTGAGTTTGAATGGTGTATTATTTTGAATCTGGCTCCTTTCACTCAACTTTCTGTTTGTGAGATTCACCAACACTGCTATGTCTCGCACCAGGTCATTCATTTTGGTTACTGTGTTGTATCCCATTGTAGAATAGATCAGTTTACTTATTCATTATTTCTGTTGCTGAGCATTTGGGTTGTTTCCAGTTCTGGTCTATTACAAATAACACTGCTGTGTGAAGTGAAAGAAGTCAGATACATAAGAATGCATACAGTAACCAGGTGTAGTGGCTCACACCTGTAATCCCAGCACTTTGGAAAGCCAAGGCAGGTGGATCACCTGAGGTCAGGAGTTCGAGACCAGCCTGACCAACATGGAGAAACCCTGTCTCTACTAAAAATACAAAAATTAGCTGGGCATAGTGACACACGCCTACTATCCCAGCTACTCGGAAGGCTGAGGCAGGAGAATCACTTGAACCTGTGAGGCAGAGGTTGCAGTGAACTGAGATTGTGCAATTGCACTCCAGCCTGGGCAACAAGAGCAAAACTCCATCTCAAAAAAAAAAAAAAAAAAAAGAATGCATACAGTGTGATTCCATTTTGCTGGCTCACTCAGTCTATTGGGGGGTGTGTGTGTGTGTGTGTGTGTGAGTGTGTGTGTGTGTGTGTGTGTGTGTGTGTGAGACAAGGCCCAGCTCTGTTGCCCAGGTTGGAGTGCAGTGGCGCAATCTTGCCTTACTGCAATCTCCACATCCCAGGCTCAAACATCCTCCCACCTCAGCCTCCTGGGTAGCTGGGACCACAGGCACATGCTACCACACCCAGCTAATTTTTGTATTTTTGGTAGAGATGGGGTTTCTCTATGTTGGCCAAGCTGATCTTGAGCTCGTGAGCTCAAGCGATCCACCCGTCTTGGCATCTAAAAATGCTGGGATTACAGGCATGAGCCACTGCACCCAGCCTCCAGTCTATGGTTTTGAAGGGAAAGGACAGTGCCTGCCAAGGGACATGAGGGAGGCTTCCTCTGGGTGCTGGTTATCTTCTGTTTCTGGGTCCTGCTGCTGGCACAAGGGTGTACTCACTTTGTGATTCTGTGAGTGGTACACTTAGGATTTGTACCATTCCACACTTCAATCAAAACCAATTTAGGAAAATCAAAGCTCACTTGATACCAAATTGGGCAATCTATTTCCTTCACCATCCACAAGATACTAAAGCCACTTTATGAAGACAGGCAAGCTGGAGCTACTCCAGATGGAGGCTGGCCATGGGGCATTTGTCATGGGTATTATTTACAGGCTTGAGTATTCCTTCTAGGCTGCCCTGCCTTTTGGTTTACTTCCCAGACATCCTTGATTCATGGGCTCCATATACTACCTCCTTGGGTCTTTGCCAAATCCTCACTGTTACTGACCATGGCTTTTCCATTCTCGACTCTGAGTACTAAGAGCTGATAGTGGCCAGCCTCGAAGGCTCACACCTGTAATCCCAGCACTTTGGGAGGCCAAGGCAGGTGGATCATGAGGTCAAGAGATCTCGAGACCATCCTGGCCAACATGGTGAAACTCCATCTCTATTTAAAATACAAAAATTTGCTGGACGTAGTGGTGTGCACCTGTAGTCCCAGCTACTCGGGAGGCTGAGGCAGGGGAATCGCTTGAACCCGGGAGGAAGAAGCTGCAGTGAGCTGAGATTGCACCACTGCACTCCAGCCTGGTGACAGAGTGAGACTCTGCCTCAAAAAAAAAAAAAAAAAAAAGAGCTGATAGCATGAATGACAATAGAATCCATTCACTCTTTTATGGACTTCCTTTACTGTAAGTAAGTAAATTACTAACAATGATGGACAACCAGGTGAAATGATGAAAAGAAAAGATATTTCCGACTGGACGTGGTGGCTATGCCTGTAATCCCAGCACTTTGGGAGGCTAAGGCAGATAGACTACTTGAGGTCAGGAGTTTGAGACCAGCCTGGCCAAACATGCCGAAACCTTGTCTCTATTACACTGTTGGTGGGAGTGTAAATTAGTTCAACCATTGTGGAAGACAGTGTGGTGACTCCTCAAGGACCTAGACATAGAAATTCCATTTGACCCAGCAATCCCATTACTGGATATATATCCAAAGGATTATAAATCGTTCTATTATAAGGACATGTGCACACAAATGTTCATTGCAGCACTGTTTACAATAGCAAAGACCTGGAACCAACCCAAATGCCCATCGATGATAGACTGGACAGGGAAAATGTGGCACATATACACCATGGAATATTATGCAGCCATCAAAAACGATGAGGGACATGGATGAACCTGGAAAGCATCATTCTCAGCAAACTTACACAAGAGCAGAAGATCAAACACCGCATGTTCTTGCTCATAGGCGGGTGTTGAACAATGAGAACACATGGACACAGGAAGGGGAGCACTACACACTTGGGTCTGTTGGAGGGAAATAGGGGAGGGTCAGTGGCTGGTGGGGAGTTGGGGAGAGATAGCATGGGGAGAAATGCCAGATATAGGTGATGGGGAGGAAGGCAGCAAATCACACTGCCACGTGTGTACCTATGCAACAATCTTGCATGTTCTTCACATGTACCCCAAAACCTAAAATGCAATAAAATAAATTAAAAAAAAAAAAAAAGAAATACAATACAAAAAATTAGCCAGGTGTGGTGACTCACACCTGTAATCCCATCTACTTGGGAGGCTGAGGCAGGAGGATCACTTGAACCTAGGAGATGGAGATTTCAGTGAGCTGAGATCGCATCACTGCTGAGTGAGACTTCATCTAAAAAAAAAAAAAAAAAGCAGAAAAGATATTTCCATATTTCCAAACTACCATAAATTCTGTTACATGGACACAAAAAAGATATTTGTTCCATTATAAGTTTCTGGAGAAATCAGAGTGAAAAGTCCCATGCCAGTATTATTTCAACAGTCCCTGAAAAATGCCTGTGGTGAAGCACTCTGAAGAGCTAATGCTTTACACACGGGCATTGCCACTCGACATCTGGAGTGTTAGTTGCATTTGCTATATTTTAATTTATTAGAATATGTATTTTAAAGCAGTAGGCTGGAAATCTGACATATATACTGATTTTTTTTTATCACATTGTCATATAAGGGTGTTTCTTAATTCAGTGCCTTTCAGAAGAGAATAGAGCTGCTTGAAAATCAATTAAGTATATTTCATCATGCAATCTAGTCTCTTAGATGCACAGGAAACAATTTGCTGCTCCCTTGACAGGATGGACTGTGAGTCTGGCCAAGGCCATTTTTTTTTTTTTTTTTTTTTTGAGAGAGATGAGGTTTCTTCATGTTGCCCAGGCTGGTCTCCAATGGCGTGATCTTGGCTCACTGCAACCTCCACCTTCCAGGTTCAAGCAATTCTCCCATGCCTCAGCCCCCCCAGTAGCTGGTATTACAGGCATGTGCCACCATGTCTGGCTAATTTTTGTATTATTAGTAGAGATGGGTTTCTCCATGTTGGTTGGGCTGGTCTCGAACTCCTGACCTCAGGTAATCCCTGCCTTGGCCTCCCAAAGTGCTGGGATTACAGGTGTGAGCCACCATGCCCTGGCCAAGGCCTTTCTGCCTAGACTCACTGCACAGTCATATTTCTCTTCTGGAATCCTGCCACCCTCGAAGACGCCATGGCCTCCCTGGTTGTTCCTCTGCCCAGGGTAGAGCCCAAGGGAACAGGCCACAGGAGCCCTTCTGTGGGAAGTAGCACTCCACTCCTGGCCTTCTTGACAACTCTTCCACTCTGCCTAGGGGGAAGAATTTTTCCTGGCCTGCAGGTTCAGGGTGGAGGGCAAAAAGCTGTGTTCTTCCTCCAGGAAAGTTCTCCCAGGTATGCCTCATTCAGGAGGCTTCTTCTACACCCCAAGACTGAGGCATTGGAAAAGCTAAGGCCAGTGCCTGAATCTTTGCTTCTCCTGACTTTCTGCTGATCATCCTTCCCTAAGTGACCTTGAAAGCTGACATTATAGGGAAGGGGAATCTAGCTACTCTCTTTCTTTCCTTCTTTCTCTTTCCTTCCTTCATTTCTTTTTCTTTCTCTCTTTCTTTCCTTTCCCTCCCTCCCTTCCTTCTTTTCTTTTTTTTTCAGAGTCTTGCTCTTGTCTCCCAGGCTGGAGTACAATAGGGCAATCTCGGCTCACTGCAACCTCCGCCTTCCAGGTTCAATTGATACTCCTTTCTCAGCCTCCTGAGTAGCTGGGATTACAGGTGCCCACCACCATGCCCGTTCATTTTTATATTTTTAGTAGAGACAGGGTTTCACCACGTTGGGCAGGCTGGTTTCGAATTCCTGACCTCAAGTGATCCACCTGCCTCGGCCTCCCAAAGTGCTGGGATTACAGGCATGAGCCACCGTGCCCGGTGAATCTATTATTTCAAATAACACCCACTCCCTCCCACACCGGCGCCCTTGGGTCTCTCGTGCCTCCTGTCTAATCAAATCCCAGAAAACGGCTGAGCCTCCACCTGCCTCAGTAGCCATGTCTGCCCAGGTATTCTAACCTTGTATTCTGCTATACGAAGTTCAACAGGAGTTACTCCCAGATTGTGGTCTGGGGTTATCTTCACACCACTGCCTTCTACTAACTTGCCAGCTAAAAACTTGACTGGGATCCGCTGTCCCTGCCTCCCCCGGGACAGCACTGTTTGATCCCTGTGTCAAAGCCCAGTGTGTAACCAGAGGAAAAAGCACATCTAGGACCCAAGATCTCCTGGTACTTGTCACCCTGTGACCCACTTTGACTCACCCTGTCACACTGAGCAAGTTGTTTGAAACTCTGTGGCTTGGTCTTGTTGTTGCAAAACATCAATGACATTTGCTCTCTCCCTTCCTGACAGTTATGTGGTGAGAATAAGTGAAATACTGTACTGCCATCACTAGGAAAACAACAGTTTGTTGGACTTGAGACATTTTCACATCTATTACCGCATCTATCCAACACTCGGCTTCAGAAAAAATAATCCTCACGGGGTATACAAATATAAAGAAGGAGAAATTGCTCTTTAATACACGAAAAAATATACTAGTTCCTGTATTCCCTGGCACAGTATTTCCATTTTGATTGGTTTTTCTGCTGTTCACTCCCCAAGCATGTCTTTATTTCACAAGGGGAAAACTCACATGGTGGAGCTGCAGCGTGTTCGGCCCTATGTTGTTTAGCGATTGGAAAGGATCTGTTGGAAGGAGCAAGGAATATACCAGAGTGATTTAGGTGAAGTAGCCAGGTTTGCTGAAATCAGCAGGAGGTCTGCAGCCAAAGAACGCTCCGGTCTTAAGTCCCCTGAAAGACTTGACTCTCAGACTGGGCATCCCATCAGCTTTTCCCTCTTCCCTCCAGCCGCACACATCCTATTTCTTACCCATACTTCTCCTTTATTCCGCAGCAACACCAAAAGTCCAAAAGCTCCCCATCCAGTTAAGATCATTTAGGTTTTTTTTTTTTTTTTTTTTTTTTTTGTAGGGTTTTTTTTTTTTTTTTTTTTGAGATGGGGTCTTGCTATGTTATCTAGGCTGGCCTGGAACTCCTGGGCCCAAGTGATCCTCCTGCCTCAGCCTCCTGAGTAGCTGGAAATATGGGCATGGTGGCTTCAATCTTTTTGATCCAAGAGGCAACTGTTAAGTTCGAGATGGGGTTTCTCCAAATGACAACATTACTTAAATAAGAAAATACTACAACAAAAGCCCATTTGATAAAGCAAATGCTTCAGAGCAACACACTTTTAATCGTTCAGAGTCATCTCCCACCCATCCACACCTCTTTTCTTAGTTTTCCTCATTTCATTTCCCTTCCTCTCTCTTTCTTTTCTTTTTCTTCCCTCCTTTTTTCTTTTTCTCTTTTTTCTTCCTTCCTTCCCTTTTTTCTTTCTTTCTTTCTTCTCTCTCTCTCTTTCTTTCTTTTTTTGATGGAGTCTTGCTATGTCACCCAGGCTAGAGTACAGTGGCACAGTCTCAGCTCACTGCCACCTCCGCCTCCCTGGTTCAAGTGATTCTTCTGTCTCAGCCTCCCAATTAGCTGGGATTACAGGCATGCACCACCATGCCCAGCTAATTTTTGTCTTTTCAATAGAGATGGGGTTTCACCATGTTGGTCAGGCTGGTCTTGAACTCCTGACCTCAGGTGATCCTTCCACCTTGGCCTCCCAAAGTGCTGGGATTACAGACAGTGCTGGGATTACAAGGAGCCACCACGCCCCTTTTCCTAATTTCATTTTCATGTGCACTCCCATACTTTCAATAAATCTATGTTGAGGGTAACTTTCATGAAACATCAAATCTAGAGACCTATAGTGGGCAGAACAGACCCTTGCCCTCCAAATGTGCTTTGTCACCCTCAGAATTTTCTTTCCTCTTCTAGCCCCTTCTTACCATCTTCCCAAACTTATCACTGCACTTGTCATCAGCCTTTGTCATCAGCTCATGAGGCCATCAACTGCTTGTTTTTATTTGGGGAACCACCAGGGCTCAAGCTCACAGCCAGAGAAGACATGGGTCTCCTGAACTCACTCTCCATGCTTTTAATTTCCTTCCCAGCCCCCTGTTTATCGTGGACAGTGGTCTCATTTAAAACAGAAAATCACTTCTTGTCACTTGTCCTGTCAAAAGTCTTCTGTTCATCTAGCCTGACCAGATAGCCCCATTGCCCGGCTGTCTGTTTCCAACCTTCAGCTATTTTTCTGGAGGTGACTTAGCAAGCTGCACTCACTCTTCTCCCTTGAGAGTTCCCTAGGCCAGTGGCTGCCTGGGAAGACATGTGCAAGTATTACCACCGCTCAAGACGCATTTCTCATGATGAGGCAGAAGTGAAACAAAGCAAGCCTGTACATCATTTTCATTCACCACCGAGGAATTACAAATGTTCTGAAAGTGAAACACATTTGCATTATTCCAATCACCTAATTTATCTGGATTTCCACCTTCATTTGTGAAACAAAGGAGTCAGTGAAGCAAGATCAACAAAGCTTTGGGAACTCTTGTAAAAGTAAATAAAATAAATATTGTGATTCTACAATATGTTTTGACATATTTTGTATGATCTCTTCATGATTCAGGCTGGGGGCAGGAGGGGAAAGATGGGCAATTGCTGTAAATCAGGCTTTTCCTGAATTTGATAGCTATATTTCATGGACTTTAGGCTTATGCAGTTTCAGGGCCAGGAACAATTTGTATGAGTTATCTATTGCTGTGTAACAAAGAACCTCAAATCAGCAAATATTTACTATCACACAGTTTCTGAGCGTCTAGAATCCAGGAGTGGCTTAGCTGGGTTGTCTGGGCTCCAATTCTTGCATGAGGCTATAGTCAAACTGTGGGTTAGGACTGTGGTTGTCTCAAGGATTGGCTGGGGCAGGTGAATCCCCTTCCAAGCTCACTCGGTTGCTGGCAGCCCTTGGTTCCTCACAGGCTGTGGGCCAGAGGCTTCAGTTACTCACTGGCTACATCTCCAAAGAGGTGCCCATGACATGACATCTAACTTGTCCCAGAGTGAGGGATCCAAAGCAGAGAGAGAATGACCAAGAAAGAAACCACAATACCTTTTAAAATCCATCATCAGAAGTGACATACCAACCGCCCTAGGTACAATGACAAAGTAATGACAGGATGTGGGGATTGCTGGACACTGTCTTGGAGGCTGGCTACCCCAGAACCTTAGGAATAATGCAGTCTGTTAAACGCACGCTCTGAATGAAGAGACCCCTAAACAGGCGTTGTGTGAGCAGCAGGGCTGATTCTGCCAGGTGGGGAGGGGGGCGGTGGTGCTGAGTCTGAAAAGTCAGGGGAGGGTGGTGGGATAAGAACTGGTTTTATAGGTTTGGGGTAGGTAGAAGTTACAGTTCAGGACGGTTTTTGCAAGCTGGGAGGGGGTTGTAGGGTCTGGAGTTACAAGGTTGACAAAGGTCGGTTATAAAGTCCAATTGCCTTTTGAGTTTAGGTGGGAATAAGGAACAATAGAAGAATGTCTCAAGTTAATTAGGTGCCGAAGGGGTTGATCATTCTTCCCCTTTCTGCAGTCTTCCAGTTACTTCAGACTTTCTAGTTCCAGGAACTCATCTGGAGTGTATGTGCAGGTCACAGAAATTACCATGGCATAGTCCATGGTGCAGTCAGCCAGCCTAAAAGACCTTACACAGTCCAATTCCCTTAATGACAGCTAAGGAAGCTAAGGTCCAGAGAGTTAGCCTCCGAGTGAGTGGGCCAAGAACACGCCAAAGGTAAATCACCAAACCAGAACTTGAACCCAGACTTTCTATATTTTAAAACACTGCAATTTAGCAACTACATATTTTACTCATTCAGTGCTTACCAAAAGCAAGAGCTGGACTAGGCAGCATGGAGATTCCAGGATAAAGAAGACAATCACAGTCCTTGACCACAAGGTCACAGGCGTGGGGTGGAGTGGGATATACAGAATGAGAATATCCAGTAGAATGGAGCACACGTCATCAGAAAGTCACAGCTGAAGACCCTTGATAGTTCAAAGGCAGGCCTGATTCCACTGGCACCCTCAGGGGAGGCTTTGTGGAGGTGGTAACATTTGAGTTGGGCCTTGAAGTATGGATAGATTGAGGCAGATGGGGATGAACGGGGTGGGGCTAGGCTGAGAGTCCATGATTCGACCCTGATATCTCCAAATCTAACTCTGTGAGTTTCAACTATGGCGGTATTAATCAAGGGCCCCAGCTCTGAGTTACCCTTTTGGCTACTGATGACTAAACTTTGGGGCTATCTGGAAGGAGGACCTTGATAGCTTTGGTAAGAGCTTCAGTTGCCTTGGCTGCCACTGATGTTTTTACTGATGATGTTGACACTTTGTGATCAAGACTTTGAAACCAGCTTCCTGATCATAGCTATTGATGTCATCCAGACAATCCCCCAATACAGTGGAAAACCAATTTTAAGTAGTTCATGAGTCCATGTCTGTTTGTTTCAGAAAATCACCCTTGCCTGTTTACCTGCTTTCGAGTTGATGTAGGAAGTTTACTACTGGGGAGGTGGTAAGAGGTTAGAAAGGGTGGGCTTGAGTTGACGGCAGCATTTCCCCAACCACAGGCCAGACGCTTTCAGGTAGGAGGGAGTGGAGGGGCAGCCAGTGGATGTCCATTACAGAATGTGTTCAATCGGGCTCATTATCCACCATATTTAGAAAACCCACAGGTAGGCCTAGCACAATGGCTCACGCTTATAATCCGAGTACCTCGGGAGGCCAAGGTGGGAGGATCACCTGAGGTCAGGAGTTCCAGACCAGCCTAGCTAAGATGGTGAAACCCCGTCTCTACTAATAATACAAAAATGAGCCAGGCGTGGTGGCAGGTGCCTATAATCCCAGCTACTTAGGAGGCTGAGGCAAGAGAATTGCTTGAACCTGGTAGGTGGAGGGTGTAGTAAGCCAAGATTGCACCACTGCACTCCAGGCTCGGTTGGGTGACAGAGTGAGACTGTCTCAAAAAACAAACAAACAAACAAACAAACAAAAAACCCACAGGTATTGATGAATGCCTTCAATGTAATTGATTAATGTGTAGATGGCATCATTTGGATGAAAAGTTTTGAAACTATAAAGCAAGATTCATTAATGAGTCATGGTATCAAATTTGCAGCACCAATTCAGCATTAAAAAGAAGATTAAAACATTGGAGGGATAAGTAATGCTTTGTAGAACTTTTGTTTCAGTTACTTGCATGTGTGTGCAATGAAAAATATATTTCTGCCGGGCGCGGTGGCTCAAGCCTGTAATCCCAGCACTTTGGGAGGCCGTGGCGGGTGGATCACGAGGTCAAGAGATCAAGACCATCCTGGTCAACATGGTGAAACCCCGTCTCTACTAAAAATACAAAACATTAGCTGGGTATGGTGGCGCGTGCCTGTAATCCCAGCTACTCAGGAGGTTAAGGCAGGAGAATTGCCTGAACCCAGGAGGCAGAGGTTGCGGTGAGCCGAGATCACGCCATTGCACTCCAGCCTGGGTAACAAGAGTGAAACTCCGTCTCAAAAAAAAAAAAAGAGAAAAATATATTTCTTTTTGATGCGGCCACAGACAAAACAGTTTGTTTTATCTACTGTATTTTATGTTTTTTAAGGTATTTTATTTTTGAAAACAGGATCACAGCTCACTGTATCTTCAGACTCCTGGGCTCAAGCAATCCTCCTGCCTCAGCCTTCTGAGTAGCTGGGACTACAGGCAGACCACCATGCCCAGCCTGGTTTCTTTATGTTTAGTAGAGATAAGGCGTCACTATGTTGCCCAGGCTGGTCTTGAACTCCTGGATTCAAGTGATCCTTCTGCTTCGGCCTCCCAAAATATTTCAAGGTACTTTAGAAACATAAAACTAACATTTCAAATGGTATTATAGATAGTACTTCTTGGAATTTTTTTTTTTTTTTTTTTTGAGACAGAGTCTTGCTCTGTCACCCAGTCTGGAATGCCGGGACACCATCTTGGCTTACTGCAAACTCCATCCTGCGGGTTCAAGAGATTCTCCTGTCTCAGTTTCCCAAGTAGCTGGGATTACAGGTGCATGCCGCCATGCTAATTTTTGTATTTAGTAGAGACGGGTTTCACCACGTTGGCCAGGCTGGTCTCAAACTCCTGACTTCAGGCGATCTGCCAACCTCAGCCTCCCAAAGTGCTGGGATTACAGGCGTGAGCCACTGCGCCCAGCCAGGATAAATGTCTCTTTAAAAAACTCAACTTTATTGCAACACACTTCACATATAATAAAATTTACTAATTTTAAGTGTGCAGCTTAAGGAACCTTCACAGATAGATATAGTTGTGTTACCACCACCAAAGTCAAGATGTGGAAGAGCTCTTTCACCAAGAAGATTCCTGTTTCCTTCTCAGTCAGTCTCCTTCCATCACCCAGCCTGTCCTGTACAGCAAGGGGTCAAGGTATCTAGGCCACAAGCACAAGGACGGGTAAGCTGAACAATATGTACTTAGGATCCATAGCATGTAGGGCCTTGGAGTTCAGAGGATGACCAGGACTTTGGGTTTACTCTAAATGAAATGGGGAGGCATGGGAAGGTTTTAAGCAAAGGAGTGATCTGACTTAGGTTTTGAAAAGGCTATGGAGAAACTACTTTATATATACACAAGGGTTGAACAATAAAAAACTATACTATAGGTAAGAGAGCCAGACTTCTCACTGCTGGAGAAGGAAGTTACAAATGAGAAATAAGGGAAGGAAGGCTACTATGATCTTTGTGGATGGGAGTTAGAGGCATCAGTAGGCACATGTGTGTGGAGCGCCAGCTAGATACAGAGAAATAAACATAGACATGCTTGTAGACATGGGTTACATGTGTGTGCATGAGTGTGTGTATGTGTGTGTGTGGCCATCTTAATCTTAAATCTTCTAATCCATGAACACAGGCTGTCTTTCCATCAATTTAGGTCTCTTTAAAAATGCATTTCAAGAATGTTTGGTCATTTTCAGGGTGCAAGTCTTGTATTTCTTTGGTTAAATTTATTCCTAATTTTTTATGTCATTATGAATGTAACTTCTTTTGTTTGTTTTTGTTTTTTGAGATGGAGTCTCGCTCTGTTGCCCAGGCTGGAGTGCAGTGGCGTAATCTCGGCTCACTGCAACCTCCATCTCCTGGGCTCAAGTGATTCTCCTGCCTCGGCCTCCCTAGTAGCTGGGATTATAGGTGCCTGCCACCAGGCCCAGCTAATTTTTGGCCTTTTTTTTTTTTGTTTACTGCGATGATAGGATTCAACAGTTTCAGAT
>NW_016107334.1:8952179-8962171 GCF_001604975.1 Cebus imitator
AGTGGAGATGGGTTTCACCAGGCTGGCCAGGCTGGTTTCAAACTCCTGACCTCAAATGATCTGCCCACCTTGGCCTCCCAAAGTTCTCAGATGATAGCCATGAGCCACTACACCCAGCCATGAATGGAACTTCTAAATTAAAGTTCCATTTACACAAAAAGAAAAAAAAAATAAATGAACTTTAGCTTAATGTTTGGATTGCTCATTGCTAATGGGTAGGGGAATACTGACAGTTCCTGGCATGCTGTGGAGGTGTGATTACTCAGACTTTCACCCTTAATGAACTGGGACAAGGTAGAGCAGAAGCAGAGGCAGGTGAAAGGGGTAAAATCCCCTGGGCTCTTGAGAGGTTTGGAGGAAACAGTAACTAGAAGGACTGTGGAATCAAGTGACTTTTGCTAAGTGCCACTAACTCATTAAGAGAGAAAATGTCAGTCTCAGATCTGTTGCTCAGCAATTTACAGCCAAGTGTGAGAGTCACAGGGCCTACTTGGCACACTTAAAGAGACCCTCACCCTCTGCAGGCAGAAGGCAGAGAGAATGGAAGAGCAGGCACAGCTTCTAATTTTAAGAGAGGTTGAGTTCTCATTCTAGGCAGGTCTCATGTCAAAGCCAGGGGTCTGATGGGAAAGGAGTGGGACCATGATACTTGGGATGGGGTTATTTGGGGATTGCAAGTAAGAACCATGGATTTCCAGATTCCCCTGCAGAAGTGACCCACCCCACTTTCAGGAATATAGACCCCCACCCCTACTGCCAACTTCTCCCAAAAGACTACACAGAGGCTGCAAATGAGGCAGGTGCCTTACAAGGCAATGCTTTCCCTTAGATACAGAGTTAGATACAGATCTGGTGGCCAGGAGAGAAATGGGTCCACCACCACCTCCCTGTTGGCCGTCAGATCTGTATCTAAGGTCAAACCTCAGCGATCCCAGCTAGGAAGTGCTGGGCCAGCTCAGGAAGGAGGAGAGTTATATAGCAAAGGAGCTAGAGGACCTAGTTCATGCATGCCAGCTGGGACTGAAGCAGAAAGCCTGGTAATGGGAGGATAGGTGGTCTGTAAGATGCTAGGTCAAGGTGGGCTTGTGGGTCAAGGCCATATGGCTGGGTATGGGAGAGTGTTGGTGTGGGGGCACTGTCCTATGACAGGGATTCACTCCCTGGCAAGGGGGTTGGGCAGCTGCTAGGATAGCCCTGGGAAGCCTGGGAAAGGGATGGCACACGTTAAATGAATGAAGTAGAGATGCCAGGACTGACAACACCGGCGGAAAGAAGCAAAGATCAGAGAAGTGGGCGTAAGACCAGAAAACCCACCAGGCTAGCTACGCTCCTTGGGAGGCCTGGAGGATTCTCCATCTATCGAAGTGGGAAGGAAGGAACTGGTGAGGGGCACCACCCCATTCAGAAACTGAGTGGTGCCTGTCCTCTGGCCGGGAGAGACTGATGGGAGAGAGGCTGTTACACAGCTGGCCTCTCTGGTGGGAATGATAAGATGCAGCAGTGGTTCTCAAACCAGCACACATTCAGATCCACTGGAGGACTTGTCAGAACACACAGGGCTCTATCTGCAGGTCTGGGCTGGGGCTAGAGTGTACATTTCTGAAAAGTTCCCAGGTGATGCTGCTGTTGCTCTTCCAGGTACTAGACTTTGAGAGCCACTGGCTACGGGCCTAGCAGAGGGCGAGGGCAGCCTGTAAGTATCAGAAAAAAGGTGAGTATAATTATGGTAATGAGCTGCAAAGTTGGGATGGGCATGGGGGTGGGGAGTGAACTCAGGGTTCTACAGACTCAGGGATCTGAGGAATCTGTGACTCATAGAATATGGTGATCCTAGGGGAAAGATAGATGGGCCGCCAGCAGAAACACCCCTAAGTACATATATAATCAAAAACATGTCTATGCAAAGTCATGATCCAGTTTTCCCCATGGAAAGTCATTGCCCAGTTTCTGATCCTGAATCACCAGAAACAACGGGCTGAAAGGACGACACAACAACCTCAATGGCAAGTGAGAGCCTTGGTCCTTCCCCAGAGCGATTGCAGCCAGTTAGAAAGCGAGCACCCATTTCTTTTCAGAATGGTTGGGTTCCTACTGTGGCGTCCAAATTGACACTGATACCTACGGACCCATAGCATCACCATAGCCCCTCTGTTACAGCAGGGACAAATGGGAATCATGTCATCAACAGAGCCCTGGTTCAAGACACAGCAGGGTCAGAATAGCGGTCTGGGCTGCAGCCACACATCTGAGGATCACTGGAATGTTATTGTATTTGAAGCCCTGAGATTGGATTGGAGCAGCCACAGGTGGACAGAGAAGAGGTAAGTGGCTGAATGACTGATGGGTGGCAATTAGGGGAGGAGCAGGCACTTGTGACAGCATTAAGGGAAGGGAACATCCTCCCCAAGCTCTCTGGCCTCCCCAGACCCCAGGGTCTATGAGGAAATCGGCTGTGTCTTTCTCCTTTCTATGTTCCCAGGGCCCAGCCCAGCACCAGGTACATAGAGGGGATTAAAAAACTAGCTTTCAAGTTACCTTATCATGAACACTGCCAACAAACGGCACGGAAAATGTGATTCTAGGGGCAGGGAGAGCAAATATGCTGTTCTTTGAAGTCAAAAGCTTCTGTTTTTAGTTCTTATGTGGAAGTGAGAAGTCTTGTCCCTGTTGGGAAGATCAGGGGATGTTTCATTGTCACTTGGGTCCCTTCCCAAGTTCATTTGTAATGAGTATGACATGACTTTCCAAATTAAGAGAGAGAAGTTGTGCAGCTTAAATTACTGCACATTTTCTTGATATGACAAATGCTATTTTTGCACCTTTTGAAAAGGCAGCCTATATTCCAACAGACACCTGCTGTGACCCTATGAAACAGTGACAAGCAAATGATCTGCCCACTCAAAATAGCCAGAAGAGCTGTGACAGACTGGGGATGCTGTGGGCTCTGAGCAAGAGCGGCTGGATTCAGATTTTGGAGTGAGGTGGGGCGTGAAGATGCTGTGTCCTGAAGCCTTTACTTCTCATCTTACTTATTCCTTGTAGCAATCCCATGAGGGAGGGGTTATCCTCACTTTACAGATGAGGAAACTGAGTCTGGAGGCTCAAGGACTAGCTCGTCCCTGTCCTCCTGCTCCCTAGACCCAGCTGACTGCCGACTCTGCCGAGCTGCCATCATTTGCATCGTGCCCTGACTCTTCAGTATCTCTCCCTGGCCTTCCAGAGACAGACCCCTGGCCAGTGGCCTCCATGTGATTCGACGCTCCAGGACTTCTCCCGTGAAGATGACTGACATTTGCTGAGTGCGGTGTGCTAAGTCTTGTGCAACACGCTTCACACAGCACAACAGGCAGTGCAGCAAAGTGGGTAAGGTAAGGGTTCAAATCCTGGTTCCACCACTTTCTTTTTTCCTTTTTTCTTTCTTTTTTTCTTTGAGACTGAGTATTGCTCTTGTGGCCCAGGCCGGAGTGCAATGGCACGATCTCGGCTGGCTACAACCTTTACCTCCCAGGTTTAAGCAATTCTCCTGCCTCAGCCTCCCAAGTAGCTGGGATTACAGGCGCCCACCACCACGGCCAACTAATTTTTGTGTTTTTAGTAAAGACAGGGTTTCGCCATGTTGGCCAGGCTGGTCTCGAACTCCTGACCTCAAGTGATCCACCTGTCTTGGCTTCCTAAAGTGCTGGGATTACAGGCATGAGACACCATGCCTGGCCAGTTCCACCACTTGCATGGGCTCAGGCAAGCTACCACTCCGTGGCTCAGCTTCCACATAATTCACTTGGAGCTGATGGTACCTGCTGCACAGGCTGCTGTGCTGATTGTAAGTTCATCCACATGAAGAGCTCAGAGCAGTGCCTGATGTGGCAGGACTATGCGAGGACTAACTCTGATGGTGGGAGCCAGGTTTCCTTGTGGTCCCGGCCTGGCAGCATCTTCCTCATCTGGGAATGGACTAACGCTTGGCCCGCCCCAGGCTACTGACTCAAACTCTGTGCATGGGACTGAGGGAACTGCATTTTAACAAGCTCTCCAGTGAGGGCAATGCGCATGAAAGCTTAGTCCTTCTAACACCGCTATAAGAATGTGCTATTTTGTTCTCATTATTACCATTACGTGAATAAGGAGATGGGCTCGGAAGGGTGGTCATGGCCAAGGTAATGCTGGTGCTAAGTGTCAGGATGCAAAGTGGGTCAGTCCACTCTACACCACTGTGCCTGGCCCAGCCCTGCCGCCAGCCCCATGCATTTCCCTTTCCCACTGGCTTCGTTTCCTTCCTGGCCAAGCCTGTCGGGAGCAAGTGTGCCTCTCAGTCCACAAACTTAGGTAGGCAGAAAATAGCCACAGGGTGATGAAAACTCAATTGCCATCCGTTGTCTGGGTGCAGTGGCTCACGCCTGTAATCCCAGCACTTTGGGAGGCCGAGGCAGGTGGATCATGAGGTCAGGGGTTCAAGACCAGACTGGCCAACATGATGAAACCCCGTCTCTACTAAAAAATGAAAAAATTAGCTGGGCATGGTGGCTCATGCCTGTAATGTCAGCAACTTGGGAGGCTGAGGTAGGGGAATTGCTTGAACTGGGACCTTGGAAGCAGAGGTTGCAGTGAGCCAAGATCGCATCACTGTACTCCAGCCTGGGGTACAGAGCGAGACTCCATCTCAAAAAAAAATTCCCATCCATTAAAGAGGTTAGAGATCCGACCCCCTTCCCTGGATTGCGCCAGAGTGTTGAGGACTTACACAGTGCTAAGGCACCAGGGCTGGGGTCTACCTGGTCCTCACACCACCTCTCTGCTGGCATCCACTTGCCTTCCAACAGAGCCCCAGGTCTTCATCCCTACATGCAGAGGCTGGGACAGTGGGCCACTTCGGATAATTAAGCGGCTTGTTCACTGCACAAACACATCAGGATGGGGTGATCGGTGGCCAAGAGGTGGCCTTTCCTCTCAGGCCCACAACCTCCCCAAGGCTGCCCCAGGAAGTAGGGCACAAGGGGCCCGTAGGATCCATGATTGGATAAACACAATATAACTGGGGGTTTGCCATTGCCTGGGGCTCTGGTCCGGAAAGGGTGGAAGGCTCCCCTCGCTAGGACTGAAATCCCACCTGAGCTGTCTTTGCTGAGCTATGGATGTAGGTGCAGGGCAGCCTCCACCCTGAAGCAGGGCATCCCTTCCACAGCACCAAGGAACCATCCACGGACCAGCTTGTGCATCCATGAGCTCATTCATCTTCCCAGAAAGGGTGCCTTTCCTAATTTGCATAAAGGAAGTTTAGAGATGGATGTGGCCCTGCTGGCGTGGACCCATGCTGGTGGAGAGGCTCCCACAGGTCTCTGGTCCTCTGCTACTTCCAGGTGGCGCTCAGGCTCCTGGCTTCACTCAGGCTTCAGGTGATGGGGTGCGGGAGAGGGAACCAGGGAAGGCTACCCCGGGCCATGAGGTGGCCTTTCCTCTCAGGCCCACAACCTCCCCAAGGCTGCCCCTGGGAAGTAGGGCACAAGGGGCCTGTAGGATCCGTACTTGGATAAACACAATATAACTGGGGGTTTGCTGTCACCTGGGGCTCTGGCCAGGAAAGGGTGGAAGTCTCCCCTTGCTAGGACCCAGCGGCTGTGCTTCCATTCCACCCCATTGCCCCTCCTTCAACATTTTCTTGCCTCTGGGGAAATCCAGCTCCTCAGCCTTCTTTCAGGAGTTTCTTCCCAACTTTTGTCCAGCTACAAGTCCTCCCTGAGTTCCTAAAATCTTGGATTTTGGAGACCACAGTCAGACCTTTTCTCTTCATCTAGGGCACAGCCTTCCCCACAGGCAGTGAGCAGAAGGAATGAGCTAGGTGGCAGGAGAGGGAAGGGGAGATCTATGAATCCCCCCACCCCACAATGATTGCACGTGCCTGGGAGCCCCGTGGAGCGCAGGCCACACTGTGCCAGGTCCTCCGAGTAGGGAAAGACTCGCTATTCCCGCTTCCCCAACCCGGAGCCGGGGCTGAGGGAAAAGGCTGCAGCCCCCAGCGCGCACAGCCTCCTGCTACTTGGACTTTGGTAAAATTCTGGCTGTGGAGGCCCGCGCTGCCTCCCATCCACCGCGCCACTCACGCGGAGGTTCAGGGGGTCCCTCGCCCGAGGCGGCCCCAGAGCCACCCCTCTGGTCTCCATCCCGGAGCAGCGCCCTCCCGCCCTCCTTGGGCGGCGCTGTCCCAGCGGCCGGGCGTTTTCACCCCTTACCTCGGGCTTCCCACGGTTCATCTACTGACCGCAGGAAGGGGGCGCACATGTCACTCTTTCCTCTCCAACTCCGCTACAACTCCGAGTTCGATCTTCACTGCAAACGACACCATCTGGTTGTTGGTCCCTAAGGTGTTCTGCCTGCGGAAGAGGGCTGCGGTTAAAAAAATAAAAGTACACGATACCGGGTTCTGAGCAATTTGTTTTGTATTAGGTCAATTCTAGAAAAAAAAATTACAGGTCATTGTTTCTCATTCTCATTCAAACAGTTTTATTGGCAGGGCGCAGGGGCTCATGCCTGTAATCCCAGCAGTTTGGGAGGCCGAGGTGGGCAGATCATCTCAGGTCAGGAGTTTGAGACCAGCCTGCCAACATGGTGAAACCCTGTCGCTACTAAAAATACAAAATTAGCCGGGTGTGGTGGCCTGCGCCTGTAATACCAGCTACTGGGGAAGCTGAGGCAGGAGGATTGCTTGAAACCAGATTGCAGTAAGCCAAGATTGCACCACTGCACTCCAGCCTGGGCAACAGAGTTAGACTCCATGTAAAAAGGAAAAAATGTTTTATTGAATCCCATTATCTATCTACCTATCTATCTATCTGGATATCACCCATAGATATAGACATTTTCCATATATATTTCATATATATATATATATATTCTTTCAGCTTAGATTACCCTATTCTCTATTGAATAGAAGAATGTCAAGAAGTGAAGACTGCAAGACTCTTATTTTTGCCATTAAGCTATTTATAGAAATGCATAATTGTTAACATGTTAGCAACATGGCTTTCAAATTTTTTATTACAAAAAATAATAAAGTATACACTGCTCCTCATCATAAATTCCACATAGCGGATTGATTTTGGCAGAATGGTTTTATCGATTTTTGCAGAACTCTGGTGTTCCTAGTGAATTTATGGTTGCTATTGACAAATGAATGCAGCACCATGAATGATATTTTTGTTTACCTTAGCAAGAAAGACAAGGGTGAAATAACAGAGAAACTTCATTTATTCCTAATCATGATGTAACTTCTTCTAAATTTTTTTTGTATTTTTAAATTTTGCTGGGACATGATCTCGCTCTGTTACCCAGGCTGGAGTGCAATGGCTCCGTCACAGCTCACCAAAGTCTCGACCTCCTGGGGTCAAACGATCTTCCCAGTTCAGCCTCCCAAGTAGCTGGTGCATGCCACCCATGCCCAGTTAATTTTTGTATTTTTTTTGTAGAGGGGGATTCTGCCATGTTGTTCAGGCTGATCTCGAACTCCTGAGCTCCAGTGCTCTGCATGCCTTGGCCTCCCAAAGTGTTGGGATTACGAGTGTAAGCCGCCACACCTAGCCATGAAGCAACTTCTTTCCTGATCAGGATACAGGTTTTGAGACACTGGAAAAACATTTCCTCAAATTTCTGTGCTATTCACAATTCAATAGCTATAGACGCAACATAACCACTAAATTTAATCTGCACTGTTAACATACTCTCCACTGCTTTTAAAGGCTAGACAATCAACAAAACAACAAATCCACAAAAACAAGTCATTGACTCATTTTTTGTTGTAAATACTCAAGCAACCAACACCATGTCAGTGAATATGGAGTAGGGTAGTGCACAGGAAGCGGCATTTCCACGGTGCAGGCACACTAGTCATTCATAACTTCAAGAACAGATCATAGGAAAATGCAGTGAAATAATGAGGAAGTGATATGTTTTGAATATTTGCCCTTAAGCTTCTATAATTAATTTTTAATAATGGCTGTGTTTAACAGGTGGTCCACAAAATCCTTGAAATGTGACAGTTGGCACTCACAGACCTTCGGGAGCCAACCGCAGCACCACTGCCAGGCTCCAGTGACTCCCGGCTTCTCCAGTGGGAGGCACTGGCAAGAGAAGGGAGGCTGGGAGGAGGAAGAACTGGGTTTTTCTCCTCCTGCTCCCTCCTGGGATCCATTCTGCTCCTCAGGGGGCTCTTTTCCAGCACTCTAGGCTTCTCCAGGCTCAGCCAAAACCCGAGGATGCTAACAGCTTCTTGGCTTCTCGCTCCTCCTGGTCCTTGGTGCTTCCTCATCCCATCCACCCCCATCCCATTAATCATTCCCTTCCCTTTGAGTTTGCCTCTGCTTCCTGGCCAGACCCTGCCTGCTCAAGCCTGCTCCTGTGGTCACAGCTTCTAATACTGCTAGTCACGTCACCCCTCTGACCTTCAGTATTGTGAGGATTCAGTATGAAGCAGCAGGATATTAACCGGAAAGAGTAGCCGGGGGTACATCTCTGCCCCCGCCTCCACCTCCTGGCCCTGCTAGTTCCTGATCCCCTATAACTCTTTCCCTACCTGGGCAGCTGTACCCTGGAACAGTCAATTCCTTGGGACAGGATTTACAGCAGAAATGGGGGAAAGGTTTTGAGTTTCCAAGTCCAAGACCCTGAAGGGCACCGGGCAAAGAAAAACTAATGAGTCAGTGCAAAGTGTCCTGCTGGGACCCAGTGGTTCCTAAGAAGGCTCTCCCATCCTGCAGGGCTGTCCCCTATCCAGCCAGAAGATGTGGGACAGCAGAACCCATGTTAGCTTGGGGAGTCAAAAAGCTGAGAATAAACAGCTGTAGCAGAGTCCAGCCAACTGTGAGAACTGCCCCCCTGCACCCCAATGTCCCAGAGGGGACCAGGACTGGTGAGGCCTCCACATAGGTTTGGGTAATGACACCACAGCAGCTCTGTTGTTTGACAAGCAAAGGCCAGGTGTCAGTGTGCACCTGGGCGAATGGGAGAAGGATGGACAATGATGGGGTGATGGGGGAGTCCAAAGCCCCAAGCCCCATGTCCCACACCAAGGTGAAGAAACCCAAGCACTGAATAAACCCACTCTCCACCTCCACTTAGTCTTAGCAGAAAAGGACAGGGAATTATTAATTGAAATATATTAATTTCTACCGCCTATAGAATGGGATCTCCAACATAAGGTCTCTAGAAAAAGAAAGGACCACTTTCTGTGTTGCTTGTGATTGGAGACTCATGCCTGTGACAAGAAGAGCACTGGAAGCTTTCCCAAAGGCCCTGGACCAGCTTGCTGAGCAGCCCACCTTCCCATGCCATCCGTAAAATACACTAACCACTAGCCCTGCCACGAGGATCCTTCTGGCCAGTGGGTGACCATCCAGGCCTCCCCTGGGTACCTGTGTCACCACCAGTCCAAGAGCACCCCAACCAAGGGCCAGCTGGTTTGTCCCCGTGAGCCTTAATGACACTTATACTGAGAATTGTCATGCATAAATAACTGCCATGAAAATGAATGCAATGCAAGTGAACAAAAAAGAGCTGTGGTTTCTGTGGAGATTAAACTGATACTTTCTTAGGGAAATGTTGTTGGAACTAAACAGCTGTCACATTGGGGCTGTGCTTGGGACATTTGTAAAAGTTTGTGGAGACGTTAGATGTCTAGAAAGTTCTGTACTTGGAGCACTTCATGGTCTAAGTTTTCACTGCAAATGAAATAAATTCATATTGGAAAACGGAACATACTGTGAGGGTAGTTTGTATAAGGACAACTGGAACTCCAGTCAACTGACAACAAGAGAAGTATTTTGCACATTAAAATACTGGCAAATGGATATATATTTATGTTTCAAGTTGAAAAGATTATTTAGTTTGGGCGCGGTGGCTCATGTCTGTAATCCCAGCATTTTGGAAGGCCTAGATGGGAGGATCACCTGAGGTTGGGAGTTCGAGACCAGTTTGACCAACATGGAGAAACCCCGTCTCTATTAAAA
>NW_016107334.1:8962721-8978487 GCF_001604975.1 Cebus imitator
AAAAAAAAAAAAAAAAATAGACGCCCCCGCTCCCCGCTCCACCCCGCCAATCTCCAGGGCCTCGGATGAGAAGTCTCTCGTAAATGGTCACTACCTCAGCAACTCCATAGACTTCTATTTCCATCCACGAACGCCAGGACTCTCGTACACTGCGGGCACGCGTGACGGGGCAGCAGCAGGGAGCCCTCTCCGATGTCCCTTCTCTGGGCCCAGCAGGGCAATCCGGCGACCCGCCAGCTGTTCCCCGACTGCTCGCGCCAACTACCCGCGGCCGCCAGGGTGCGGCAGGAGGCGGTGTCCGGCCGCCAAGGCCGCGCCGGGCCGCGCTCTGATTGGCTGGAGGTCGCGGCCCGCGCCCAGTCCGCCCGCCCCGTCCGCTAAGTGCCCGGGCTCGCCCGTTCCCGCCCCAGTCTGCGGGCCTCCGGGGCAGCGGCGGGGCCGGAGCGTCGCGGCTGAGGGGACAAGACCAGGGCAGGAGGGAGCCGGCCAGCCGCGAGACCCCGCACGCCTGGCAAGATGCTGTCCTGGAGGCTGCAGACGGGCCCCGAGAAGGCCGAGCTGCAGGAGCTCAACGCCCGGCTCTATGACTATGTGTGCCGGGTGCGGGAGCTGGAGCGCGAAAACCTGCTCCTGGAGGAGGAGCTGCGCGGCCGGCGCGGCCGACAGGGCCTGTGGGCCGAGGGGCAGGCCCGCTGCGCCGAGGAGGCGCGCAGCTTGCGGCAGCAGCTGGAAGAGCTGAGTGGGGCCACCGCGCTGGCGGAGAGCGAGCGGGACGCGCTGAGGCGCGAGTTGCGGGAGCTGCAGCGCCTGGATGCGGAGGAGCGAGCCGCCCGTGGCCGCCTGGACGCCGAGCTAGGCGCGCAGCGGCGCGAGCTGCAGGAGGCGCTGGGCGCGCGCGCCACCCTCGAGGCGCTGCTGGGCCGGCTGCAGGCCGAGCGCCGCGGCCTCGACGCGGCCCACGAACGCGACGTTCGGGAGTTGCGCGCGCGCGCCGCCGGCCTGACCATGCACTTCCGCGCCCGCGCCACCGGTCCCGCCGGACCCCCGCCGCGCCTGCGGGAGGTGCACGACAGCTACGCGCTGCTGGTGGCGGAGTCGTGGCGGGAGACGATGCAGCTGTACGAGGACGAGGTGCGGGAGCTGGAGGAGGCGCTACGGCGCGGCCAGGAGAGCCGGCTCCAGGCGGAGGAAGAGACGCGGCTGTGCGCGCAGGAGGTCGAGGCGCTGCGGCGCGAGGCGCTCGGGTTGGAGCAGCTACGCGCGCGGCTGGAGGACGAGCTGCTGCGGATGCGCGAGGAGTACGGGCTGCAGACGGAGGAGCGGCAGGTCAGTGCGCGGGGACGGCGCCCTGACCCCACACCCTCTGTCCCCGCCCCGGCACCCTGCCCTTGACAGGGTGGGGCAGCGGTCCCTTCACCAGGGCTTGGCGTCGCGGACCCGTAGGGCCCGCACAGAAGGTGCCCGAATGGCCTGGGGACCCGGGCTCAGTCCGCTGGTCCATCGACTCAGCGGGCGAGCGACGTGCGGCAGGTCCCAGTGGATGGCCCTGTCCCCGTCCGGGGGTTAGGTGGCAGCTGCTTTAGCTCTTGATGCGCGTGACTGGGCGCATCCCGATAGTCGACCCTGTTAGTGCTAGGTTTTCCTTCCATTTCCCGAGCTTCGTAGACCCAGATCTAAGAGTCAACCAAGAAACCGCTCTCACTTCCACAAGTGACGGTCATAGTAGCCTCGTTGTCTATAGCGCTCCTCAGGGGAAAACCCAAATTAATTTCCAAAACGGTTTTTATTTTCCCAATATTATTTCCCAGTTGGAAGCCGCAGTTGTGGCTCCCTGGGAAAGCTGTGGCCTTTTGATGTTGGGAGGGGCAGGAACCATAATGCAGAAAAGAGCTTAATCGGAGATGTTTTGATCACAGCACACGTTGACGTCAGATCTCTGCGTGATGTAAGAGTTATGGGAAAGTGGGTCCCTTTGGGAGGATGTTATTACAAGTGCAGAGTGATATAAACAGTTACCGTTTCAGAGACGCACACCCTCTGACACCGGCAGGGTGATACCTGTGGCTGATGTCAGCTGTGCCCAATCCAGTCCTAGCGTTTGGCCCCTGCCCTGCCCAGCCTCAGCCACAATTGGAAATATTCCCAAATCACGCTATCAGTGGTTCTCAGGACAGTTGGAAATAACATCTGCACAATTTCACAAATATTTTAAGAGTATGGTTTGCAGCTGTGAGTTAAAGATTGAGACAGTGACTTTTTAAAATTAGAAGTGAGAGGTGGGGGTTGTGGTATGGAATGACGGGGTGATGTGACAGGTGTCCACAGATGATCGGCAAATACCTATTGATTCTCCCTGGGTCCCCAGCACTGCGCCAGACTGTCAGTATTCAAAGAGCTAGAGGCTAGATGGGAAATCATAGAAAGCAATATGTACTAAATTGGGATTTAATCTTTTGAGTTGTGGGTTTTGTTTGGCTTCTGCCTCCTAATTTTTCAAAGTGTTCTCCTGGGGCTTTCCCATAGCTAAAGTAGGGGCAGGGACTGACCCACCCTGTGCCGATTTCCACTTGTGGGCACTTGTGTCCCTTCGCAATGACAGTGGCCAGGGGTCTGAGTTCCGCAGGTCCTGTGCCCCTCATTGAGTGAAAGTTAAAAAGTGCCTTAATGTGGCATTCATGGAGGTTTAACCAGTGGTAATTGTGACTCTCCAAAAAGGAGTGTCAAACCAGCTTTCCAGGGGACCCCTTTGTAGGGAACCCTCACTACCAACCCAGGGGTCTGTGCTGTGCAGGCAGGTTTAGAAAATGCTGCTTTGAGTCATGCTGTGTGGACCAAATCCTCACCATGCATTAGCAGTCACAGTTCACTTGGCACATTTCAGACCTTGAAACTCAAGTTCCAGTGTTCTGTCTTAGCGGCAAAGCCCTTCCCCCCACATTGAAATCTTCAGTGGAACCCCTATTCTGAGACAGATGAAAGCAGAGCTCTCCTGACTGGGGGAGAGATGGGGACTTGGAAGTGCAGGTAAAATCCTATCCAGCTCTCCTTTGACATAGGGACTCCAGGACCCACTGGTGAAGCGCTTTTCCTGAGGTCACACCTGCCTTGGGGCTGGGACCCCACTCTCAGCTTCCAATCCCTGTTCCTGCTCTAGCTATGGCAAAACCCCAGGAGAACACGTTCAAAAGTGAGGAGGCGGAAGCTGAACAAAACCCACAACTCAAAAGATAAAATCCCAATTTAGTACCATACTGCTTTCTTGATTTCCCATCTAGCTCCTAGCTTTTTGAATACCAAAGGTCTAGCTCAGTGCTGGGGCCAGGGAGAATTAACAGGAATTTGCTGATCATCTGTGGACACCGGTCACGCCACCCCAGTCATTCCAGTGATACCTCTCTCTTGTTGGAATTTGCTGCTTTTTCCTAAAACCAAAGAGTGAGGAAAATGTCAGTAAGGACCTGGGTTTTTGTTTTGTTTTTTTTTGTGTGTGTTTTGAGACAGAGTTTTGCTCTGTTGCCCAGGCTCAAGTACAGCGGCTGATCTTGGCTCACTGCAACTTCCACCTCCCGGGTTCAAGTGATTCTCATGCCTCAGCCTCCCAAGTATCTGGCATTACAGGCAGCACCACCACACCTGGCTGATTTTTGTATAATTAGTAGAGACAGGGTTTCACCATGTTAGCCAGGCTGGTCTTGAACTCCTGACCTCAGATGATTTGCCTGCCTTGGCCTCCCACAGTGCTGAGCTTACAGGTGTGCACCCCCTGTGCCCAGCTGGTATTTTTTTTTCCAGTTCCAATTTGCAGAAGTTTTATTGTACTAAATATTACCAGTCACTACCTTGTTTATATCCTGAATCTTCCCTCAGTCAGCTTAAGACAATCCCATTTCAAGTTGCATTCCAGAAGATTCAGCATCAGTCACAAAGATGCTAGGAAGTATGTGAAGGAGTAAGTATTGATGATTTAGCCCCAAGCCTGCAATTTATTTCACGTTCTGTAGAAGCTTACTCTGGGGAGACTGAAAAAAATTCTAAAAATGAGTTTAACTAGTATATGGTAATAAATGTCTTATTACTAAGAGTTAGCTTTTAGCAAGTGCTTCTTGTGTGCCAGGTACCACAGATGCCCTTCACAAGTATTCACTGTCAGTGTCCACACCGGTGTCAGAAAGTGGGTACTAATATTAGCCTCATTGTACAGAGGAGGAAACTGAGTCACAAAGGTCACCTGATTAGTGCAGCCAGGGTTCAACTCAGGCCCTGGTGCCTGAGCAGCTGACCACTGGGCCACAGTTCCTCTCTTCTGTCTCTTCCATCAGAGAGAGAAACTAACCAGTATTCCTGCCTTTATAGCATAATGGTAATTGCTCTTCCTAAGGGCTAGCCTGAGATACTCTGCTGATTTCCAGTCCTACAATGCTTTTGGACCCCTCCAGCTGGGTGATGTGAGAATAGTTTTGGCATTAAAACTATTTTCTTTCTTTCTTTCTTTCTTCCTTCCTCTCTCTCTCTCTCTTTCTTTCTTTCTTTCTTTCTTTCTTGTGTTCCATGTGCTTTAATGCCCCCTTGGCTGGAGGCAGGAGCTGGAGTCGGTGGAGGGTGTCCCCCCATTGTGTCCAGCTTTCCTTGCCTCTGGCCATCTTCTGTGGGTCATGGGGAAAGATTGCTAGGATTCTGCTTGGGGGGAACCTGGTCCTTCCCGGATGACCTGCGTGCCTTCTCTGTATGAGGCGATAATTGTTGGCCTGCCTCAGATTTGCCTGCGCAATTTGCTGAACTGACATCCAAGTTCCCAAATGTGATCTAGATCATGGAAATCCTGAGTAACACACCCAGGCTGCAAGAGGGGGTTTCGGAAAACACTGGAAGACATTTGTAGTAGGGTAAAGACCAGTTTTACCCTGCAAACACTGAGAGTTTTGCTTATGAAAGTGAGCCCTTAGCTTGCGAGGCTGTATGGAAAAGGCTCCCAAGACCCCATACGTGATTGAATGAAAACTTTCTGTAGATGGGAAGTGGGGGTGGGATTAGGATGGGATTAGCGGAGGGTCTGTGCTCTGCAGCTGTCCTACCTGGCCCTGAATTCCGACTCTGCCACTCTTTGGGCAGGTGAAGTTGTTTAACCTCTCTGCAATTCAGTTTCCCCCTTTGTGAAATACTGGCTGTAGCCCCCAGGGTGTATACAGTTGGTTCATTAGTTCATCTCACAGCCATTGAGCATTTAGTGTGTGAAGCTCAGTTCTTCATGGCCGGAGATTCAGCAGTGAAAAATGCCACATATAACAAGGAAAGGCCCTTGACCTGAGAGGCCTTCAAGTGGAAACGACGCATGTTTTTTTGGGGATGCCTCAGCCAGGCTACCAGGGTTGCTAGGGCATAGCGAGCAGGAGTGCTCTAGAACTTGGGCTTTTAATCCACTAGAGGTTCTGAGCAGAGGAGAGTAGGGGCCTGGCTGTGTCTTAATGGAATCACTGATGCTGCTGTTTTTAAAATAGACTGAGTGGGTGTAGGAACGCCTTAAGAGACTATCACAGTAATCCAGGCAGGAAGCGCTGGAGGCTTGGACCAGGGGTCTCAGAGGGGGACCCACCTTGAAGTTGAAACCAGCAGGGTTTGCTGCCGGGTTGGATGTGGTGGGAGAGGGAGAAATCACAGTGGACTCCGGGGCTTGTGGCCTGAGCAACTGGAAGAAGGGGGTAGCCTTTACTGTAGGACATTGGTTAGGACCGGCCTGCATGAGAGATTAGTTCAGTGTGCATGTGTTCAGTTTGAGATGCTTCTTAAGATACCCACCAAGGATCGTAAAATATAAGTTGAGTTCAGGGTGCTGTCTGGGCTGGAGCTATAAATACTTCATTGGCAAAAAATTCATGCTTATTGTTAGGAATACACTTAATTTTTTTGGCTGAATGAAGTTATCACAGTATTTAAATCCCCTGGAGCTCTACCATTCAGGATTGCAAATGACTGTGGTACTTGTGAACGGTTCCACAGCCACACTCCATGAGCGGTAGCTCAGGTTTGGCTAAGAGAAAGTGAAATCTTTTGATACTGACATCAGCATGCCTTCCCTGCTATGCAGCAAGATTTCATCATCGGTTGTGATGCTGCCCAAAAGTTCTCTAAATAGCAGCAAAAGGGCGACCTCTCTCCCAGGCTTTTGCAGCATTAGGTGAAACTGCATCTAGCGTCCTATGTCTGAGGCTCCAGTGCCCCTGTCCTGACCCACAGCTTGCAGACTGGCAAAGCAGAGCCCGAGTCTGAAGTTTTATTCAACAGCTGGATTGGTTGTGATTCCTTCACTGTTGGGAGTCAGTGAAGTCTTATATTTCTGCTTCCAAACATCAACTAATTTTCCTTTGACAGTTTAGGAAGCGCTGACTCACATGGAAATGTGATTGAAACTATACTTATTCCAACTTAAACACAGTTTGATTTTCCTCTTTATATTTTGTGGGGTGCAGAACTATTCTGTGTCTTCTGGGACGAGAATCTTCCTGCACACCCCTTCAACGTGACTGGGGTTTCTTGACCTGTTCAGGAGGTGTGTGGTTGGAGAACTGCATTATATTTTTTTTTCTAAGCAGTTTAACAACATTTGAACTTCTTTATAAGGAATAAATTACTATAAATTTTTAATTTGTAATATTTATGTCAAATTTCCTATAGTGGAAAGGGCACTCATACACATACATACATACATACATGCATGTATACATACAGCCCATCTTATATGAGAACCTCGTACCTGAATTTGTATGTCCTCTTAAACAGGGGAACATAGAATTTTTAACACTGAGACTTAACTATAGAATGAGTGAATGTCATGGCTAAATTGTGGCAGTGCTGTCACTTACATGAAGACTGGCAGTTGCTCTGCTTTGGTGAGCTTCTCTGTTTATAATGCCAGCTGTGGGATCTGTTAACATATATCCACCCTGGGATGTAAGTCAGTGATTTTAAAATTTACTTCTTTGCTTTAAAAGCTAAGGGGTTTTTGATTTTAGTATCTTTTATATTCTAAGGGAACCTAACAACAATCACTGGCATAGAAATAGAACCGTTATGAGAAGTGGACATATTTATTGGCTGATGATGCATTTTAAAAAATGATAAATTCCAGCTGGGTGTGGTGGCTCATGCTTGTAATCCCAGCACTTTGGGAGGCCGAGGCAGGAAGATCACCTGAAGTAAGGAGTTTGAGACCATCCTGGCCAACATGGTGAAACCCTGTCTCAACTAAAAATACAAAAATTAGCTGGATGTGGCGGCAGGTGCCTGTAGTCCCAGCTACTTGGGAGGCTGAGGCAGGAGAATCGCTTGAACCTAGGAGGTTCCAGGCTGCAGTGAGCTGAGATTGTGCCACTGCGCTCCAGTCTGGGTGACAGAGTGAGACTCCGTCTCAAAAAGCAAAAAAGAACAAAAAGTGTGTGATCTTAGTAGAGAGTTCATTCCTTGGTTTCACAGACATATTTATTGTGGACCCTCAGCGTCTTGCCGGGTGCCTTTGGTGAAGGGATCCCAGCAGCAATGAACATAATACTCCCTCTCCTAGTAGACTTACAGTTTTTGAATTCTACAAAGATAAATGGTTATGGTCTGGCTTAGTTTAGTTAATTATGTTCCGAAATAATGCAACTTCCCATTACAAACCAGAAGCTAAAAGCTTATGGACTTATTTCAGTGTTAAAATACTTGTTTGGTTAATTGTTCCCCAGAGTAACTAACAACTAGGAAGAAAACAAAACTGTAAATTGGTACAGCTGAAGCCCATGTGTTTATTAAGTAGAAGATACCGTGGGCTTCAAATGGTACATTTTGAGAAGGTAATATGATCTTGACCCTTTCATCTTAAATGGAACAGAGCAGCTACATGCTGTGTGACTTGTATGTGGAGGGCACTGGTCTAGAACTGGGATTCAGAAGGCTGCAGCATCTCCCAGCCAGGTAGAGAGGCAGGCGGGAGGACCCAGCCAGGGGTGAGAGGAGCCATGAGGAGCGACCAGGATGCCCTTACTAGCTGCATTGGGCAAATACGGTTCAAAAAGAAGATTTATTTATTTTTATTTATTTTTTTGAAACAGAGTCTCGCTCTGTTGCTCAGGCTGGAGTGCAGTGGCACAATCTTGGCTTACTGCAACCCCTGCCTCCTGAGTTGAAGTAATTCCTGTGCCTCAGCCTCCAGAGTAGCTGGGATTACAGGCCCATGCCACCATGCCTGGCTAATTTTTGTATTTTTAGTAGAGACAGGGTTTCGCCATATTGGCTAGGCTGGTCTCGAACTCTTGACCTCAAGTGATCTGCCCTCCTCATCCTCCCAAAGAAGTGGGATTATAGGCATGAGCCACTGCGCTTGGCCCCAAAAGAAGTTTTATATCTGAGTTTGTATTTTGTCATTTATGCCCAGAGTGCATTTCTCCTCAGATGATCTTAGAGTAGCTTTTTCTAGGTGAAACAAAACTCTATCAGTTTACCTGGTTATTATTGGAGAAATCATGACTTGGGGGGTTCATTCCAGTTCACATCTGAGTGACTTATGTTTCAAATTTTGTAAAACCCCTGATTTCTAGTCTTGCGTCATTTTTCCTAGGATCTTAGTGACTGGTTTGAGGTATTGGCTTTCCTAAGCAGACTGATGTCTGAATGGTAGAGGTGGTTTGAATAAACTCCTAAGCCTTCATTACTAATAGAGAGTCTGAACGGAGAAGGCAATGTCCTATCAAAATCTTCATATGCAGTAAAAAAACTTCCATATGGAAGAGATACAACACTGGAAACCATCCCTGCGAATGACTGCATGTTGTATAACCCTGGATGTTTTTGTTAATAATCCTGGTCTGTTTTTATGTCCTAAACTGTCAGCACCTTCAGTTTGAGCCAGTAAAGCTCCAGTTCTCCAAACTAAAAGTCCGTCTGTTCTCTTTAGAGAGTGATTGACTGTCTGGAGGATGAGAAGGCGACCCTCACCTTGGCCATGGCTGACTGGCTGCGGGACTATCAGGACCTCCTGCAGGTGAAGACTGGCCTCAGCCTGGAGGTGGCAACCTACCGGTAAGGATGCTGTGCTGAGCTGGCCTTGATGAAGCCATGGGGGTGTGACTTGTACATGAAGGAAACTGGTCTAGGGACCATAGCCTCCGTGGATTCCCCATGGCTTTGTGACAAGCAGAGAGCAGCCCTTGGCATGGCCAGGCAAGGAGTCGAAGGCTAAAAGGAGGAGGAAGAGTAGGGGCTTGCTTAGGTCACTGAGCGTGTGTCCCCAGAATGGGAGTAGCTGAGCCTTGCACCCTTACCTAGTGTCTGTGTGTTCTGGGCATTCCTGAAGAGCTTTACACATGTCAACATGTTGGATCATAGGAACTAGAGACTGTGTTTACAAATGAACACACTTTTCTCAGAAAAGTTACAGAGCTGGGAAGTGGAGGGCTAGGATGTATTAGTGTGTTTTCACACCACTATAAAGATGCTATCTGAGACTGGGCAATTGATAAAGGAAAGAGGTTTAATTGACTCGCAGTTCCACAGGGTTGGGGAGGCCTCAGGAAACTTACAGTCATGGTAGAAGGTGAAGGAGAAGCAAGAACCTTCTTCACAAGGTGGCAGGAGAGAGCGAGCTCAGGGGAAACTGCCACTTTTAAAGCATCAGATCTCATGAGAACAGCATGGAGAAAATCACCGCCGTGATCCAGTCACCTCCCACCAGGTCCCTCTGTCAACACATGGGGATTACAGTTCGAGATGAGGTTTGGGTGGGGACACAGAGCCACACCATGTCACAGTATTCGGACCCAGGATGTCTGTGTCTATCTGCCTGTTGATTGCTGCTTTGAATCCCAGGGCTCTGATGCCACCCTCTGTGGGTTTGGCTTTGAAGAACTGCATCTCTTCCAAGAGATTAGCATGGTGCATGGTGATGTAGGGCAGCTGGCTTTATTTATCAAGATGTTGACTTGAGTTCAAGGTAACCAACTCTGATGAAAAGGTCAGAGAGTGCTCCAAGGGGCTGGGTGCCAGTGGGGCAGAGAATGCAGTCCTGTCCCCCTGGGTATGGCCCGTGGGCCAGCAGAACAGTGCTCCTCCCCTTCTTGGCATCACCCCTCTCTTCCCCTGGTGCCAGTGGGTCTTTGATTGAGGTGGTACCCCTTATTTCGTGGAAGCTCTTATGCTCAGGACTGCTATGGAGGAGCCAGGATCTATGAAACTTACAATGGAAGGAATTTTAGAGATCCAGGTACCCCACTTGCAAGAATGGTAACAATAGCCAGCTTTATGGAGCCCTTACTGCCTGCCAGACATGGTGCTAAGTTCTTTGTTGCTGTTCTCTGCTCTGAGTCAACCTCTGAGGTGGGCAGCACTCTGCCCTCTTAGAGGTGAGAGAGGCGTGGAGGTTGGGGCTGTAGGCTGGTGAGGAGCAGAGCCAACCGGGTCTGGTGCCAGCCCTGTGGCATACCCACCAAGCCATGTAAAAAAGGCACAGTGCCTGCTCCATTCCCAGGATTGTGGAGCATGTGTCAGTGGAGGGTGTGAGCAAGCTGTGGAAGCAGCTTTGGCAAAAGAGTCAAAGACCTGGTTGTCAAAGCCGTATTCCAGTGGCTTCTTAACAGGTGGGGTGGTGGGGGGGGGTTAAACCTGGAGAGGTTAAGAAGGGCACAGCTCCCCTGGTGAGGCATAGAGCAGGGACCATCCCCAGGCCTAGTTCAGCACATATTGTAGGCTGCCTCTGCAATCTTCTAATCACGATTTTTTTTCCTGAGATGGAGTCTCTGTCACCCAGGCTGGAGTGCAGCAACTTCTGCCTCCCCTCCTGTCTCAGTCTCTCAAGTAGCTGGGACTACAGGTACCTGCCACCATGCCCGGCTACTTTTATATTTTTTAGAGACAGGGTTTCACCATGTTTGTCAGGCTGTTCTCGAACTCCTGACCTCAGGTGATCCACCTGCTTCAGCCTCCCAAAGTGCTGGAATTATAGGTGTGAGCCACCGTGCCTGGCCCTGATCATGATTTTTTGCTCTAAGGATATTAAGGTGGCCTGAATTGCTTTGATGTCTATTAAAAGGGTATCTGGCTGATATGTGCTTGTAGTTCCCATTGCAGCCTAGGCCGGCCTCACTGTCTTTATTGTCTGGAAGACTTACATTGGCCAGGGTTCATCCCAGCCCTCAGTCCCATCAGTGAAGAGGGAGCAGCTCTATCAGGCAGCCCCTGGCCTGGACCCCAGGAGGCTGCTAAGGGATGAGGCCTTCCCAAGGGCATGGCAGTCCTTGGAGGAGCCTCGGCCTAGTTGAGGGATGAATTGAGATGGCGTCCTGGGGCTAAAGCCATGAGGACCTTTCTGGTTCCACTATTTGAGAGGCTTGCTGAGCTGAGGGGCTGGTGGCCAGGGCTCAGAGAAAGGGAAAGATGCACTCCAGCCTGGCCTTCCCAAGCTCCATTCTTGGCATTCTCCTTGAAAATCTTGTGAGGTGAACAGTTGCAAAATTAAATTGTTAGGGCATTGAAACACCTGTTGAGTTAGATAACCTAAAGTTTAATATGGAAGACTTGAAAACACTCAGGCTTCATTTGGGGGAAGAAAGTATTAATCAGGAATTTTTCGTTTATGAATGACAGAAACTCTCCTCGGACTGCCTCAAGTCAAAAAAGAATGTATTACTCATATACCTGAAAGTCCTGTGCTGGTCCACTCTGTTATGAAGGAATACCTGAGACTGGATAGTTTGTAAAGAAAAGAGGTTTATTTTGTCTCACATTTCCGCAGGCTGTACAGGAAGCACAGTGCTGGCATCTGCTCCTGGTGCAGCCTCAGGAAGCTTACAGTCACAGTGGAAGGTGAAGGGGGAACAGGCGTGTCACATGGCAACGGAGTGAGCAAGAGAGAGCGGGGAGGTGTGGGGTTTTTTTTAGATGGAGTCTTGCTTTGTTGCCCAGGCTGGAGTACAGTGGTGCAATCTCAGCTCACTGCAACCTCTGCCTCCCACGTTCAAGCAATTCTACTGCTTTAGCCTCCTGAGTAGCTGGGATTACAGGCATCCACAACCACACCCGGCTAATTTTTGTATTTTTAGTAGAGTCGGGGTTTTACCATATTGGTCAGGCTGGTATCAAACTCCTGACCTTGTGATCCACCCACCTTGGCTTCCCGAAGTGTTGGGATTACAGGTGTGAGCCACTGCGCCTGGCAGGTGCTGGGTTCTTTTAAACAACCAGATCTCATGTGGACTCATAGAGTGAGAATGTACTTATTATCATGAGGACGGCAGTAAGCCATTCATGAGTGATCCACCCCCATAACCCAGACACCTTCCACCAGGCTCCACCTTCAACACAGAGGTCACATTTCTACATGAGATTTGGAGAAGACACACATCCAAACCATATCACATCCTTAGTTTCAGGTCCAGATGGGAGATGGGTGGATGGTCTCCCTCTTCTGGATTCTTCTCACTATGTGGCTGGACAGGTCTTGAGGAGCTCCAGGCTTAGGGCCACCCAGCCTCGTACCCACCGTCAAAGGAGGGGGCCTCTTTCTTTTCGGTCTCTGGCTCTTTTGGGTCATGTTCCTGCCTCTGATCCCATCACTGGCTAGAGGAACGAAGGGCTCTAGAGCTTTGGGATGGGGGTCCAGCCTCTTATGAGTCACATGGACTGAGACTGGGGTGGTGGGAGTTACCCAAATCAGGCCCTCTTCTAGGACAGATGCCAGGCAGGCCTGGAAAGCTGACCTCTGTGTCTGTGTTAGGTAATGCCCATGCCAGATGAATCTTCCCTGCAGGGCAGCTGGAATTTTGTGTTTTCTTTCAGTAATAGTTCTCTGAGTTAGAATTAGGAGACTTCTGTGCCTTATCTCTCTGGGATTTTGAGCTCCTTCCTTCCCTACTTTGTCCTGCCCACTGTTCTTCATCCTGAAAAGCCCGTGTAAACATGGGCTTCCTGTCTGAGAGTCCAGGGCCTGCCTTTTTCTAGGGTATTCACAACCCCACCGGCCAGCTTTTCCAGGGCATCGATGGAGAGCCGTTCCTGCTCGGTGTCAGCAGCCTGTCAGCCAGGACAGAGTTTATTGTGTCTGTCTATTGCTGGCATTTCCCTAACCCGATTATGGATTGACGTGGCCAACTCCTAGGAACTGAGGAGCTATTAATGCTTTCAGGGGAGCGAGTGCTGGATTTCACGGTACCTCTTTCTGCTGTCCAAGTTTGCCTGGGGAAAGTGAGGACCCCTGCTAGGAACGTGCCTGCCCAGCCCTGCCAGGTAGGATCACTGAGGCCTCCCACCTCTGTGCTGCTGTTTAGTCTCAGAGATGCCCATCGACGAAAAAGATGTTGAACCCATTCTTTTGTAAAAGCCAAAAACGCAGCATTTTTGAAAATGACCAGTGCATGTGTGGAAGACAAACCCTTGTTATCTTCGATGGGAGTCGTTCTCAGTCTGCACTGCTCCGATTCTGAGGACAAGTGTGCAGTTCCTATTCGTGTCAGTGCACGGGCATTCTTCTGACCCTTCTTCTTTCACTAAAGTGCCCATTTGATCTCTGCAAACCTTGACCCACCTGTGGTGGGTGTTGCCCTAGAATTGCTGAGTGGACACTCACCGTCCTGTGGCTCATTGGTTCTCATTCACATGCAAGGGAAGGGACCGTGGCTGTTTGATGCTTGAAGCACATTTTGCTGGGATTTGTCCATTGTCCCAAGGACTCTCAAGTGTACTGAACACTTCCCAGCCCAGATATTTGGCCCTTCTAGGTGACCATCACAGGGAAGGAGCAACATTAATCACAAAATAATACAATTGTATGCTTGTAATTTGCAAAGAGACATGGAATTTATAAATAAATATATAATTTAATAAAGTAAACATATAATTAACAAAGCAAACCTCAAAGAGTCTAAGACTGGAGGTTTGCCTTAGGCCAGTGCATGGCCAGGGAAGCTGCTGGCACCTTGCCTGGAAGGTGAAGATGAGATCGAGACCTTTGAGCATCCTAGGACATGCAGCACCGTCCTGCCCTTTCCTCCTGCACTGTGGGTGGCAGTGAGCGGGAGCCTGGGGCTGGGCTTTGGGCCCTGGATACTGAGAAGAGAGGAGACACACCCTGCTTGCAGCTGGCACCAGGCTGCACTGGCTCTTGTCTCCTTGTCAAGAGTAGCTGTAGTTGTGTGGGCCTGGAGGTACTGATCCATTTGCTCCATGATCACAGGGTCTTGCCTGGAGTGTGCTTTTTATTGCACTAGTAGCAGAGTGGCAAGGGAAAGATGCTCAGAGACAGGGACTGCACCGTGGAATCTCCCGACCCTCAAGATTCTGATTAGATTAGTGGCAGGTGGAACTAGCACAGTGGTTTTCAACTTCTCCAGATGATTGTGAGGTGCCACCAGAGTAGAGAATCCCTGGTCCAGGGTCTCACTGCTCACAGGACAGCGGCGTGCACCTTTGGAGGCACTGCAAGTTTGTTGGGAATGCAGAATCTTGGGCCCACCCAGATATACTGGACCAAAGTTGGTCTTGTAACAAAATTCCAGGTGATTTCATGCACACACTACTGTTGGCAAAGTGGCCCAGAGGCAGGTAAGTCTAGGCCCTCTCACTCCCGGAGGATGAGACGAAGGATGGATTGATGGAGGAGAGGGGAAGCAGTCACAGTGGGAGACAGGGCTTATGCCAGGACCCACACGTCAGTCTCTTCTGTTTGCAGTTGCATGTGGCGGTCCGCCTAGAGCTGTATTGGGTCTGTCTGAGGTCACAGAATCCTGTGAAGCCACCTGGAGAGACCACACAGAGAAGGTAGTGACTTGGTTGGACAGAATTTGAAGCTCTGAACACCCCAGATGAGCAACGCAACTCATTCCTTTAAATCCTGTTTTGCAGAATCATGTCAAAACGAATAGTCTATCTAGTGTTCCCAACATTTTGTTATGAGAATTTTCAAACATAAGAAAAGTTGAAAGAATCATGAATCGGCATTTAGGTTCTCCAGTGAACATTTAACTATATTTGCTTTATCTCATGACCGTCCACCCCTGTATCATCATCTGTCTTACTTTTTGATGCATCCAAAGTAGGTGCCGTTACCTCTGATCATTAATGGGTAACAGAGTGACAGCTGCCTTCTGTTTAGTACCTACCATGTGCTAAGTGCTTTGTAGACAGTAGCTCCAATTTTTATAGCTTCACCAAAGAAGCATGTTTTCCATGTGATGAAACCCAGGTTCAAGGAGGTTATTTAAAAGGTTACAGGCCGGGCATAGTGGCTCACGCCTGTAATCCCAGCACTTTGGGAGGCCAAGGCGGGTGGATCACGAGGTCAAGAGATTGAGACCATTCTGGTCAACATGGTGAAACCCCGTCTCTACTAAAAATACAAAAAATTAGCCGGGCATGGTGGCGCGTGCCTGTAATCCCAGCTACTCAGGAGACTGAAGCAGGAGAATTGCCTGAACCCAGGAGGCGGAGGTTGCGGTGAGCCGAGATCACGCCATTGCACTCCAGCCTGGGTAACATGAGTGAAACTCCATCTCAAAAAAAAAAGGTTACACAGCTCATAACTGGAGAGCCCAAGATTTTAACCTCAGCCTTAAACCAGGGCTATTCCCTCCATGCCCTGCTGAACGTGGAATTAGAAAGGAGGCTGCATGGGGCTGGGCGGTGGCTCATGCCTGTAATCTCAGCACTTTGGGAGGCCGAGGCAGGCGGATCACGAGGTCAGGAGTTCGAGACAAACCTGGCCAACATGGTGAAACCCTGTCTCTACTAAAAATACAAAAAATTATCC
>NW_016107334.1:8978692-9006495 GCF_001604975.1 Cebus imitator
AAAAAAAAAAAAGAGAGAGAGAGGCTAGATGTACTGGGATGCTGGGCAGATGATGGTACAGACCTAGTTCCTGTGCTCAGGTCTAGGCTGTTGATGTGTTGGGTGCAGTGGGAGGGATGCTGACGAGGCATGCCATGCTTGATTCTTGTAGGAAGAGAAGCTGGAAATGACCCTTTTGGAAAGGGCACCGTGGTGGTGGTAGACGGTGCTGGGGAGGCAGCTGCAGGCAGAGTGCAGGAGACCTGTGGTGCTGGGGTGGATGGGGTGTCTGTGTGGCTGCACAGAGGCTCCTAGAGTTTCCTGCAGTCACTGGCACCCAGGCGATGCAGGCCTGCAGGAGGTGGCCATGGCAGGAGGGAGGAGCCTGAGGGCTTGAGAGATAGGAAAGGATGAGACACGTGTCGTCGTCACTCGCTGCAGGCTAGCACAGAGTCTGGAAAGCAGGTGCTTGTGAATAATCAGATGATACTGATGGTAAGATGATGAAAACCATAGCAATATCCAGAACCTGCAGCGTCCCAAACCCTCACTGCCGACGTGAAGATCTGGTCCAGATTCTGTAGACTGAGGACTTACAGAAGCACAGATAGAAAATAAATGGCCTCCCGGTACACACACTCAGCATGGAGCCCAGTCATCAGCACTGAGCTCTTAGAAAACAGTCTTTCAAAAAAGATACTCAATATTGTAACAACAAATGCAAGAATCCCCAGGAATGGACAGTGCAGAAACCAGAAACTGAGGGATGCAGGAACCGTGTGCGTGACATGAGGCCCATCCTGGCTTTTGGGCTGGAAGACAGACAATGCAGGCTCTGTTAGAATCCTAAAAGAGGCTTTTGTGTTGTGTTTTGGGGGATGAAAGATACAATAATTGTTCTAAATTTCACCTGAAAGGAAAAAGTGGAAAGCTGGGTCAGAATGATTTTTCAGTAGAAAAATCCTGAAGGAAGTCTGACCTTGCCAGATATGAAGATATAATGCAGAGATTTATTTACTGCCTGGGATGTTTAAGGCAGAAGTCCTTTTAAAAGGTTAGGTTGGAAACAACAACGTCAACAAATACTGTGTATGCCTGGAAGGTCCTGGGAAGCTTCCTGTTTCTTCTCTCTGAGCCCAGTTGGCAGAAACAGCATGTTTTAATGGAGGAAAATCTGATGTGGTCTCTGGTTTCCATGTAGACCGCTAGTATAGCAACACAGAGGAATCCTGACGTATACATCTCATCATTCTAATGATATTTTTGATTGCTCCATTATTTTTTAGGCCACCTGTACCTTCTCCTATTCAAAGGAAAAATGTTTCTTAGGGGTTTCCTCAAGGTTTTACAGAAGTACATTTTGTTTTTTTAAGTTAGATCCCACCTTTTTTGAGAAGACTTATAAAAATGTGTGAACACTAAGACTTATCTGGTTACTAGATAAAATACTTGAAGTGAATAAAATACTGTAGTTTTAAGAATAGGGCTGGGCATGGTAGGTCACTCTTGTAATCCTAGGACTTTGGGAAGAGGCTGAGGCAGGCAGACGGCTGGAGCCCAGGAGTTGGAGACCAGCCTGGGCAACATGGTGAAATCCCATCTCTACAAACAATACAAAAACAATTAGCCAGGTGTGGCATGCACCTGCAGTCCCAGCTACTCAGGATGCTGAGGTGGGAGGATCCCCCAAGCCCGGAGGCAGAGGTTGCAGTGAGCCGAGATGGCACCACTGCACTCCAGCCTGTGCAGCAGAACAAGATCCTGTCTCTAAATAAATAAATTGAATACATAATTGAAAGGATCAGCCAGTACCTTTGGTTGCTGGCCAAATAAATGAATCAGTATTCAGTTAACCATAAAATATAGGTGATCCACAATCCCTTCCCTTCTTGACCCAGTTTAGTTAGCTGGAAATCAGTTTTCTTTGGGGGATATAGAAGGAGTTGGTGATGACGTGATCACTGATGTTTATTGAGCTCTTATTCTGTGATAGCCATGGTTCTGAGAACCTTCTGTTTCTCGATTAATTCCTACTGCAAACCTGTGCGTTGTCTCCATTTCAGAAATGGGGAAACTGAGTCACAGCGGGGTTGAGTGGCCTGCCAGGGTCACAGAACTAGCAAGTGGCAGGCCCCAGACTGGAATGCAGACAACCTGACTCCAGAGCTTTGTCCTGCACGTCCTCTCAGTTTTATGAGTAACGTTTGTCTCTGTTGATCATCTGATTCGTTTTTTCAATCTCTAGTATTGACCTAGAGATGGCTCTGGGATGTGATTGAATACCGACCCCAGAAGGGACGCCCAGAAATGCCCCAGCACTGTCATATGTCACCTCTGTGTTATCCCTCCTATGAAGCCAGTGGTCGTCTTGCCTTTCCCATTTGGGTGGCATTGCTGGTCATGGGAATGGAACCCGGTCGTCTCCCCTCTGCCCCCCTCCATTCTGTTCCCTGGTCTTCCTGGTGACTGACCGGCCACAGGCCTCCTCTGGGGTGACCCAGGCAGTGCCTCTCCGCTGTGTGGAGCTTGGCTTCCTCGGGCACAGTGAGGAGCCGAGGGAGGCGGTTCTGCGGCTTCTTCTCCAGCTCCGGAGCCTCCCTCGCTTGTCGGTCATTCTCCACCTGCTGTTTGCTAGGAAGCACTGTGTGAACCCACAGGCCCCGGCCCCGGCAGCTTCCCATACAGGTGCGGCTTCTGGGAACATCCTGACAGTGCCCCCCTCACTCTCGCCCTCATTTATGGGGCCGCACAAAGCGGTGGCCTTGTGCCTGCAGTGCTGAATCACGGCGGAAATGTTCAGAAATTCCATTAGGGTAATCTATCCCAGACGGAGAGCCCTGCCTTGGGGCCTGCCCAGGGCGCCGGGTGGCCCATTAGGGCCTGGCGCCTGGCCAGAGGCCACATTACCGCCGGCTTCTGCACTGTGGATTTGTCTCGGGCTCCTTAATGAGGCCAGGGACTTGAGTTTTCTTGCACGTTAGCTTATTTTCCTGCTTAAGGGACCACCAACCTGTGGAGCTGTGTGAAATGCCCACAATAGCCCATGACTCAGGGGATTGGCATTTCTCACAGTCCCCGAGGCTTGGGGGCAGATTTCCTCCACCGCTCTCAAAATAACCAGGTTTGATTGCAGCCTCAGAGAACATGCTACCCGTTTCTTAAAGTGGTACCAACCTATTCCTTAAAAATGTCCCTCACAGAGCTTTAGAGGAAATCATCGTTTCCTGCGTCTCCTCGGTGTCTTGTTGATTCCTTCGCCGGATAGTCCTGGGGCTGTTGGAAGGAAGAGGGGAGGCCGTGGCTGCCATTGGGCCGGCTGTGCTACATGAAGCATGAACTCAATGGCTGGTGCCCAGCTGGGTGCTCACAGGTAGTAAAGGTGATGTGTCTCTGCCTGCTAGGATCCAGCCATTGAGAGGGGACACAGGTGAGGGACAGCTCCTTCTCCAGCAGGAGCCTCTTACTCTCACAAGAGAGCTCTGCAGCACCATTTTGGATGAAATTACCGAGAAAATTGACTTTCATTAATACTGGAAATTAATGAAAGTATTAATTTCCAGTATTAATACTGGCCTGGAGGGCCTGGCCACGTGCTTTCTGAAATTTGAATGCAATACTACGGTCTCTGCCCTCACTAGGAGGCCTAGTGGGCTCACAGAGGAGGGGCCGAGAACTCAGGCTGCCTGGGTTTGCATTTTTCTCTTTACTGGTGAGCTGTGTGCCCTTGACCAAGATGCTGTCTCTGCGCCCCAGCCTTCTTACCTGTGCAGGGAGGATGCAGCCGTAGGCCTTGCGTTGGGGGTGGCTGGGACTGCATAAGTTACAGACATGACAGTGGCCATGGTGCCTGGCGCTTAGTATCAGCCAGGGATGGTAAAGGCCTAGGAAGGGGATGCTGTGGGGCTATGTCTTGTCCCCTGAAGTGGGCCAGAAGCCCCACGCAGGGCTGGCTCCTGTCTTGTGTACCTCAGAGTCCTGAACTCTATGAAGCTTTGGTGATGGTTTGGAGTTCTCCTGGAAGAGCAACAGAGCTATTCCCCTTGGATGGGGCTCGGTGGGGGAAGACGTATTTTTCTCCGGGCAGCAATGTACCTTCTGTTCTAACTTGGGCAGCTCAAGGGAGAGGCCCGGTGGTGCCCGAGGCTGGTAGCTGAGCCAGGCCGGGATCTGAACTAGACCAGGACCTGTAAAACCTGGTCTTCCTCCCCACACCCTGCTCTGGTTCCTCAGCTGTAGGACGCCACCCCTTCTGCTGCTGTTATCCTCGGGTGCAGACCCTTGGGGCCTGGCTTTTACCCTGAACCTTCCTCTGATTATACAGACCTCAGAACTTTCTCGGCAGTGGAAGCTGTTTGTGTTTCTGGATCCTAAAATGCTTGGTCATGAGGGTGTGGGATTAAGGGGTTGGTGTCCTGTTTCCTGGCTTCTGCCCTGAGCGAAGGGCTGGGGCTCTGGACTCTGGCCCCTGGACATCCCCTGTCCACACACAGTGCTCTGCAGTCACTGTCCCAGCAGGTCTACCGGGCGCACCTCTGGGAGAGCGCCTCATGCCTCCTTTCTTCCAGCTGCCCACAGGGTTCTTACGTTCATGGGCTCACCATGTTGAAATGGATAGAAATACAACTCGATGAGGTTTGCCCAAGCTGCCAACCCCCTGCTCAGGTGTGGGCGCCCTGCCCCGTTTTTGTGCCCAGCTCTCAGCAGTAAGATCAGCATTTCCCAGGGGCTCTGGTTCTGGATGCCCTTTCCCATGTGCAGTGTATTTCTTGTAACCGGAGTTAGTGACTTCACATGTTGCTCTCGCAACTGAGAAACTGTTGCACTGAGCTGACAGCAGCCCAAGGGGGTCTCCATGAGTTACTGGCTGGACAGGCATCCTGGTGCTAAGCCCCTCACCAGCAGGCTGGGTCTGCTGGGACCACTCTCTGTTCAGCTCTGGGATCTGAAGCAGTAGATGTGAATAGCCTAATGAAACTCTGTAATTTTAGAATTTGGGAGCAGACATAGTCAAAGAAATCACTTAGTTCGGTACTTTTCACCATTTTATCAAAGGAGATAACAAGATGCCAATTTGGATGCAGTGAGGCCCCTCCTGGGGGTGGCGTTGGGGGGGTGCTGCTGACGAGAAGCGCTTTAGCACTACCTTTTCCATCTGCCTGCCTTCTACTTTTTGTCATCCTGGCCCCTGGAACATAGTTTGAAACCACAGATGCAGTTTGGCTGCCTTATAAGTGTCAGTCCCTGCTCTGCTCCTCGTCAGTCCTCTGCAAGCTGCCCCCCCAGCTGTGACTCCAGGAAGACCCCAGTGGGGATGTAGCTGCTCTGGGGGCCCTCTAGCTGGGGGTGACATGCCATGCCTGGGGCCCACATCTCTCCAGTGCCCACTTGCTCCTGCTCCTTTTCACCCTGGCTGAGAAAGCTTTCTAGAAGGGCTTGGCTCTCCAGTACTGCCAAAGCCCTAGCCTGGTCATTTTGTTCACTGGGCTGGAATGGGTTGAGCACCATGCTGGGCACCAGGGAAGTGGTAGTGAGTGGAGCAGGCAGTGTGGCCCAGGTCTGCTGAGCCTGGTGGGTGGGCCTGCCAGCCCTGTGGGGCAACCTTCCCGAAGCCACCTCTTTAGGTAGAGGTCCTAAAACATGTGACACTATGGACATTGGCCACATACCACGTAATACGTTTTATTAGAGGCACTTCTTACTCTTCCATTTCCTAATGAATTATCTTTTAAAATTATTTTTACAGGGCCTTACTGGAAGGAGAAAGTAATCCAGAGATAGTGGTCTGGGCTGAGCACGCTGAAAGCATACCATCAGGTAAATAAAAGCTAACTATTTAACTTAGCTTTAAGCATCTGAACTGTTTATTCTGTGGTTAGATAGTAAAGTAGCATCATCTAGAAGAATGGGTTAGACGTGGTGTTTAGATAACAGGAGTTCATCTCTCATTTAAGTACCAAATAGATTTTGGTGTAGTGTGGCATAATTTCAGTTATGTGAATGAGAATGTTTGGGAAGGTACTTGATAAACTTGGTTCCTCCCTCAACGGGATGCAGGAGCGGAAGGGGCTGATGGCAATGGGCAGTGTAGGGGCGACGAGGGTTGCACGTGGACTTGAGTTTCACACCCTTGGAAGGGGCACTCCTTCCATTTCCAGACCAAGGAGTTATGGTTACACCTGTAGAGGGAGGGCTGGCCGGCAACACTTGGGAACCTGCTACCCTAACAGGTGACAGAGGTGGGAGTGGTTGCATTGCTCCCACCACTGTAGGCTGGTGTGGGCAGCTCAGGAAAATGTGTCCTGGTGCCCTGAAGACTATCTTACTCAGGTCAGGAGCCTCAAGACAGGGCCCATCCTTCCTGTGGCTGCAGAACTGACATAAGAGAATTAATGTTCATTAGAAAGACCCTAAGAACCTGAGGGATAACTTGTTTTCTAACCTTATAAAGCCCTATAGAATCTTAAAGAGCTCTGGCCAAGCCAAGGTAGATTAAATTACATATAGAATGTTGAGCTCACTCCTTCTGCAGCATGGTTTTAGTCTTCGTTGTTCCCTTGGGCACCTCATGGTTTTGACAGGTCACTGGGTTGAGAATAATATTTGGGTTCTAATCATATAAAACTGGAAGGGATCTGGTCTTAGACAACATGCAGTGACTTTCCTTTCTAATTTTGAAAGTACGTTTGAAGAAAGCAAAGATGTTCATGGAAGGGTAGGCACTGGTCAGCCTGCCTGCCATCAGTTAACATATGACATCTACAAAAGAAGAAGAATTAACTCCCCAGATTTCAAGGTTTACTTAGTTACCTAAATTTGTAACCTGTGAATACTGAAGTTTAGACATACATGTAACCTAGAGAGAGGGGAGAAGGAAGAAAAGGGCCCAGGAGCTCCCAGAAAGACCAACAGCCTAAGCCAGGGCCTTGCTCAGATTTTATCAGTTGTGATTTTGGAGCCAAGGGAGAGCACGTGGAGGGGCTGACAGCTGCTGCCGTCAACTTGCTTCATTTATTTGTTATTTTTCAAGCTTCTTGAAGGAAATGGAGAACTTCATGTTTGTAAACTAAATGGATTTTGGCAATTACATATTATGCCAAAAGCTTTAGAATAAAAATTATTAGTTGTGAATTCTTTTATTAGACTTTGAGCTTCCAGATAGCTCTGTTCTATTGAATGAATGTGCAGGTAAATTCCTAGATAGTGAATTTATCAATACTTATTAGTGTGCTTGTGTTTCTTTTGTAATATTGCATAAAATAATGTTGGCCCCTTGCTCACTAGCTGACAGGTCTAAACCCAGCCTGTAATCTTCCATATTTCCTGTTGAATCTTAATTATAAATGAGATGGTTCCTGCACTGTTTCCTAGGGTTCATCTTCCGGGACTTCTCAGTTGACCTGAAAAGAGGAGCTTTGTAGAAAATGTCCTGGTCTGGTCTCTTTCCTGTATTTTAGAATCTGTCCAAAGAAGGCCTCTGGCCTTGGCTGCCATAAGGGAGAGAGAAGGCCCTGTCTCCGCTGATCCAGCTAGGGTGTGGGTGGACACTGGGGCCCTCTCAGCATGGACGGTGCTCCTGCTTACATTCTAACTGCCCGCTGCCATTCCTGAAGAGCAGTTTACCTTGCTGGGGTTTGTACCCCTCAAAGGGTAGCACTCTGCAAACAGCCTAGAGCAAAGCTGGAAGCCCTGAGGACTGCCTCCCAACTTCAGGGTCATGACAATAAGACAGATCGGGGTGTTTCTGAGAACACAGGCACCTTTTCAGATGAGAAAGTTGTTAAGTGTAAAAATAAAAGATCAGAAAACTAAACAAAGTTAAACTGTTTAATATTTGTATGGAAATCGGGAAGTTAAATTATTTAATACTTGTATGGAAATCAGTGAAAAATAAGAGCATATTAAATAGTGGAGGATAATGCTTTTGGTGTTTAATAATGACATACTTTGTAATTATAGAGCTCTTCTTTGCTGAAGTAGTAAATCAAACTTAACAAAGCAGAAATTACTGATTTAAAAATATAAGATTGTGAAATTTTAGCCACAAAAACTAGCACCTCTGACCTATATGGCATATGCATTATGCTTTACGATTAATGTTAAGATGAGTGAGTATTTTAACATCAGTAACTGGAGAAATGTGTTAGGCTAAAGTATTTGTAGTGCTACCTTTTATTGTAACAGGATTTTGTAAATGGCCAAAAAATAATTTGAGCACTGAGTATAACTTATTTATGATGAGCTTTCTGTGGTAACAATATATATTTATTATGATGGAATGAGATTTGACCTGCAACGATGCTTTTAGATGGAAAAGGGTAATGATGCCTGTCATTTTAATGAACTGTTTATTCAATTTCTACAGAATTCAGAAAGAAATCCTATCATTATACCGACTCAGTATTACAGAGGGAAAATGAAAGAAATCTATTTTCAAGGCAGAAAGCACCTTTGGCAAGTTTAAATCATGGCTCAGCTCTGTATTCTAGCCTGTCAGGGCACCGGGGATCTCAGACGGCCACATCTATTGGAGGTGCTGCCAGAAGACGCTTCCTGGGCTTGGGATATTCTTCCTCGACCACTACCCAGCAGGAAAACTCTTACGTCAACAGTCAAACCAGTGTCAGAACTTTCTCTCCAACCTATGGCCTTTTAAGAAATACTGAGGCTCAAGTGAAAACATTCCTTGACAGACCAAAAGCTGGAGATACAAGGGAGGTCCCTGTTTACATAGCTGAAGATTCCACTGTTGCCCGCCAGTCGTACCGGGAACGCCAAGACAATGTGGTGGCAAGCGCTTTGGAAACCACACGGCCGAATGAGAGGACCGTCACTCTGGGAAAGAAAACAGAAATGAAAGCCACAAGGGAGCAAGAAAGAAACAGACCGGAAACCATCCGAACAAAGCCAGAAGAGAAAATGTTCGATTCTAAAGAGAAGGCTTCCGAGGAGAGGAACCTAAGATGGGAAGAACTGACGAAGTTAGATAAAGAAGCGAGACAGAGAGAAAGCCAGCAGATGAGGGAGAAGGCCAAGGAGAAGGACCCACTGAAGGACAAAAGCGTGCAAGAGAGAGAGATACTGATTAGTCTAGAAGCATCCCAGGACAGAAGAGCAGAGGTGTCCCCGAAAAGTTTGCAGACGCCCGTGAGGGATGCTGGTGGCGGGACCAGTAGAGAGGCAAAAGCAAGAGAGCTGCAGTTCACGTTGGGCACCAGTGATGCCCCTGGCTCTCTGCCAGGCGATTCCATGACAGAAACCGTAGCAGAAAACATCGTTACCAGCATCTTGAAGCAGTTCACTCAGTCCCCAGAGACAGAAGCATCTGCTGATTCTTTTCCAGACACAAAAGTCACTTACGTGGACAGAAAAGAGCTTCCTGGGGAAAGGAAAACGAAGACCGAAATAGTTGTGGAGTCTAAACTGACCGAGGACATTGATGTTTCCGATGAAGCTGGCCTGGACTACCTTTTAAGCAAGGACATTAAGGAAGTGGGGCTGAAAGGCAAGTCCACTGAGCAGATGATAGGAGACATCATCAACCTCGGCCTGAAAGGGAGGGAGGGCAGAGCGAAGGTCGTCAATGTGGAGATCGTCGAGGAGCCTGTGAGCTATGTCAGCGGGGGGACGCCAGAGGAATTTTCTGTCCCATTTGAAGTGGAGGAGGTTGATGATGTGTCCCCAGGCTCTGGAGGGATGGTTAAGGAAGAGGAAGGTTATGGAGAGAGAGATGTCACATTCTCAGTTAATCAGCATCAGAGGACCAAGCAGCCCCAGGAGAATGTGACTCATGTTGAAGAAGTGACAGAGGCAGGTGACTCGGAGGGTGAGCAGAGTTATTTTGTGTCAACTCCAGATGAATACCCGGGGGGGCATGACAGAGATGACGGTTCTGTGTATGGGCAGATCCACATCGAGGAGGAATCCACCATCAGGTACTCTTGGCAGGATGAAATCGTGCAGGGGACTCGAAGGAGGACACAGAGGGACAGTGCAGTGGGCGAGAAGGTTGTGAAGCCCTCGGATGTGCCAGCGCCCTCTCTGGAGGGGGACCTGGGTTCCACTCACTGGAAAGAACAAGCTAGAAGTGGTGAATTTCATGCCGAAGCAACTGTCATTGAAAAAGAAATTAAAATACCCCATGAATTCCACACCTCCATGAAGGGCATCTCCACCAAGGAGCCCCGCCAGCAGCTGGTGGAGGTCATCGGGCAGCTAGAGGAAACCCTGCCAGAGCGCATGAGGGAAGAGCTGGCTGCCCTCACCAGTGAGGGGCAGGGCGGGCCGGGGAGCGTTTCCGTGGACGTCAAGAAGATCCAGGCTGCTGGTGGCGGCTCCGTGACCCTGGTTGCTGAGGTCAACCTCTCACAAACCGTGGATGCCGATCAGTTAGACCTAGAGGAGCTGAGCAGAGATGAGGCTGGTGAGATGGAGAAAGCCGTGGAGTCAGTGGTTCGGGAGAGCCTAAGCAAGCGACGCAGCCCTGCGCCCGGCAGCCCAGATGAGGCAGATGGAGCAGAGGCCCCCGGCACTGGTGTTCGCTTCAGGCGTTGGGCCACCAGGGAGCTGTACATCCCCTCAGGCGAGAGCGAGGACGTGGGCCGCGCCACTCACAGCTCGGGACGGCCCAGTCCCCAGGGCCCAGTGTCGGCCACTGTGGAGGTCAGCAGCCCCACGGGCTTTGCCCAGTCACAGGTGTTGGAGGATGTGAGTCAGGCTGCAAGGCACATTACACTTGGCCCCTCTGAGGTCTGGAGGACTGAGCGAATGTCATATGAAGGACCCACTATGGAAGTGGTGGAGGTAAGTGACGGAGGTGACCTAAGTCAGGCAGTGAGCCCGACCGGAGCCAGCCGGTCTGTGAGGCATGTCACGCTGGGTCCCAGTCAGAGTCCACTGTCCAGAGAAGTCGTCTTCCAAGGCCCTGCCCCTGCCTGTCCGGAGGGTGGGGGCTTGCCAGAGCCTGGCCCAGCAGAGTTTTCTGCAGATATGGATGGATCAGGGAGGCATAGCACATTTGGCTCCAGACAATTTCATGCTGAAAAGGAGATTATTTTTCAGGGCCCCATTTCTGCTGCAGGGAAGGTTGGTGATTATTTTGCAACAGAAGAGTCAGTGGGTACCCAGATTTCTGTAAGGCAACTCCAGTTAGGCCCTAGAGAAGGGTTCAGTGGGCAGATCCAATTCACAGCTCCATTTTCAGACGAGCTGGAGTTGGGTGTCAGAGGAGATTCTGTACACACGGAAGGGTTGCCAGGGAGCAGCATGTCCATCAGGCACATCAGCCTTGGGCCTCAGAGGCATCAGACCACCGAGCAGATAGTTTACCATGGGCTGCTTCCCCGACCCGGGGAATCTGGTGACTCAGAGAGCACTGTGCACAGGGAGAGCTCAGCAGATGTGTCCCAGGCCACTCATAGTCATACCATAGGTAGAAAAACCTTTATGACTGAAAAGAGCACCTTCCAAAGTGTTGTTTCAGAATCTCCTCAGGAGGATAGTGCAGGGGACATGCCAGGGGCAGAAGTGACATCGGGTATTAGCAGATCCTTTAGGCACATTCAGCTAGGTCCTACAGAAAATGAAACCTCTGAACATGTTGTCATCCGTGGACCTGTGTCCAGAACATTAGTGCTTGCTGGTTCAGTGGCCTCCCCTGAGCTAGGTGAGTTAGCAGACAGCAGAGGAACGCTTAGGCACATTGCACCAGGGCCCAAAGAAACTTCGTTTACCTTTCAGATGGATGTGAGTAACGTAGAGGCCATCCGCAGCCGGACACAGGAAGCAGGAGCTCGCGGTGTGTCTGACCATGGTACCTGGAGAGACACAGACAGTAGGGATGATCAGGCAGTTGGTGTGAGCTTTAAGGCCTCTGCTGGGGAAGGAGAACAGGGCAAGGAGCAGGCCATGTTTGATAAGAAGGTGCAGCTACAAAGAATGGTAGACCAAAGGTCAGTGATTTCGGATGAAAAGAAAGTTGCCCTCCTCTATCTAGACAATGAGGAGGAGGAGAATGATGGGCATTGGTTTTAATAAGCAGAAACATTTTGTTTTAATGGTATCCTATTGGCAACATACCAACATTCAAAGGCCTTATTTTAAGGCGCAGGGAGTCCATTAAAATCTCCTCTTTTTTGCTTTCTTAGAGAGTACTCCAGGCAGTGTCAATTTATATTACTCCATAAAGATTTCCAGTTAATTCATGCCTTAAAAGACACTGCAATTTTATTTGTGAGTTTGGACTTTTACAAAACATTTTTTTTTTTTTCTCCTGGAGTCTTCTCTCCACTCCTGGAGGTGATTTCTATGTTTTGCACCTGATCACAGACATGGCTTGCATCTGTTTGAATAACAGTTAATTATAGATGTCAAAACATTAACCAGATTAAAGTAATATATTTAAGAGTAAATTTTGCTTGCATGTGCTAATATGAAATAATAAACTAACATTGTAGGGGAAAAATAAATACATTTTAGACTCTTTCTAAAAAGTCTTTTCAAAAAGAAATTGTAGGAAATAAGCAGACTGTTTATGTTAAAAAATTTTTGCTAAATAAATGATTTCATCTTTAGGAAAAATTTACTTGCCATATAGAGTTAAATTTATCTTAAGACTCGAATGAATTGCTTTCTATATACAGAACTTTTTAAAATATAGTATTTACGGAGAGGACAGCTGTAGTCTGTTGTGATATTTCACATTCTGTTTGCACAGGTTCCCCTGCACTGGTAGGGTAGCTGAGGATTGGTACCATTTCATTTTTTGGCACTAGGTCATTAAGTAGCACACAGTCTGAACACCCTTTTTTTGTTATAGCCTAAGTTCTGGAGTGGCCAGTTCCTATCAGACTGTGCAGACTTGAGCTTCTCTGCATCTTAGCCCTCAGCACCCAAATGTTTCATTTCACTGGGGGGAGGTAGACCTTGAAGGCAATGAAGAATGCTGATGCTCAGACTGCAGCTGGACTGGCAAGTTGGCTGTGTGCAGGAAAAATGGAAACACACAGTGGACCATGCCTCCTAAAGACGCCTTTCCCAGCCTTCCATTCACAGGATGCAGGTCTTTCTGAGCTCAGGGGTGAAAGATAAAAACAACCGTGAACCCACCTCACGGAAACTTTTTTGCACTTTCAACAGAAGTCATTGCAATTGGGGTGTTTTGTCCAGAGAAACAATCTATTAAATAGAAGGAAGTTTTGGGGAAGGAACTGGGTATCTCTTCTGCAGCCCAGCACTGAGATACCTGGGGTGTGAGAAAGGCCTCCACACTCATGGGCCGCAGAGCGTGGACCTGTAGATAGGCACCACCGGGTTTCAGATACTGGGATGAGCATGCTTCATTGGACATGTGGGTATTGCTTTTAAAGCTTCCGTCTGTAAAGTGTAGCATCATATGGAAAGAGGATTGCTAGCAGTACGGCATTATTCCAGTCCAGGCTAGCTTCTTTCACGTCATGTCGTCTCAGTTGTACTTTCTGTAACACAGTATCATAGCACTGACTAGTACACTGAGGAATAAAACTGAGGTAGCCCCACACTCAGGCAGGCTACAATGATGGCACTGGAGGGTCTTCCCTCTCAGACTCGTGGAGGCCCTTGGACCCCCAGGGCCCACGTCTCCCCAGATCCTGGGAGTGCCTACCGCAGGCGGTTTCTGGAGAGTGCATTTTCTTAATCGGTCAATGGAGGAGAAATGCAGCACAGCTTTCCAGATGACATTTGAAAAACACTGCGAATCAGAGTATGGAAAGAAAGTTGATTTGAATTGCAAGTTTAAACCTTTGTTATCCATCTGCCAAATTAACTAGTGATTGTCAGATTGGGATGGAGGTGACTGCTTTGTAAAGATTTGTCATTTCTAATACAGTCAAAGATGTGCTGATTTTATCTGTAACAGGTAATGGTTTTTGGATAGATGATTGATTGGTGAGAATTTGGTTACGGTGACAGTCTCCTGTCTGATGACCAGAAAGACTGGCGGTGAGGGGTCTAAGTCTAAGTGGGCTCAGTTTGATGTCAGTGTCTGGTCTCATGACTTGTAAATGGAAGCTGATGCAAACAGGTAATTAATGTTATGACCCACTTGTATTTACTTTGGGAAATATCTTAGATCTTGTCATCTGCAAGTTTGGGACACAAAGCTTCGAGAAATATTCTGCCAGAAGTATTTATGAGTATGGAATCAAACTATTGTTGGTTGCCAAATCTGTGAATCACCCAGGAGAGTGCCCTTGACATTGTGACAGGTCACCCCAAAGCTCCATGTCCTTTAAAACCAGTCGCTCTGGACAGAAGATAAATCACTTTGTGGTTGGATGGGGCTGGAACACAACCAGTCTTTTTGTATTTATTGTTATTTAGACAAACAGTACTCACTGAATGTTTTCCAGTTTCCCACTGGTTGTTTTGCTATCGTTTGTTTAAGGTGTATATTTAGAATGGCATCATCTAAGAAGCTGATTTTGCTAAACCCCTGTTCCCTACAATGGGAAGTGTCACAAGAATGTACAAAAATAAAAATCTGAGGAAAAAACCCACATTGTTCTTAAAGAGAATGAATATTTTAAGTAGATTTTTGATGTTTCCTTTAAATTCTAAATAAAGAATCTATGTGTTTACATGCATGTTTTTTGGGTAGCAGAGTATTACTGGAAAGAATTCATATGTAAAGTTCCAGTTTCTAATTCCTCAATATTGTAAGCACAGAGCTAGAAAGCGTGGCAGACAGAGTATAAGCCAACTGGCTTGTATTCAGATATACCCTGGACAATTTGGAGTAAACATGTCATCACAGCCTGAAAGACTAGTGCCAGTAGGATACCACCAACCATCCCGTTTGGGATGAAGAGGTTTCTTGGGATGTGGGACTCTGAGTGCTAAAACCAAGACTGGCCTGGGCATAGTTGGTTGCATTATAAGTGCAAATTGGAGGGTTAACCAAGAAATGGCCATGGCCATTTCTTAGGGGCTTGAAAAAACTGAGGTAGTTTGAGACACAGGAGCAGCTAGATATCCTTACCTGTTTGTAGCCCCTTACCAAAAATACAAAAACACAAGTAGCTGTAGTCTTCCTCTCCTGTTGAAGTCAACAGAATTAACAGATGGGCAACATTGGAGGGAGCATTCCTAAATTCATGCTTTCCTGGGGTGGGGGCACTAAATTTAAAAAATGTGTTTTAGCCTTTGTGATTCCAAGATACCTTTCAAAAAATACAGAAAGGAAGAAGTAACACTAGGATGCACATTTATTTCAAAAACCCAGCATGGACTCTCAGTTCAGGCTGCTATAACAGGGAGCCATAACCTGAGAGACATTTATTTCTTACAGTTCTGGAGGCTGGGAAGTCTCGAGGTGCCAACAGATTCGCTTCTCGGTGAGCGCTCTCTTCCTGGCCTGCAGATGGCTGCCTTCTCACTGTGTCCTCCCATGGTGGAGAGAGAGAGATCATTTCTCTTGTGTCTCTTCTTATAAAGCACTAATCATATTCATCAGGGCTCCACTCTCATGACCTAATCACCTCTCCAAGGCCCCACCTCCTAATGTCATCTCTTTGGGGATTAGGGCTTCAACATGAATTGGAGGCACACAAACATTCAGCCCATAGCAGACTCCACCTGTGTCAACTAGATAGGACACAGGGTGAGTAGTGACCACATCTTACACCCTTTTAGCACACTGCTGATGTCCCGCAGGCCAGGATCTGGGACCAGTGTGTACCAGCAAGGATGATCTGTGGGGTCAGGCTTCTGAGGAAGACATGGACCCTGCTTTTTTCTACCCTGTCGTGGCTCTATTGAGTTTATTTTCCCCATCAATTCTTGAGGTGGGGCCCTGCACAGATGGCCCCAGGATGGTTTGGATGTCCCACAGCGGGCTGGAGGGGAGGGCCCTGTGCTGCAATCTGCTGCCATCCTAGTACTGGCCTGCAGCCTCACTGGCCATGGTCTGTGGGATGAGGGGAGGGAAGTGAAGGGATGCATTGCCCACACCTGCATCCCTACTCCTGGGTGCTCCATCCATCTTGATCCGGCAGTGGCTCTCATCTTTGACATTGTGGAGAAACACGCTCAAAGCTTCCTATTAGACTTGGCCATCCTCACATGACTAAGGCGTCCCTCCAAGGAGCTGAAGACTGCTGTGCACATGACAGTGTGTCAACTCAGGAAGCAGCTCCAGGTGGTGTCCAGATTTGTCCTGCCTGCAGTAGAGGCCAGACAAGGGATGCGAAGCAGCAGGGAATCAGTGCCACCCCCCTGTAGCCTCCTGCTGGCCTTTCTTTTCAGTCCCTTACACCTGCCTCCCAGCCCCAGGCCTAGTCAGGTGCACCGAGTCCGCTGCATTGGCCTCCTGCCCCTCCTACTCTGCTCTTTCGCTGTCATGGGTGCTGCCCCTGCTGCCTACCAATCCCACCAGCACAGACCTAATTCCTGGTGCTGTGCCGGGCTGTGACTGTGTCTTGTCTACTGCCGTGCCCCCAGTTCTTAGCACATGCCTGGTACAGACCAGGTGCTCAACACAGTTCAAAGAGTAACCAAGGACACACATAAAGGGCGCTGTCTCTGAACCCCTTTCAGGCTCCAAGGAACTCCGAGGCAGGCTGCACTTTGAAAACACATGCCGACACCAGTGCATTCAAGTTTCCCTTTATTAGCTTTTTCTTCTGATGTTATTCTTGATTCCTGTTAACCTCCTATAAGAAAGGGCTTCTTTCTGAATTTCAGTGTTCCAGATCTGACTCCAGACCTATGCAAGGATTTGTGTGTACCAGTAGATGCCAGGCTGACTCCTGCAGAGGCCGCTCTGAAATTTTGAAGAGAAGTTTCAGCCACAGTAGTGCTGATGGGTAAAAATTCTTGCTGGCAAGAAAAAACACTTAGGTGATTAAAAGAAAAATGCTTTCTAGCATATATCACACTGAAGGGCATCCACAGTTCACAATGTGGCCCACAGGAGGCTTTCGGTCTCACTGTTGCATGTTGGAGCCAACAGTTGGCCTTGGAAATCTGTATCCTGACTGTTGAATTCCATCTTCTAGGTGGAGACAGATGTGTACAGCACCCTAATTGGCAATGCCCAGGAATGTCCTAGGGTGGGGGCCTCAGTCTGCTGCTGTGCTGGGCCGGGCCTTCCCCAGCATGGTGTCCTGAGGGACGCTGGTACAGAAGGCCACTTTGCCTTTCGATGCCTGCCTTGGCTTCACAGCAATCTCGGGGGCCCTGCAGACAAGCAGAGGGTGAGGTGAGTGTGGTGCCCCTCAGCCTCCCACACTGTTCCCATCCAGCCTTTGCTGCCCAGCAGGTGTCCAGACCCATTCAGGAGAAGCCTCAGGAGGAGATGTAAATGAGAGGAGAATTGTGGCACGAGAGCATAGAACATGAGATGTTTTATTCCCATCTTTTATTTTTTATTATTATTTTTTTCAGACAGAGTCTCACTCTGTCACCCAAGCTAGAGTACAGTGGCCCAGTCTCAGCTCCCTGCAACCTCCAACCCCTCTGTTCAAGTGATTCTCCTGCCTCAGCCTCCTGAGTAGCTGGGATTAGGCATATGCCACCATGCCCGGCTGATTTTTGTATTTTTAGTAGAGACGAGGTTTTGCTGTGTTGGCGAGTCTGATCTCAAACTCCTGGCCTCAAGAGATCCACTGCCTCGGCCTCCCAAAGTGCCGTGATTACAGGCATGAGCCACCTCGCCTGGCCCCTCCCATCTTTTAAAGTCCCCTGTGACCATCCTCACTGAGCTGAGGCAATCAATGCTTAGCTGGCTTGGTGAGCAGGCCACGGGTGAGAAGGATGGTCCGGGCTGGGCTGGAGGCCTCCCTGGCTCACCTTGCTTGCTCTCAAAGGGTATGTTGCCCTGCTGGCCACGTTCAGTCTCTGCTGCAGGCTGTGGCCCTGTTCCCTGGAGCACAGACTCGGGTAACCCTAGGGATGCTCCCTGTGGACCAGGCTCTGAGGTGGGCCCTCCACAGCAGATTGCTGGGCCTCTGCTCAGGCTGAGAAAGGACATGGGGGGCAGCCTTCAAGGTCAAGTCAGTGAACTCTCCAGCTCCAGTCCTGACAGGCATCCGAGGGCAGAGGGAAGCTGGAAGCAGGGCTGCAGGAGGCCATAGGAGCTCTAGGGCCCACCCCTTGCAGCGGGTGCCTTAGCCTGCAGGGGGCTAGTCTGCAGGAGGACAACATCCAGCAAATATTTCTTTTTTTTTTTTGAGACGGAGTTTCGCTCTTGTTACCCAGACTGGAGTGCAATGGCGCGATCTCGGCTCACCGCAACCTCCGCCTCCCGGGTTCAGGCAATTCTCCTGCCCCAGCCTCCTGAGTAGCTGGGATTACAGGCACGCACCACCATGCCCAGCTAATTTTTTGTATTTTTAGTAGAGACGGGGTTTCACCATGTTGACCAGGATGGTCTCGATCTCTTGACCTCGTGATCCACCCGCCTCGGCCTCCCACAGTGCTGGGATTACAGGCTTGAGCCACCGCGCCCGGCCTCCAGCAAATATTTCTGACTTAAAGGACAAATTCTTTCTAAATACCTGGGCAGAACTATAGAACCTTCTAGAAACAGCTTCCTCTTGAGATTCTGAATGGAAAGGGAATGAGATACTCAGAGAAAGTGTGAGGGAAGCCAACTCACATGGACAGGATGCCCATGGCCTGCTGGGTGGCCAGAGTCTTTTTGTCCTGCGGTCCATATAAGAAAGTCTGGATCTGGAGACACTGTAGAACACCAAGCAGCAATCATGAGGCTACAGAAATGTCGCTGAGAGCAGGAAAATACAGTCTCCCTTGAATGAGAGAAAGATCACTTCATTCTTAGACCCTGCTCTGATGGAATTAGCATGTTCTCCTAGTGACAGTCTGACATTTAATTTGCATGTCCTGAGTGTTCTAGGCAAAAACATACAGTTTTAGCACTATTTCATAAAACTCTGTGATTATCTGTATGCAAAAAATATATTTAAAAATCATATTTTAAAAAATAAAGACAAGAACCTTGGTACTGACCAGTGGATGGGCTCCAGTTTCTGTTTCTAAATGGTCCTTGCTATAGCCTGGAAAAGATTTTTTTTAAATGCTTTTGTTTTTTGTAAACACATATTCTACTTTTATTAATATATGGGCTTTCTATACTTTTTACTACACAGAGATGTCTTAGTTATTAGGAGTCCAATATCCAGCTTATGGATTATCCAGGGCTGGCTTTGGCTTGATTTTTCCTTTCTGCTTACTTGAAGTCTTGCCATTCGATTGCTTGTACTAGTCTAGGGCAAACTCAAGGAGAGGAGAAAGATTAAAGTTGCGCCAAAAATAGCCAAAATAGTTTTGAGAAAGAACGAGGTAGGGGAACTTGCTTTACTGGATGCCAAGACACTTTTTTAAAAAAACTAAAGTAATTAAGACCACACGTTTTTCACCCAGAGACCAGTGGAACACAGCAGACAGCCCAAGCCTTGACAGATGACAGAACTGGCCTTGCAGGATTGGTCAGGAAGAGGTGGGCAGGTCAATAAATGGTACTGGGACTGCTGGTTTTCCAAATGGAAGAAAGTGAATTGCTACCCCAAACCAAACACAAAAATTAAACCCAGAAAGATTTAAAGGACTAAATGTGAAATAGAAAACTTGGAGCTTTTAGATGAAAATACTGGAACATTATCTTTTTTTATTTTTTGAGTCAGAGTCTCACTCTGTCGCCCAGCCTGGTGTGCAGTGGCATCATCTCAACTCACTGCAACCTCCGTCTCCTGGGTTCAAGAGATTTTCCTACCTCAGCCTCCCGAGTAGCTGGGATTACAGGTGCCTGCCACCATGCTCAGCTAATTTTTGTATTTTAGTAGAGATGAGGTTTCACCATGTTGGCCAGGCTGGTCTCAAACTCCTGACTGCAGGTAGTCCACCTGCCTTGGCTTCCCAAAGAGCTAGAATTACAGGAGTGAGCCACCATGCACGACTAGAGAGTATCTTTATGATCCTGAGGTAGAGAAGTATTTCTTAGACAAGATCTGGACAAAGCAAAAGTGAAAGACTGAGATAATGTAACTATATGAAAACCTAGGCTGGGTGCAGTGGCTCACACCTGTAATCCCAGCACTTTGGATCATGAGGTTGGGAGATCGAGACCATCCTGGCTTAACACGGTGAAACCCTGTCTCTACTAAAAAAAAAAAAAAAAAAAAAAAAAAAAAACCCAAAAAACCTAAAATGTCTGTGCACCAAAATTCACCATAAGCAAAGTAGAAAGACAAACCATGCTGAGGAAAGATACTTGCAGTGCACAGAAATGAGAAAGGTTTAACATTCAGAATATATAAAGAATTCCTGTAAGGTAACGAGAAATACCAAACTGCTCAATAGAATAATAGTCAAAAGATATAAACAGATTATTCAAAGAGTTGAAATATGATAAACATGCTTGATTTCATTAATAACCATAAATACAAACTAAAACTTCAGTGAGGTAGGTACCACTTCATCCATCATCTATGTGGTTATAAACACACATACATATCTCAAACATTTATATATCATATACATATGATATATATATATATATCAAGGGGAAAAAGAAAACTGCAGATGAATGCATATAATATATAATTTATATAAAGTTTTAAAACATGCAGAACAAAACCATAGTAAAATAAGAGCATGGGAATGATATCAAATTCAGAAAAGTAGCTATCTGGGGATTGGCAGGTATACAGGGACTTCAACTGGATGGGTCATGTTTTATTTCTTATATTGAATAGTGAGTTCCAAGGTCTTTGTTATGTTATCCATACTTTTCTGCATATCTGAAATATTTCATAATACATTTTTAAAAGATTGAATGAATTGTTCTACATGGTAATAACTTGAGTAAAAAAAAGTGTGAGGGTTTGAGGACTTACTACCAAAGGCTGTTTATTCATTCTGATCTGCCAACCACTTTTAGGTCTTCAGGAAAATTAAAATACAGGCAGCCAAATGCCTTTGTCTTTACAAGCTGTGGAAAATATAAAAACTGTCTGCATGTTTCAGGCCACGGAATTCAGAATGTGGTTTTCAAACTGAGAATGTGGTTGTCCTTTGAAAAAAGGAACTATCAAATGAGAATATGACAGGACTTTTAAAATAACAAAATATTCACTATTTCTTAGTCATTTGACTAAGAAATATACAGTATCAAGAAGTAGTAAACTCTATTCTTTTATTCAATGCATAATTCAAATTCTACAAAGGCAAGGATCCCTGTCCCTCTGTCAACAAGCCCTTGATTTTCTAAATCTGCACAGGGGTCTTGGCCTGGCCTAGGCAATGGGCTGAACTGCTCATTCCATGGGGTTGAGCCAGTGTTGCTTTAATGCTTTAGGTTGTTGTGACCCTAGAAATTTATGAACTTTGACAAAGCTCTGTTGCTTTGAGGGGGGGGGACAGGGACATGTTTTTGACACCCATGGTACCTGATGAAAACCCTTCCAGCACCCTGCTTGGGTTACAGCTATTGGAAGCCTGGGCACACTGGGCCTGGCAGAGGAGAAGGTACTCAGAAAGGGCCAGAGAGCAAGAGAGGCAAGATGCTCCCCCCAACTGCCGCCCGTCAGCAAGAGGCCCCTCTCTCCAGGGTTAATACTTCTTACCAGAATAGACTTCATTTTGCCCAGAAATAACTTCACTCGGTGTAAAAGATCAGGGCTAGTTTTAAAGCCACCCAGACTTCCCTGTGTTTATATATTTATGAGTGCCTCCGATGTAGCACATTTTGAGAGGTGATGTTGTCACTGCTTGTCGTTAATTCATTCACTGTGGCATTAGAGTTTTACTGACACTGTAACAGTTAGTTGAGACTGTCTGAGGTCTCAATTCACTCTGCCTTAACAGACTGCCTTCAAAATCTAATACTCGGGAGGATTTCCATCCTACTCCTTGGTGATTGAAGTTCCCTCTCCTTGGCCCCTCATTCTCTAGGGAAATAAATATCCCATTGGCTGAATATTCTCGAATCCCCAGGAAGAATGAGAAGGCAATTGGCAGTGCTTACGCAAATTCTCAGTGGGTCTACTAACCACGCCCACTTGTTACAAACCTGTGTACTGATCATTTTCACTGGGAGCATTTTCACTACTATGTTAGTAGAGAGAGTGGAGTTAGGAGGGAAGATTGTGGATGGGTCAAGAGATCCTTTTCGGTAATCAAGCCCTGGAGAGGGGAGCCCCATCCCTACCCTACCCCTAGACCTTGGTCAAAACTCTTCTCTTCCTGGTATTAATAGATTTTTCCCCCTAAGGTTACTTATCCTTACAAGAAGATTTGCCCAAAATTCCAGGTGAAGTGAAAAGAGATGCAAAGGGGTGTCAACTAGGAGCCAGAAACAGATCCTCAGCCCCTCACGCATCTCTTGTGTGATTACAGTGCAAGAGCAGGCACCAAGGCTGGAAAAAAGGGTCATCCATTTACTGAACTACTCTTCAAAAGACAGCTTTTTACAATAGCAAAATAACCCGTTACGGACTTCTACTAGAAAATTTTTTATAAAGCTATATATTTATCTAAGAAACATAAATTGAAATTGTCAACATTCTGCTGCTCTTATCTAAATTTACTTAAGCATTTTTGTGTGAAGTAGGTGTGTTGACTCTTTTGCTAAAAACATGGGCATTGACAGACAGGAAGTCAATAAATGCTAATTGAACCTACTGGAGCCAGGCATTGTAAACATCTAGCTGAGCTAAGTAAAGAAGTCGCCAGACCTTGACAGAACATTCTCCACCATAAATAAAGGTATTCCGTGCTCCCCAGATTCTTCTGAGAGGCAGATATGCTCCTCCTTGAAATCAACCACTAAGGGGTGTTTCTCACTTTTCTTTAAAGTGAACAATAAACTGAACTCCTGAGTGTCCAGATGAATCTTAGGAGCCATTACATTGCTGTTATTCTCTTTGATTTTATATGCGGGGTTGTGAGAAGTCACTTGTGTTTGTATTATTCCTTAAATATCCAACAGGGAGCTTTTCTTTCCCTCGCAGGAAAACAAAAGGGAATGTCTGCTTTTATACCAGCCTGCAGGCTGTCCCCAGATGGGGCCATGTCTGTCTTGCACAGACCCTGGCACACAAGCAGATGTAATAGCTGCTCAGTGAGTGAATGATGAACTAGGTAACAAACACGTAAGCTGGGAAATTCTTATATGGGGCCTTTAGACTACTGAAGACACAGTTGGACCCTAGGGCTCCAGTAACTCATCAGTTACTAAAACCTCTGCTAGGGAAGTTCCATTGTGGGAGTGGTGTTAAAAACTCGAAATTACAGTCCAGGCTTCAACAGGAGAAAGACTGCTGCTCACTATTTGCTGCTTTCTCCTAGGAATCATTTGGAAAGAGACAATCTTAAGCATTTGATGCAAACTTTCAGAATTGTTTTTGACATGACTTTGAGGTTTGAAAGCTACGATTCTAAGGAGGCCGGGAGCCAAGAAAGCTGATAAGTGCCATCAGTTAGCCATCTTCCTAGCTGTGGGTGCCTTTGAGGTAACACCCTTCCCCCTGTGGACACAGGGGTGGCTCAGTGGCAGCTATGGCATTAGGGTTACATGACTCAGTATACTCTCATTTAAAGACCCACAGTAATTGAATACCCAAACTCAGGAAGAATATTTTCTGCTTTGGGGATATCTGTGAAAATGTGCAGTTGTCACTCAGGGCCATTTTCATAGCAGCATCCCACAGAAGTAGATTGCTGGTGTCTCCCTTCCTCCCTTAACCTCCTGCCTAAGGTCCCAGAATTGCATCATAACTTCTATTGAGGAATTTTAGATGATGAAGGTACCGATGGAACAAAACCTATTTATTAATAGAGACAGTGCAGCAAGGACTGCAACTAAAGGGTCATTAAGTTACAAGACTACATGACTTTGTAACAGAAAACTGAGAGAGGCATATTCTTCATTCCTGGTAAGTTTCCAAGCCAGGCTGGTCATGCTATTACTTGTATTTTGTACTTACATGAAAGGAAAAACAAAGCTAAAGAAAGGTAAATAAATAAAAAAAATGCTGTAACACTGAGGATCTGAAATCACTACTCCTCTTTACACACATTATCCAATGCCAGATTATGTCCACGGGGGAGAAATTACTCAGAAACTCGAAAATCGTGCTTCTGTTTTCACGTCAATTCTCAAGGCTGATACTAAGAGAAAAGATGACTTCAGAAGCCTTACTACGTGGAAGCGTGAAATGTGATAAATCTTTAAAGAAATACAAGTATGTTTTCATTTACCAACCATTACAAGGCCGGCAGAAACGACTAACTTGGGGGAATTGAAGAAATAAACCAAAACATAATTAAACAGACAGCCTTCCCCTATAGAAGCACAGTCAGGGTAGTGGGTGGTTTTTCTGAGCCGCCCAGAAACCAGCCTCGTCCCGGCTGGACCTGTGTCTTTGTCCACATTCGCCACTTCCTGCAGCAGGTGTCTGCTGAACACCTGCAACACGCCAACCCTGTGGCTACTTTGGGGATGGAGTGGAGAATGGGCAGAAGTGGACCTTGCTCTCAGGGGGATTCCAATGGAGTTGGGAGACAGAAATTTTAAAAATATATAAATAAACATTCATAATAACTTGTGGTAAGAGCTTCAAAAGAAAAAAGAAAAAGAAGACAGGGCTATGAATGAATACCGGGGGGCTGTTGGCGGTGGTCAGTTGAGGGTACCTGGGCCAAACAGAGGCCTCTGTGAGGAGGTGACACTGACTGGAGTGAGACCTGAAGACTGGGAAGTCAGCAGGTGAAGAACAAACAAGGCAGGATGGGGACGGAGGGAGGTGGTGGGGACGGAGGGGGGTGGTGGGGGTAGGCTCACAGGGAGAAGGAATTCTGAGTGTTTGAGGGAATGTACCCCTGCATCCTCTTTCTGTCTCTCTCTGCCTGTCTCTCTTTCTGTCTCTGTCTGTCTCTCTCACACACACAGCCCTGCAGCTCCCTTACTTGGAGGGCCACTGATCCTAAGACCTGAGGACTGAGACACCAGTGGGTGGGTAGGGAGCCTCCCATGAGAGAAACACAGGAGAGGTGGAAAGGGGGATCCTGATGTTTGCAGGGAAACAGGAGATGGAGGAGAAAGGGGGTGAGGTCCAGGCACGGCCATCTGCATAGCTCCTCAGAGCAGACCCTTTCAGAAAGCTCTCCCCGACTGTCTCATGGGTGCCAGCCCTAGGGGCGTGGCTGTCATCCTTGCTGTCTCCCTCACTCCTCACCTCCAGGTTGCCAAGTCCTGTGGGTTCTATGTCCTTATCGACATCCCTCGACTCCCCCATGACTTTGCTCCATCCCTTGGCCACTGTACTGGAACAAGCTACCGTCATCCTTCTCCATGACAACTGCAATAGAAATATTTAGAAAATAAATGCATCGGCAGGACTTGCTATCCAGAGAAATCCTGCTGTGTACCCACATAGAAATTATGGTTTCTTTTTCAAGTGGAGAGCTGGCTTTTTGCATAAAGGCTGGATTTTCCTATTTCTGAGCCAGCCAAGGGAAGGGATGCAGACTCTTAAAGCTGGGCCTTCTGAGCTGCCTTCTCTTGGCAAATTTCCCTATTAAATGGAGCTCAGTGATCTGTCGCAGCCCTTCCTGAGTTTGTGCCACCCACATCAACCATTCCTGACCATTGCTTTTTCAACTTGTTTAAGGATACACTAGATTTACGTAATAGGAGCTTTTGCCTTTCCCTCCATCCCTGGCTATGTACCCATAAGCTTGCTGTTTCCAGCAAAGCTCTGAAAAACTGCTAGTGAGCCTCAGGCCAGTACGAGACCTCTGGACAGCCTCAGGTCTGTCCAGACCCACAGTTCTGCACCCCTGCAGACCTTGTGGATAGCTGATGACCTTCTGAGGCACTGTGTACTCACCAAGCCATGGTCAGAGTTCTGATGTTTGAGGAGCTTTTCCATAGCAAATGTAGCCTTGTCAGTGGGCAGCCTGTGTACAATACTCATCCGTGTTTTCCAAGGGATAGCAAACATGGAGGGGCACTGTGCCTGGGTGCCATAGCTGGGGAGTCCAAGCTCAGGAAGGTGCCTTTTCCCCACAGCTGATGATGCCAGGGAGGCCTGTGGCCAGGGGAACTAGAATTCTCATTCCCACCCAGACTGTAGTGGGCAAGGGAGGCTCCACATTCATTCTCGTTTTTTGAGATGGAGTCTTGCTCTGTCTCCCAGGCTGGAGTGCAGCAGTACAGTCACGGCTCACTGCAACCTCCGCCTCCCAGGTTCAAGCAGTTCTCCTGCCTCAGCCTCCCGAGTAGCTGGGATTACAGGTATGCCACCACCATACCTGGCCAATTTTTGTATTTTTAGTAGAGATGGGGTTTCACCATGTTGGCCAGGCTGATCTTGAACTCCTGACAGGTGATCACCCACCTTGACCTCCCAAAATGTTGGGATTACAGGTATGAACCACCGTACCCAGCCTCCAAATTCATTCTTTACCAAGAGAAGTTAAGAATGAATGACCTTTACCCCTTTAACAATTGGCTCTAATTCTCAGATAAACTGATTTACAAACATCTTCAAGTCAGGAGTGCTTGGGGAGACTTTAAGCACATTTCTCAACCCAAGAACAAGACTTTTTATATGCAATTAATGTCATTATGACCTTCTCTTTGAAAAAAGTGGGCTGTTGCAGTCCAACAATGGGTTAGTCAAAGATGATTAGAAAAATCAGGATCGAGAACAAATGAGGCTCTACACATGAAAACAATGTGGAGTGGTGGGGTGGCTCTGTGGGAACTTCAAATTTGGCTCTGGATTGCCTGGTATATCCAGGACAACAAGGAAAACACCAAATATGCCAGGAAATCCAGAGCAATAAGGAAAACACCAAATATGCTAAAGGGAAAGTAAAACCAAGTGGGCCACTGATGCAATTATAGGGCATGAATTCTATGTAAAGCGTGGCCTTCCCTAAGAAGGCTGTGTGTATTGGCCTGCTTGAGAGAATGGCCAGAACACAGCAGGGAATTGATGGCCTGTTCTCTAGTCTTGACCTATGACTACATAAGACCTTCCTAGGCTGGGCACGGTGGCTCACACCTGTAATCCTAGCACTTTGGGAGGCCGAGGTGGGCGGATCAGAAGGTCACGAGTTCGAGACCAGCCTGGCCAGCATGGTAAAACCCTGTCTCTACTGAAAATACAAAAATTAGTCGGGTGTGGTGGTACATGGCTGTAGTCCCAGCTACTCAGGAGGCTGAGGCAGGAGAATCACTTGAACCTGGGAGGTGGAGGTTGCAGTGAGCCAAGATTGTGCCACTGCACTCTAGCCTGGGCAACAGAGTGAGACTCTGTCTCAAAAAAAAAAAAAGAAAAAAGAAAAAAGAAAAAAAGAGACTTTCCTAGCATTGGCTTTCTTGCCCATAACCTCTGAATAAAAAACCATGTTCTAACTCCTTTCTTAAAAAGACTCATTTTAGTGGGCTTTGATTTTTTTGAAGAAAGGGACCACATAAAATTATATTATTCTTTTCTGGACATGTTTAATGCTCACAGCTAAAGTAGTGAGGCAGTGGATTGAACCCTGCTGAAGACAGTGCCTAATACAGAGGCCAGATGAAGACTGGACCCAAATCCGACCTGACACTGTCCTTGGGCTCTGCATACTCCTGAGATGCTCCCATGTATGAAGCAGCCTTCAGGAATTCTTTCTGCAGCCTTTCACCTGACAAAAATGTTGGTGATGATGTCCATCCTAGAATACAACCAGGTTTCCATGTTGCACAAGTAGGTGCACTTTAGCTGTGGAAATTTCCATCTGGAGCCAGAAGAATTCTGCAATTTTCCCCTGCAGGC
>NW_016107334.1:9006555-9026157 GCF_001604975.1 Cebus imitator
CCTTTAAAAGGCAGATCAATAATACGGTTTCCTTTTTGGTGATTTAATCCTGCTGTGTGCCTTGTTTCCTGGGCCTTCCTGTTTTTTGTTTTTCATGCATGTAGGTCCATGCCTGGACCATTCAGCACAGGAGGGTACATCTGGAAAAGCCACTGTTCAGTGAGTTCCTGCTACTGAGTTGAAAACTTGGGGGATACAGCTGTTTTTGTGACAAAAACAAGAGAAACACTTGGCGGGCAGTGTTTAGCTTTAGGAACTGCTGGCTTCACAGAGTCCAGTGCTAAATATGGCATTTGAGAAACTCTAGTCAGCAGCAGATGTGAAAAGCATGTTTCAAGTCCCTGTTTGTGCCCTGGTGTTCACAGAGCAGCCAGCCTGTTCTCAGATAGGTACATGTGGAAAAGTGGAGATCAGAACTGTGTGCACCACAGTACACAACCTTCACAAATACAAATGCTCATTATTTCTCTCAGAGTCCAGCAGTCAGGTATCTTTAAGATGCCAGGGCCATTGTTTTCAGGACTGATGGTCAACAAGGCCAAACCAAAGGAAAAAGGGGTCACCAACTTCTACCACAGGCTTTAGGGTGCTGTACCCTGATAGTTTCTTAAAGCTGGGCTGCCTCTCAGGTGGCAGTGTGGCCCAGAACAGTGATCCTCAGTCTCTGCTTAGGAAACTGGCCAACATGCAGAACCCTGGGCACCTGGCCCCTGCCCTAGAGACTCCGATTCAGAAGATGACCCTGATGCAGGCGCTAAAGACCCATGCTTGGTGAGCCACTGGAACAGAGGAAGAGTCGGGCCTTATATAAGAGTAACCTGCCCACATACCACTGGCTTAACTCTGGGAGCCGCAAGCCCCTTCTCTGTTGAACAGAGCTATGCAGGTCTGACCTGCAGGGCTGCTGTGAAGATGAGGAATGATGTATGAGCCGCCCCTGGCAGCAAGCCTAGCCCTGAGTGTGCGGTGGGGCACACAGTACCAGTTCAGCCTCACTGGGAGCCAGCGGTGACAATGTGAAAGTCTGTGTGATCCTGTGCAGCCCTGCTCAACTTTCTGTGTACCTCTGTTATCATCTGCCACCCTCCTCCATTCTGAAGTCCTTCCCCTGCCTGGGGTGCAGTGGCTGGGCTGAACCCTAGGAAGAGTTTTTCCAGATGTCATCCACCCTCTTCAGAGGAGATGTGAGGAGGGGAAGGAAAGTAGAGATTCCCAGTGGCAGGCGATGCCTTGGCTCTGCGTTTTCCTCCCTCCTGCGGAGGTGCTGATGGTGGGAAAAGCTTCTAAGCAGCCTGCATGCCTGCACAGAGGCAGTCTCTGGTGCTCATTAGAGCAGCATCACTCAGTTCATCTCATTTGATCCCTAAAACTGTGGCATGGAAGGAGGACAAAGAAAACAGAGTCCTCGTCTCCATTCTTGGTTCACTCCATTCCATCTTCAACACTATCCTCATAGTAATTAAAAAGAAAAAAAAATCCAAAGGAAAACTCTAGACCTGCTGTGCCCTGCTTAGAATCCCCTCCAACCTCCCAGCTGCTTAGAGCAAGGCTCAGAAAATTTTTATGCAAAGGGCCATATGGTAAATATTGTAGGCCTAATAGTCCAAGAGAAAAAGCTGAGGCTACTAGGTAGGTACAGCACTTATATAACAAGAGAGAAGACAAATTTACACAAATTTCTTTTGATGAAATTTGAAATATAATAATGAACACAGACTTGTTTCGGCAATATAGTTCTACAGTTCTACTAATGAGTAAAACAGATTCATTTTGGGGGAAGGATGACTTTTCACTTGCTTGAAGTTCAAAGATAGTGTTCCCTATCATCAAATGGGTTGCAAATAATCATGTGTAAAAAATGTCTAACTTGAGAGCCACACAAAAGTAGGTGGAGGGCTACATTTGGCCTGTGGGCCATAAATTTGGGACCCTGACTTAAAGGATCAAGTCTCAGCTCCTTCACGTGGCAAACCTGGCCTCAGGGATTTGCCCTGTGCCTCCCCCACCAGCAACCCTACAGCCAGCCAGCTTCAACTGCTTTTTGTCCCTTACATGTACTTTGCTCTCCTGACTGTGAAGCATCCTTCTTCTATCCCACTTCCCAGCCTGGGAATTCCCGTTTATCTTAGCCTATACCGTCTTTTTCAAGACTACTTATCTGGACACTTTCCCTAAATCTCTTCCCTCCCATAGATCCCAGTATGGACGTGCAGCATGGAACTGAGCAGGTAATATACTTGGGAGGTTACAGTCTGTAACTCCATCATTGGTCTGGGACATTCTTAAGGGAAGGTATCACTTCATTCCTATTGTATTCATTGCACATGTGCCCAAAACAGGGAGGGACGCTGGCAACCCTGTCCCAGGTCTTCTGACTATAGGGTAGTGTTTCCTGTGTCACCTCCACCCCAGGTCATCCAGTTACCTTGGAAGCACCATGTTTTTATAGCTTACCACTCAACTGGCCTTGTGACTGAGCCAGGGTGGGCACTGGATTCTAGCCAGGCCTGTCAGTCTTTCCCTGAGGTCTTTCAAGCTGAGACAAGAAAAGACACAGGGACAGAAAGTAAAACTCTCGAGTGTTGGCAGCCTTGATCTTCACCTTGAAGGAAGACATTGCCATGAGAGAGGAGGAGGATGGTGTGCAGAGAGGAGCAAGAAGTTTCTGGACAAAGAGAGCCCTCCTGGCATGAGAGTCTGGCTGACGCTCAGCTGTACCATGGCAGCTAATCACAAGCCTTTATTTGGAAACCACAAGACAACAGACGCCCCTTTATACCTGAGCTAGTTTCAGTGGCAACCCAAAGACTCCTGCTGTCCTGGTCTTGGCATTCTACCCACTGTGCCATTTGCTTCCAAACATTTTCAAAGCCCAGGAACCCCTTGTTCAAAACAAATCTTACCTGGAAGTCCAGATGACCTATACGGTATATTCTGTGTGATACAGGTCACCTGGCCAACACGGCAAAACCCTGTCTCTACTAAATATGCAAAAAATCTTCACTCCAACAACTCTGAGCCATGTGATCAAGGCCAAGACACGTCTCTCCCAGCCTCAGTTTCCCTCTTTGTAAATACAGAGTAGAGATATCCAAGTGATGTAGTTTGTATATTTGTCCCCACCCAAATCTCATGTTGAATTATAATCCCCAGTATTGGAGGTGGGGCCTGGTGGGAGGTGATTGGATCCTGTGGGTGGGATCTCTCACGAATGTTTTAGCACTATGCTCTTAGTGCTGTCCTCGTGACAGTGAGTTCTCATGAGAGCCAGTTGTTTAAAAGTATGTGGCACTGCTCCACTCTCTCTCTCTTGCTCCTGCTTTCCCCATGCAATGTGCCTTCTCCCACTTTGCCTTCCGCCGTAAGTAAAAGCTCTCTGAGGTCTTCCCAGAAGCTGAGCAGATGCCAGCATCATGCTTGTACAGCCTGCAGAACCATAATCCAATTCAACTTCTTTATAAATTACTCAGTCTCAGATATTTCCTTTTTTTTTTTTTTTGAGACAGAGTCTTTCTTGCTCTGTCCCCCAGGCTGGATTGCAGTGGTATGATCTTGGTTAACTGCAACCTCCAACTTGAGAGTTCAAGTGATTCTCCTGTCTCAGCCTCCTGTGCAGCTGCGATTACAGGCCTGTGACACCATGCTCAGCTAATTTTTATATTTTCAGTAGAGATGGGTTTTTGCCATGTTGGCCAGGCTGGTCTCCAACTCCTGACCTCAGGTGATCCACCCAGCTTGGACTCCCAAAGTGGTGGGATTACAGGCATGAGCCACCACACCTGGCCTCGGGTATTTCTTTATAGCAATGCAAGAATGGCCTAATATACCAACTCTTAGGGTTACTGTAGGGTTTAAATGAATTAATATACAGGAATCACTTAACCTGGTGCCAGTGGTATAACAACCACTCAAAAAACACTGGCTCTTTTTTTCCACAGTCTGTCTTTGTCGCTCAGGCTGGAGTGTAGTGGCATTACTTCAGCTCTCTACAAACTCCACCTCCTAGGTTCAAGTGATTCTCCTACCTCAGCCTCATGAGTATCTGGGATTACAGGCCACCGTGCCCAGCTAATCATTTGTATTTTTGGTAGAGACAGGGTTTTGCTGTATTGGCCAGGCTGGTCTCGAACTCCTGGTCTCAAGAAATCTGCCTGCCTTGGCCTCCCAAAATTCTAGGATTACAGGCATAAGCCACCGTGCCTGGCCAGCATTGGCTCTTACTATATGGAAGTGATAGATGGGGAAATGCAAGGCACCTGCTACCCTTAGCTTCCTTCTCATCTCTCCCTCATCAAATTGGTCTTTGGCACATGGATAATGTTTAAATTATTATTTTTTTCTTGTATTTGGGCTCTGGGGTACATGTGCACGTCCTACAACCTGCAGGATTATTGCATAGGTACAGACATGCCATGGTGGTTTGCGGTCTCCATCCCCCCTCAATTGTTTAAATTATTAGAGATGATTGATTTAATATACTTCTTCCTGGCTAGACTGGGAACTCACAAGGACAAGGAGCATATTTGTCTTGGTCACTGTTTTCCCCCAGGTCTGGCCTATTGAAGGTGCCCAGTAACTATTTGCTAACTAACTGATAATGGATATGTGTCATCTCATTAACAAATAGGTGCAACACATGTTACCAAATCTGGTGCCTTTTGCAGCAGAATCAGAAAATTCATAAGAAGAGAAAAACACTTGACTTATAGGACAGCCCCTCAGAACTAAAGCTAATTCTTTTGGTTTGATCAGTTATGTTACTTAGGGTTTCCCAGGTTTTCCCCATTTTGAAATTAATTAATATAATAAAAGCCTATGATGTAACTTATGAAATACATTTAGAGCAATAAGAGAAAATTTCATATTCATAAACACTTAGATTAATAAAATGAAAACAAATGAGTTAAATTCCAAACTCATAAAGATAGAAAAAAAATTTCAACATAGCAAAGCAAAATAAAGCACAAGGACAGAAATAATAAAGATAAAATCAAAAATTAATGAAATAGAGAATAGGATTTATGGGATTAAAATCCTGGCTCTTTGAAAAAAATTAACATAAAATAGGCAAGCCACAAATTAAGTCAAGGAAAAAGGGAGAAAACCCAAATATAAAATGAAGAAATTATAATGGGAAAATAACTGTCAAAAAGTAGAAAGTTTTAAAATTCATGAGACCACTTTGTAAATCTCCATGCAAATAAATCTGAAAATGTAAGTGAAATGGATAATTATCTAGAAAAACACAGTTTGCCAAAATGACCTCATTAGGGCAGAACCACTTTTGGTAAAAGAAATAGAGAAAACTGTCAAGGAATTTCCCTACAAAAGAAGCGCCTGGCCTAAAGGATGCCACAGAAGACACAAATCTCCAAAGACTACAGAGTTTCAAAGCTACATAAATTCTTTCAGTGCATGAAAAGTAAGGTAAACTTCCAAATTATTTTTATAAACAAATACAGCATTGATTCTTAAACAAATAATACACACAAATATTGGCACAAAAATCCTAAAGTAAATGTTAGCATACAGAATCAACATCTGCTATGGTTTGAATGCTCCTCCCAAAAAGCATGTGTTGTAATCCAAACTGCAACACTGTTGAGAGATGGAGCCCAATGAGAGGGGGTTAGGCCATGAGGACTCTGTCCTCACGCATTGATTAATGCTGTTATCTTGGGAGTAGTTTCATTGTGAAAGGCTGAGTTTGGCCTCCTTTTCTCTCTCTTCCTTTCTCTCTCTCATTTCCTTCCAGTTTCTGCCAAAGGATGATGCAGGAAGGCCCATGCCAAATGCCAGCCCCTGGATCTTGGACTTTCCAGCCTCCAGAGTTATAAGAAATAAATTTATTTTCTTTATAAATTACCTAATCTCTGGTAGTGTGAAATAAACTTATTTATTGTGATTTATTTAAATGCTTTAAGAAGAATAATTTGTTAATCTCCACTAATGTTGAAAAAAGCCTTTGGTAAAAATCAACATTTAGTTTTAATTTTAAAAAATTCGTGAAAATAGAAATTGATGGATACTTTCTTAACATGATGAAATACATAAACCTTAGTTCTAAAACCAGTTAAATGAAGAATCACTAGAGGCATTTACATTAAGATCAGGAACATGGCAAGGATGCCCATTATCTCTACTACTGTTTATTATTTTATTGGAGATATAAGCCAATGCAATTAGACAAAAGAAATAAATTAGAGGCATAAGAACTGGAAGGCATAAAGTAAAACTAAGTCTATTTGCAGATGATGTAATAGAATACCTAAAAAAAATCTGGGAGATTGAATTAACTCAAACAATAAAATAATTATGCAATTAGCAGGATATAAAATTTACACAGAGAAACCAACTGGGTCCATATATGCAAAAATAAATAAAAAGTTATAGCAGTAGATAAATCTCCAGATAATAATAAGGAAGATTGAATAGTTAGAATTAAACTTAATAAGACATATACAAAACCTGTATGAAGAACACTTCCTAATGTGCCTGAAAGATATAAAAGTAGGCATGAAGAAATGGAAAGATACCTCTTGTTCTTGGATAGTAAAACTCAATATCACAAAGTTGTAAATTCTCCTAAAATTTATTTATAAATAATGCAATAAAAATACCAGCAAACTCTTTATGGAGTCAGACAAATTGATATAAAAATTCATGTAGAAAAATAAACACGAAGAATAGCTAGACCACCTGATATTCTAGAAAAAGAAAATCCGTAAGGGTTGTCTACTAACCACATATTAAATCATTCTATAAAATCTCTGTAATTAAAACTATGAATTATTGGCACATGAATAAACAGAAAGACTAGTGAAAGAGAACAGAAATCTAGAAATAGACTTAAGTCCACATGGAAATTCAGTATATGACAAAGGTGTGATCTGAAGTCACTGGAGCATAGATGGGCTCTCTAATGAAATGGTGCTGGTCAACTGGGTGGCCGTTTGGAAAAAAGATAAGATTAGATCCATTCCTCATGTCATCCACGCAAATAAACTCCAAATTTAAAATAAGAAAAAGAAGAATGACAATAGAAGAAAATGTTAGAGAATTCCTCTATAAACTCAGTATACAGAGAGAGCACCATAAACACAAAGGACTGATAAATTATACTATGTAAAAATTTAAAAATATTTGCATAGTAAAAATAATTGATAATTCATTTAAAAAATATGTATGTCTAAGAGGCTTACTATATCTTTCACCCAAAAAGTATTAGCTTAGATCTACCAAAAAAGTGATGTCATCCTGTCTAAACAAGCCACTTACTTCTCTAGTTTCATGTAAAAGAATCACCACGAGGACCTTGGAGAGGGGAGGGAGAGCCTAGTCTCATGTTAGCACTGGCTCCAGCTTTACCTTCTTCAGTTTCTTGTGGGCCCCACTGTGGTTCCCCTGCGCCAGGTCTGCTCCTCCCAGGAGCCGGTATGTCTCTGCCACCTCGGGACTGAAATCGTCAAATACTCCCACTTTGGCTTCCAGGGACTCTCTCAAGATGGAGGTTGCTCTCTATGAAAGGAATAAAAAGCTGTCTGGTTAACAAGCTCAAAGGCCGATTAGGATCAGTGCCACTTATGAAAATTACATAACTTGTGTATTTTCACTTTTTAGAGGAATGAGTGTGGTAGTTTCGTGAGCTGAGCCTATTTTCCTCTTGTATTAGTCCATTCTCATGCTGCTATGAAGAGATACCCAAGACTGGGTAATTTATAAAGCCAAGAAGTTTAATTGACTCACAGTTCCACATGGGTAGGGAGGCCTCAAAAAACCTCACACATGTGTTGTTTCCTGACTCCTGTTCAACCAGAGGTGATATGGCTTGGCTGTGTCCCCACCCAAATCTCATCTTGAATTGTAGTTCCTACAATCCTCATGTGTCATGATAGGGACACTGTGGGAGGTGATTGAACCATGGAGGCGATTACCCCCATCCCGTTCTTGTGATAGTGAATTCTCACAAGATCTGATGGTTTTCAAGGAGCTTTTCCCTCTTTGCTCAGCACTTCTCTCTCCTGCTGCCCTATGAAGAGGTGCCTTCTGCCATGATTGTAGGTAGGCTGATAAGAGGGTGTGGGCACCTGGGAGCACAGGAGAAGCACACGGCTTTGAGGGCCAGTGAATAGCCAGGTTGAGGAAGTCAGAGAAGATTCTTGAGCAAGAGAGTGGCACAACTAGAAGACAAACCCTTAAGAGTAGCTTAACCTGTGGCAGAGTGACCTGCACTTACATTTTACCTTAAAAGCATTTCCTCCGAAAGATCATGTTCCACAGTGCCCATGTGTAGGCTATGGGCACATCTGGGATGACCTGAGTGCAGCCCCATTCTTGGTTCTGGGACTGTCCTTGCGCCCTGCCCTAGTCAGCCAACACCTGCTAGAACCTACAGTGAGAGGCTTCCAACAAAATGGTGAGAACAGCATGAGGCTGCCATGTTTGGCTGGGTGGGTGGTGCCACACACAAGGCGGCCTGGCAGGAGCATAGTGAGGGCTGAAATCCAGCCTATGGTCCCCTCCAACATGGGCAGTATCTACCTGAGGAAGGGTCAGCTTTTTCTATTCTCATAAGGGCACTGGATGGGCTGGCAGTGGCCCTAGAATGAAAAGAGCCAGTTTGTTAAAATCTTCCAGGGCAACTTAGGACAGTGAGGTGCATCTTTTGATCAACACTGATCTGAGTGACTTGGGCAAAGGCAGTGAGGCATAGCATCATGACACTGAGCATCGGCTGACTCAGCAAGACACTATGGTGAGAAGCCAGACAGTACAGGGGAACTGATGCATGGCCCATGGGAATCAGAACAGTCAGCTGGCCTGTGGCGAAACATGCATCCACCTCTCTGCTCATCACCCTTAGCACAGGCAAGGGAGTCTCTGCTCTCACAGGTTCAGCCTAGTTGCAAGACAGATGCTAAATATCCACATGAATATATATTTACACATATTTGATGACATAAAATGGATTCCGTAAGCAAGAATAATGTGGAATATCTAATGAAGACTGGGGAGAGGAATCAGAGAAACTGGTAAGAAATGAAGGATGGGTTGGCATTGGCCTAGAGATGAATGAGGAAGGGACTTCCAGAAGGAGGAAACAGAAGCTGGCACTGCCCAGAAGTGGGAATTGAAAAGGCCAGTGTGGCAGGAACATGGATCAGGGAGAGGGGGCAAAAATGAGCCTGGAAATGTCAGTGGAGTCCAGGTCGTGGAAGGTACTGTGGGCCATGTCAGGATTCTGGTTTATCCTGAGGGCATCGGGGAGCCAATGGACTATTTTACAAACGAGTGTTCACTGGTCAGATCTGCTTTTTGGAAACATCAGCACGGCTTCCTTATTATGAGTGGATTAGAAGAAGGCAAGCATGGAAAAAGCAACTGCGAGACAGGAACTTGTTAGAGTGGTCCAGAAAAGAGATGGTGAGTGGCGGGACTAAAGATGGAAAACAGTGGATGTAGCCAAGACATATTTTGGAGGAAAAAATAACTGAGGAACTGGATGGGGTGGGGCATGAGGGGGCAGACTTACCCATTCTTCTGACCTGAGCTCTCCCCATAAGACTTCTAGAGATGTGAGGGGGGACAGGGAGGGAATCTGAGGCCCCTGGAAGGCCCCTCTCTCTCCCTGGGGTTGGGTGACCCAGAAAAATCCTGAAACTCCCATTTGTCATGGTGATTGCAGCCCTACTTTGGCCTGAGAAACATGGGTATAGCTACATAAAAGCCTGTGCTCTGTAACTGAGAGAAGTGGGGGCAGAGAGGGGATTAAGGATAAGGAAAGAGCTATGGTGGGGGAGGAGGTCAACAGACAGCAAGGGAAATAAAAAGTTTTCATTTCTGAGATTTGCTATGATAGCATAGAGTTGAAAAAAAACCACAGTCAGCCCTCCATATCCATAGATAAAAAATATATGGGGAAAAAAACAATAAAAATAACAATACAACAATTAAAACAATACAAATAACAAACATAGTGTAACAATTATTACCATAGCATTTACATTGTATTACGCATAATAAGTAGTCTAGAGATGATATAAAGTATTCAGGAAGACGTATTTAGGTTATATGCAAATATGACACCATTTTATACAAGGGCTTCGGCATCCTTGGATTACAGTATCCATGGGGGTTATGGAACCAATCTTCCACAGATGCTGAGGAACAACTATATGTATGCTTGTGTGCATATATGTACTGTGTATATATGTATGTATGTGTGGCTTTCTAGGAAACTGAGATGGTATTAACCTCTGATAAGAAAAGCTTAATGGAGGCCAGGCATGGTAGCTCACACCTGTAATCCCAGGATTTTGGGAGGCCGAGGAGGATGCATCACGAGATCAGCAGTTCAAGACCAGCCTGGTGGAGATGGTGAAAGCCCATCTCTACTAAAAATACAAAAAAATTGGCTGGGCATGGTGGCAGCGGCTGTAATCTCAGCTACTCAGGAGGCTGAGGCAGAGAATTGCTTGAACCCAGGAGGTGGAGGTTGCAGTGAGCTGAGACTGCACCACTGCATTCCAGCCTGGTCAAAAGAGCAAGACTCCATCTCAAAAAAAAAAAAAAGAAAAGCTTAACAGAGAGGAGTGAAGAGTAAACAGGACATAGATGGGCTGAGAAGAGGGTGTGAGCAAATGTACATAAATATATACACACATACATATGTACACAATACATATATATACACACATATGCACACATATATAGTTGTTCCTCAGTATCTGTGGGCGACTGTATATATATATGTATTAATATACACACACACACACACACACACACACACACACACACACATAAAAATAAAGCCACAGTATGTTAGGCTTTGCAAGGAATATGTTCCCAAGGGTTTAATTACCAATGAAAATAAAGTCTGATCTCTTTCTATTTTTACAACCCATGTAAATCACACTTGTATGAATCAATACTAAAAGACTGAGCTGTAACTTCTGCACCATGTAGTTTTCCTTAGATAATGCAAATTCCATTCATTACCCAAACTGAGGAGAGAGGGATCAGACATACTAACTGCCACACAATTCCAGCCACATCTGCAGGACTTCAATAAGCAGGCTTCTCAAGGTTTCTATTCCTTAGGATCTTTTGTAGGTGGGCATGACAATCTATATTCTCGTAAAGTTTCCAACTTCTAAGAGCAAGGATCTCTGAAAGCTGACTGAAAGGAGCCCCTAGCCTTATTTATGTGTCCCTGTAAAGACTGGCACATGCTTTGCACACAGTAGGTGCTTAATGGATGCTTGCAGAGTGTAGGAGTAGCCCTTTAGATATCACCTGTGAATAATGAGACAATTGTGATCCAAATTCACTTACCTCTTTTTGTCCAGTCATTTGTAGAAAATGGCAAAATTCATCTTGAATTGAAAGAAATTTGGTTCTTCCAATCCCTTCAGAGTCCTTTAGATGAGCCATGCTCTCTTGAAAATACTGCTCAGCTACATCTGAAGAAAAGCATTTATTATAACTTTGAAAACTGCTTACAGATTTGAAATGGAAACAGAATAAATATACTGTTAGCAGTGTTGAGCTATTTAAAAAGAGGTATTGGGACAAGAAAAAACAGTTAAGACTGTCCTTTGCCCATTAAACTGCCTGTTTCATTGGAAAGAATTTAGGTCTCAAAGGATACTGTAATTTACTTTCCTTAATTTTCATATATCTAGCTTTCCTGGTGATACATAAAGAAAAGTTACTGCAAAAGAAGAGACTATGATCCAGACCTGAACACACTGGTAAGTTTTCAGGTTGATCAACCATTAATTCTTCCTATAACTTCAGTAACTCCTTACTAAGGGTAGGACTCTAAGAGTTCACTTACTTTGATGGATTCGAAGTATAAGCTTGTAACATATTTCTGAAACGCGGAAAATATTGTTGACATGCTGCTGAGGGAACAAATCATTCAAAACCCCAATCATTCCAAATCCTTCAACATACTGGTTATAATATAACACAAATTTTTTTAATGCATGCCAATCTTCAAAGTAAGAAAAAGAAAACCTCAGGTGTGGAAAATGATGAGAGAACTGAAAGCCAGAGAAGTGAGTGGGAGCTGAGGTTGAACGGCCCATGAGCATATTAGAAAAAAGGTCTATCTTCCTTCCTCCCCATCACCTATATCTGGCATTTCAAATCACACTGCCATGTGTGTACCTATGCAACAATCTTGCATGTTCTTCAAACGTACCCCAAAACCTAAAATGCAATAAAAAATATTTTTTATCAATTTGAAAAGAAAAAAGGTCTATCTTCTAGCACTGGGGCTTTCCAAGCCTGAGCAGGACTAGGGATGAAGCCTGAGGCCCATTTGTGGTGGAAGGCTGAACGCAACTCCCTGCAAAAAGCCGGTGTGGCTGGCAGAATTCTAAAATGACCCGTGAGCCTTGCCCTTCTGCAGCACCTTCCCTGTGGTTATGGGTGGAACTTGTGAGTATGAAGATATAGTTCTCCTGTGATTAGCTGATGTTATAGGGCACAGCTGACTTTAAGAAAGCGAGATTATGGCTGGGCGTTGTGGCTCACACCTGTAATCCCAGCACTTTGGATGGCCAAACAGGGAGGATCGCTTGAGCCTGGAAGTTCAAGACCAGCCTGGGCCACATGGCAAAACAAAAAATAGAAAAAATACAAAAAAAATTAGCCAGATGTGGTGGTATGCACCTGTCATCTCAGCTACTTAGGAGGCTGAAGTGGGAGGATTGTTTGAGCCCAGGAGGTTGAGCCTTCAGTGGGCCTCAACCACCACTGTACTCCAGCCTAGGTGGCAGAGCAAGACCCTGTCTCAAAACAAAAGAAGAAGAAAAATGAAAGCGAGATTATCCCCTGGGCCAGACTTAATCACAGGAGCCCTTTAAAGCAGAGTGTTTTCTCTGGCTGGTAGCAGAAAAGGAAGTCACATTTAGGGAAAGCATGACAGAGATGTGATGAGAAGAATTCTGCCTGCTGCTGAGATGGAGAGGGATGTGGTAGAAGGACCTGAGCAAGAGCAGCCTGTGGGAGCTGAGAGGGGTTGCTGGCCACCAGCTCTCCAGAAAACAGGGACTTCAGTCCTGTGGCTGCAAGGAACTGAACTGTGCTCATAACAGGAATAAGGTTCAGAAAGGATCCCAACCTCCAGTTGAGTGGGGCTGGCCAACAACATGATTTCAGCATGAGCAGAGAAGCATGCCTTACCACACCAGACTTCTAACCTACAGAACTGCGAGGTAATAAATGGGTGAGTAAGCAAATTTGTTATGCAGGAAATAAAATGAATATAGCCAGTGCTGTGGTCTTAATGTTTATGTCCCCCTCAAATTCACGTGTTGAAATCCTAACCCCCACAGTGATGATATTCAGAGGTAGGGCCTTTCAGAGGCAATTAAGTCATGAGGATGGAGCCCTCATGAATGGGATTAGTTACATCTCTTCCTCATAGCTGACCCACGAAAGAAAATGTTACAGATTTAATGTGCAAATTGAGTATTAACTTTGGCTCCTTTGATAATCTAATGACAGCAAATGTTGAGGATGAAGTGACATTAATTCTGTTGATTATAAAAGCATTATAGAGATTAATGTCTAAAATGAATGAAGATATTCAGGAGTGGAGTACTCTTTTGATATTTTAATTTTCTCGCTAATTGGGAGTTAACTAAAGAAGGTAGCCAAGCATTCGTTTTAAAAGTAAAGATCTTTCTGCATCTCAGCCTTGTCCCCTAAAGATGGGCCCTTATTGTGTTTACTGTGAAGACCTGCAGATGTAAAAGGCATGGGGCAATTCGTGGACTGAGTTTCAGAGCCTGGGGTTTGGCTAGAGTGGCACTGCCATGCTTAGGGAAAGGCAGAGGCCAAAAAGGGCTAAGAGGCATTTCCCTGACCTCTCCCTGGGTAGAAGCCAGTCTCCCTGGCACAGGTGAACACAGCCGCACCTCACATCCTTCTAGCCCTTTTCTTTTTAATGTTCTCCCACCTCCCAGTATTGCTTCTTCTAACTAACTGCCCCCAAAAGCACCCGATTTGGGCTGGTCCTCTCAACCTGAGAATGGCATGCTTTTTTTCCCTCAGTGCAGCTCAGTTCACAAAGAAGCTTCGAGGGAGGACGCTGCGGTTCAATTCCAACTAACGTGCAAATGGCTCATAGCCTCATACCTAGGGAGGCTAGCCATATTTTCCAAAGATGATGCTTGTTAGCGTACACGGACCTCTGGAAGAGGGAGTGGGAGTGCGGGAGGAAGGAAGGGAAGAGAGGGCGGAAGGAGTGTATTCCTTACATGAAGGCAGCATGGCTACTGAAGTCACAGAAAGCCAGGTGTTGTGGTAGGCAGACAGAGACAGGCCCTGCCTGGGAATCTGCCCTCTGGGGGCAGCCTCCTCAAGTCACTGCTCTCTTTCTTCCTTAAGTCCTCAGTTTCTCTAAAGTTTTGTGCTTCCCCCATTTTCGTTGCTGGTAGGTCTCTAGTCACAGGGGGATAAGACCAGATAGAGGGTTCCCTGACAGCTATTGCCACATGCAAGCCGACCACACATCAGGCACCTGTGAACAGGTTAGGACCCCTGTATATTAGAATGGCCTAGAGCTCGGGAACAGAGGAAGGTCTAGTGCATCCACATGGGTACACTCCCTGTCTATGAATTTCAAACCACTTTGATCTTTATCTGGGATATAGGAAAGCTCCTTTAGTGCAAGATCCTGTCTTATTTCCTCCAACCCCCTCACCCCCAAATTAACTTTGTGAACTAAATCCATAAGAGCAGTCTTTGAGGGGAGGGAAATTGAGTCCTATTACTATAGCAAAGAGGTCACTTCCTGAGAAGCAGTTTATTCTCCTGGCAAGGGACATCCCAGTCTTATCTCCACCTGGGACAAGTGACAGCAGGATTTCCAGAGAGACAAAAAATTCTAGCCCCTTAAAATGGCTGCCACCTCCCGGCCTGAACTTTGTGCCCTGTAACAGGGTGAGGGTTCACAAAGAGCCAGCAGTTTCAGCACTCTCACACAAAGCCATCCCTACCTTTAAAAACCACTTCTAGAATCCTCTGCAATCTGATGCCAAAGGCCTGGGCAGAAGCTGAGGTCATTTTCTAAAACACAGGAGCATGACTTAGCTTGTAAATCTGAGCCCTAATGGCACAGGTGTTCCAAGGCCATGAATCTTCTATTTTCATTCCAACAGAATGTTTAGGTTGTCTGTGAGTTACAGCAGGGAGAAGGTGTGGCTTGGTGAGCAGGATGGTTTGACGTCTCTGCAGACGGCTCTGTCTGAGGACTTTGAGCTGCGTTGTTCCCAAAGACCCTGAAAGATTCTGTGTGGAGATGTTCATACACAGGCAAAAGAAAACAAGGGTTCATCCCAAGAGCAAGAGGAATGCAGGACTGCAATGTGGCCCACTGGAGGGGAGGCCAGGAGGCTTTTAATTAAATTCCAGGAACCCTGCATTCATTTTCCTATGGCTGTCCTAAGGCAGTAGTTGGAACAGTAAGGACAGCTTTCATTAAGAGGGAGGCTCTGTGTACAATGTGACGATTGTCTTTTGTAGCAGTCTTAGAAAACAGTCTCTGCTCTGTACCAACTGCAAAGGCTTTAAGGACCCCAGGGAGTTTAAAAATGGAAAGTCCCAAATCAGCCTGGCACTAACCCAGATGAGCTCCCTCACCCAGGAAACTAACACATTGAACCTACTTAGACCCTGCTGGGGGCTGCTGTTTGAGGCTACTAGCCTGTGGAAGCCACACAGGAAGCCTAAGAACATACAAAGCCTGGGAGAGACACTTTCCTCACCCAAAGCCTTCATTGGTCCCCACAGGAGGCCCTCCTCGTGAGGAACACTTTCACAGTGCCATAGACCGGGGCCTGTGACATGGCTTCAGGGAGTGGCAGGGCTGCTGCTCACTAGCTATGTGATCCGAGGAAGTCCAGGGACATCTCTGGGGGCAGGTGAGCATCCGTAAAGTGAGGTGATCAAATGGCAGCAGGCCAGGTGAGGCTCACAGGGTATAAACATGCAGAGTGCCCACCATCGGGATCTGCCTGCCTTAAGTGTCCTTACCACTAGGAAAGTGACCAGCCCCCTCCACAACCACCACCACTTGGGGCCACCCATGTAGTGAAGGCTTCCAGCAACCTCAGGCTCCAGTCACTAGCCTTGGTGATGTAGATGCGTTTTCCATAAGCTGCCTTAAAAATCCTTTTTGAAGCCAAGTTGGGGTATACGTTACATAAGCTTTTCTGAGAAGTTCTGAACACAAATTACAAACCGGCCCAAAAGTGAAAAACCTGAACCTCATGAACGTGGTCATCATGCTGCTCATGTACTTCAGTTTCCCCAGGAGAGAAATGAAGAAGCCACCGGCTTTGCGCTCAGACACGACGAATGGATAGCAGTTGGTGAGCAAGCTTGATGAGGTTTCAGCTCTGCCTGAGGTAGAGGGGCCAACACCACAAACTTGGGTGGGGAACAGGCCTCCTCTTCACCTCTTCCGCTGGCACCAAGGGTTTCCCACCCTTGCATCCCCCTCCTGCCTGCCTTTCAGGGCTGCTAAGAGCCCTGTACCCTTAGCAGGGTAGGGTGGGGATGGCACAACTCCCTCTCTGGGTTTGGAGGGTGATAAGTGAGTAGAAGGTGGGTTCTATTCTAGGCCTTGCTTGGCCTCTTAACTTGCTGAGTGACCCTGGACCCCAAACCCCTAGATGTAACTACTCTAGGGTGACTTCCAGAAGTTCCTAAGAAGGGAGTCCTGATGCTGGTGCAAACAGAGTAAGGGGCATCTCTTTCCCTCTCTGGGCCTCACTCCACTGCACCCTCACTTCCCCTTTCTCCCTCGCTCCCTATGGGGCACAGAGCAGGTATGGATGCCATATGTGCTTCTTGGGGAGCTCAAAGGCAAGGCTAAATTCAGGCTGGCCAGGCATTTTGTAAAGAGAAATGGGCCCCACCAGGCCCCACTTGGAGGCTCAGGTTGGAAGCATCATGAGAGATGCAGCAGGGGCAGCTAAGAAAAGCATGGGAAGGTAAGGGACACCTCACCGTGGCTGTTCCCAGGTATCCATGTCACCTGTCTGGGGCCCACAAGACCTGGGGCCTGTGTATGTCAAGGAGCCTGATTTCAGGTCTCTCTGGAACACATGGGGCCCAGGATCCTCAGTAACTCAGTAAGCAGGAAGTGGGGAGGGCCTAGCACTGGGCAAGCTGAGAAGGCAGGCCCCAGGGGGAAGAGTTAAGAAAAGGGAGGATCGTGTAAGGTAAAAAAGAGGAGACCTGGGTGAGATGCAGTGCCTAGCTTCCCATACTAACATTTTTCCAGTCTACTGTGTAAAATGTGGCTAGAGGCTAGGACCAATGGGGGCAGGGGAGGTATACATATTCGTGCATAGGAAATTATACCTTAGGAATCTACTTAGTTGGCCCCTGCCCCCTAGGCTCTAACAGGACACAGCTCATTCTATCTGCTGTCACTGGACACTGAACAACTCCCCAGCCTGCAAGAGCCCAGGCTGCAGATGGGGCTACTTCCAAACAAGGCCGCCTGCACTCAGCAGGCTCTGCCTCTCAAAGGTTGATGCTGAAATGTTCTTGGCTTTGGACCATTTCATTTTAATATCCTTTAAGAGATGAGTTATAAACACAAAGCCAATGCCCTGAACACTTAGCAGGGTTGGGAAAGCTGTTAATACCAAGTTTGTCTATGGCTGCTCTGGGAAGCTGGCCAGGCTCAGGTTAGTGACATTCCAGGAGCCTGAATTGGGAATCTTTATGCAATCACAAGCCTTCGTGACTTCTAGGGCAGTTTTGTCTGCATAAGGAATACAAGGAAGGCACAGAGCAAAGGGATTAGCTTGTGCGTTGAGCCTGAAACACTTGCTTCTTGGCCAGTGGCATTTTGTTAGTTACAGGGCAATGCCTTCAATGGGCATTCAGTAAGCAAGCAGGCTCAGAATCCTCAAAAGAGAAACTTTTCTCATTAATGATTATTTTCTTCAAAAATCAAAACCAAAACCAAGCCCCCAAAAGTCTTCGTACTCGGTACAAACAGGTTAAGCACAGGAGAGCAGAGCTAAGATTCCCCCCTTGGTGCTGGGTGGAACTTGCAGGTTTGCTCCTGGGATCCGGCCAGGACTTCTGAATTAGAAGTGAACAACGTCCAGGTTGGAAAGTCCTGTGCTGGTGAGAACTGTGAGGGATCTGGTTGCCCCTTAGTTGTTACACAAAGATAAGCTGCAGATTGTCCTCTCTTATTTCCCCCTGCTGGAGGCAGCAGAGACCTGGAGAAACCATAGCCCGCAGTGGATTTCTTTCATTCCTGCTGTGGGGACATTGGCCACATGAGGGGACAGCAGAGAGGTGACATAAAAGACAGTGGGGGCTGGGTACAGCGGCTCACGCCTGTAATCCCAGCACTTTGGGAGGCCAAGGTGGGTAGATCACGAGGTCAGGAGACTGAGACCATCCTGGCCAACATGGTGAAACCTTGTCTCTACTAAAAATACAAAAAAATTAGCTGGGCATGGTGGCACACCCTGTGGTCCCAGCTACTCGGGAGGCTGAGGCAGGAGAATTGCTTGAACCCAGGAGGTGGAGATTGCAGTGAGCCAAACTGTACTACAGCTGGGTGACAGTGAGAGACTCTGTCTCAAAAAAAAAAAAAAAAAAAAAAAAGACAGTGGGAATATACCCACCTGTGCTCCCGCTACAGCCCCTGGCCGGGTAGCGCCTGTTGCATTTCTGCTTCTAGAGTGAAGCTGGATTCCCCACATGTGCAACACGCGCTGGCCTGGTGAGCTCCTTTTCCAGCCTTTCCCACATCTGCCACTAAGGGTGCAAGGATTTCAATGGCAGCGGTTTTTAAAGTATGTTCACAAAGCAGGAATAGTTTGAGGATTCTTCTTGCTTTTATTTGTTTCTGACTTGTCCATTTAAGTGATTTGTTTGAGGCCTTAGGGGCAAAGGTTTGTGCTCCTTTTTGTGCCTGTTCCAGGACTTCATGTTGCTGCAGGACAATCAGCATCTATTTCTAGCCCACTGCTTCTCTGCCCTGGCTAGTCACTCAGCATTTACTCACCTTTAAGGCCTTAGTAAGCTTTCTTCCTAACAGCGTCAAGGTGATAAACAGTTCAAATGTCTTCTGGTTCATAGGTGCTGAATCTGACAAAAGCCTGCCTAGAAGCACCATACAGACTGATGGAGACTTGGTCCTTTTTGGGTAGAACAATGAGTAGAGAGAGTAGGTCCTTCAGATTCGTGGTACTTTCTGGTAAGAAGAGGTGGCATTGTGAATTCATCTGTAAAACGGGAGGTCCTGTCCTGCCTCCAAGGGTTGTTAAAAGGATTAAATGAGCATGTCTGTGGAAGTGCCAGCACATGCATACAAGAGGCGCCTGAGTGTTGCTGCTACGGTTGTTATTGTCATTGTTTCTGTTATTATTATGACTCTTGCTTGCTCGAGAGTCTCTCAGTCATCCTTTGCTTTTGCTTTAAGCAATCAATCCTCCAGGCCTAATGCAGAAGCCACCCCCTTTCCCAGTTTGTAAAACTATCAGTCCCAACTCCTTGTGCCTGGGAGAAATGGTCTTCTTACCCATCTACTTCAGGTTTCTCATTTCT
>NW_016107334.1:9026349-9058266 GCF_001604975.1 Cebus imitator
CATGCTGGCCAGGTTGGTCTCAACTCCTGCCCTCATGTGATCCACCCATCTTGGCCTCCCAAAGTGGTTCCTCACATATTTCAATTCTGACTGGCAAGTGGGCTTTCTGGGTACATGTCACCGAATGCCCTCAGCTGCTGAAGGTTGGAGCTGAGATTCTCCACATGCTCCTGGACCCCAGGCCTTCTCACTGGCACTCCAAACCCTTCTCTCTGGGCTGCCTTCATTCTTCCTGTGTCCCTTGTCTGTCCCACACTCCACAGACTCTTTGGTGGGCCTAAGGTGGGAGGAGACACGTGCAGTGCCAGACCCCATAATGCGACATGGCATAAAGAGCCTCTGGGGTGGTTGCTACCTGGGTTCATATCTTTACCACTCACTGGTTATGGGCCCTTGGGAAAATTACCTAATCTCTGGGTGCCTCAGTTTCTCCATCTAAAAATGGGGATAATTGTACCTATCTCACAGAGTTGCAAGGATTTGGGAATTAATAAATATAGTGCGGTCAGAACCATTGTTGGTATGCCATATATAAGTAGTAGCTATTAATATAATAACTGTTATCACATATTTATTATCTGTATCAAGTAGGCATTATTATCATTTTCAGTTTAAGAGAAGACAATACAGTGCTATATTTAGACTGGAAAATTTTAAAAAAATATATAACCAAAATTGAATTGTCTCTGATTCCATGTCATGCAAAGCAGAGTGGCCTAACTTTGCAGCTATGGGACAATGGCATTCTAGGACACAGAATCTCTAGGTTCCACTCAATTCATACCTGCAAGTGAGTATACTGAGCACTGGTTCAAGTGCTGGAAGCTGGAATCCCTCTAGGCAAAAAGATGGTCTTTTGGCCTTAGCCCTCTCTCTGTTTGGTATTCATTCAGGAATGGACCCACCTCCCCTATACTCTGCCAATTTACACCCCCAAGGAAAACAGGAAAGATCTGACAGCAACTTATTCACACTCTTGCTTTCCAGGTCAAAAGTCAGGGATCCAGCCTTCACACTTGGTTTGACTCACTCAGAGCCTTAAACATATTTCAGTTAGTTACCATCAGTTAAAAATTGGGCTGGGTGTGTGGTGACTCATGCCTGTTATCCCAGAGTTTTGGGAGGCCAAGATGGGAGGGTAGCCTAGGGCCAGGAGTTTGACACCATCTTGGGCAAGACTCTGTCTCTACAAAAAATTTTTAAAAACTAGCTGAGTGTAAGCAGTGTGTGCCTGTAGTCCCACCAACCTCGGAGGCTGAGGCAGGAAGACCACTTAAGCCCAGGAGTTTGAGGCTGCAGTGGGCTATAACTGTGCCACTGCACTCTAGCCTGGGTGACAAAATGAGACCCTGTTTCTAAAAAAATAAAAATAATTAAAAAAAATTGAAGATTCTCCAATAAAACTCCAAATTTCTACCTACTCTTAAAAAGGAGCTCGCCAATATGAGCCTCCCTTCCACATGGCTGCCATGGGCTGGAGCTAAGTGGCAGGTATGGGTTTTAGTTTGCCACAGTCCTCACCATGGTTTCATCTCTCTCATACTATAGCCAACAGTTAGCTGCCATTTATAACTATGCTTGCTGCTGCTGCTGGTTTCTGATAACCACCTGCTTCCCTCACATTGCTTGCTTGGTTTCTGTAGACATTTAGATTTTTGACTTACTATTCTAGGAGTTTCCATCAAACATGTATTTTAAGTGTTTTATTAATAGGTATGGAATAGAAAGTACTTTCCTCCTCTTGCATGAATTTTAGGCACCAACAAGCAAACCTGATGGTTAGTGTGGAATGTTGTAGGGAGTGGGGACAAGAAAGGTCACCTTTCTCCTCTCTCCATCCCTAGACAGGCTCCTCCAGATCTGAAAAGGTGCTTCAAGCTCTTGGAGATCCGCAAGGTGGGATGGACAGACGGATGAATGCCGATGCCTGCTTCATCAGTTCCTCCATAGACTGGAGCTCCCTGACTGGCCTGCGGATCTTTCCGGGCCAGGCTGTTCACTGAACCTCTCCCTTCACCTTCTCCTATGTGCTGTCCTCATCTTAGCCTGACTTCTGCTTCCTCAATCAACCCCATGCCTTCCAGATGTTGATTTTATGCTTTTGAGCACACTGGACCTTATTTATTCAGTATGTAATTATTTTTATCTGATATCTTGGAATACACCCCTGGGTCTTCTTTATGAAGTGAACTCCATTTCTGAATATTGTGACCAAAAAAAAAAAAAAAAAAAAAAAAACATTAGTACTATGTGTTTTCTGCCAATGGAAGCACACTGTATAATCTGTATGCTCCAAGCCCAGGATGGTGGATTAAACAATTCATGAAGTTTGATGCACTACCGATTATGTAGTGATAAGAAAATCACATAAGCCATAAATGGCAACTTCCTTTTGGAGTCCTGAAGTTGTGTCAGTTCATCCTGATTGAAAGTTCAGCCCTGACAGTGTCTGGAGGGTGGCTGGCCCAGAGGCCAGAGCTGTTGCCACAACAATCTTTAAAAATAGATCACCTTTGAAGGCAGAGCAGATTTCCCTGTAAGCCCAGTACAGATTCTCCGGGGCTCTTAACAGCTACATTTGGATAGAGATTAGCTGTATTTAAGAATAAAAGATTAAAAGAATGCTAGAAGGGGAGAGAAACCAAAGGACTCTGAGGAAAGCAGCAGAGTAGCATAGCTGCAGATGATCAGATAAAGCAAGGAAGGCTCTGTGGCAGGCCTATGGCACAGCTCTGTCCACCTGTTAACCCATCTAGAAGGCAGCTTGTTTACAGACTCAGGTGCCTGTGAGACAGGAAGAGAAAAGGATTCTTCTCACCGTGGTGCTCGGGTCTCCCTGAAGCGACAGCAGCGTGGGCGACGACGTGTGCGGAGTCTGCTGCCTCCTCTTGAGAGGGGCTTCTACTCAGGATGATGAGATGTGCCTGTCACCACAGAAAGAAGAAACATGTTGTTTACATGCTTGGCAGCAGCAACAGGAAACTAACTGTCCTTACAGAGATAAGCAGAAAGCCAAGGAACTTTCCAGCAAGCTAGAAGAAATAATTTATGTGAAAGTGCAATCAACTCACAGGAGAGCTGGATTTTAAAAGCACTGAGTAGTGGAGGGAACACTGGACCATGAATCCAGATGGCTCAAAGCTATGGTCAGGGCCTGGCACTAAGCAAATCATTAAATGTCTATGACTCTTTGAGTCCAGTGTCAGCAAAGAGGAAAGGGGAGTTACAAGAAGTAAAGAGATGGATAGAAGATGTCAATGCTGTGTAGAGAAAGGGGGCAAGCCCAGTGCCCTGGCTAGTGGTCAACCCCAAAAGTGGGACCTACCCATGGGTGTCAGCAACCTCCCCACAGAAATATAGACCCTTCTTTGTACCTGAGCCACCAAGCCCATTTGCCTGCACCCTTTGCAAACTGGCTCAGGGGAGCTGCCCAAGCACACAAAGCAGCTCAGTTCCTTGAAAATAAAGTCCAATAAAATGTTTTTGGCCAGGCATGGCAGCTCACGCCTATGATCCCAATACTCTGTGAGGCCAAGGCAGATGGATTACTTGAGGTCAGGAGTTTGAGACCAGTGCGACCAACATGGTGAAACCCCATGTATGTATAGACAATAGAAGCCACAGATATAGAGTTAAATTATTACTTGTGCACTGTTTGGAGAAAGGAAGAAAGAGAGGAAATGCCGGCCCCCCATGCCAAAAAAATGCCAAATGCAAATTCAGCTATGTTTACTTTGTGTTTTTCCCCTACCAACTCTACGATCTGTTATTTGAAGAGAACAATCACTGTGTAATGCCAGAGAAGCTTTAACTCATATGCAAAGACATACAATATTTTAGATTGATTAAAACAAAAATTCAAGAAAGATTTTATATTTTGTTTCTTCCTACTCAGTATTATAAATTCAAGAAAATGTTACTAGATATGTCTAACAAAATTATATTCAAATGAGTAATTATATGTTCTGAAAGCACTGTAAGTTGTTTTTTTTTGCCATGGAGAGAGAAATCAAAGTTTTCCAAGAGCAAAATGCATATAATATCAAGAAAGTGAGTCAGGCCGGGTGCAGTGGCTCATGCCTATAATCTCAGCACCTTGGGAGGCTGAGGCAGGAGGATCACTTGAGTTCAGGTGTTTGAGACTAGACTGGGCAACACAGTGAGAACCCATCTCTACTAAAAAATAAAAAAAAATTAGCCAGGTGTGGTGGTACATGCCTGTAGTCCCAGCTACTCAGGATGCTGAAGTGGGAAGATGGCTTGATCCTGGGAGATCAAGACTGCAGTGAGCAGTGATTGTGCACTGCACCCCAGCTTGGGTGACAAAGCAAGACTCTGTCTCAAAAAAATGAAAAAAGAAAGTGGGTCCTGAAAACTTAAAGGGATCTGAATTTATCACAAAATTTTCATGACTTCAACATTTTTCTACATGAGATGCTAACATAAGCAAACATTTATTATTATTCACTTCAGAAACTCAATCCCTGATGTAATTTATTTGCTGTTCATAAAGCTTTTAAAAACCATACGCTAGAGGAAAGGGTGTTTGAGGGGGGGACACCCATGATGTCTAAAATGTGCAAAATTAGCATCTCATTTATTCAGTAAAATTCCATTTAATTCCATTTGATTTAATTCAGTCCTATTCAATTCAACTTATTTTCATTTTTAAATGCTTTCTACATGCCAGATATTATGCTAACACTAGGAATTCCCTCTAAAAATTAGACAGGAATTTTAGTTTTAAAAGAGCTCACAAGCAAACTACAAAACTGTAGGCTAGTTTCATTTTATGCAGATTCACAGACATCACCCCTCACTAGGTTTTTGCAACCAGCTAAATAACTTCCTGTCTACTCTTATGCTTGTCATCATTTCCCAAGATTTCAGTATCCATGAGATTGGCCTGTACTCAATCAGGCAGGAAAGAGACGGTACATTTAAACAGGTTAATAGAGTGAAAAGAGGTCAATAAAATGATTCTTGGCATAGAGGAAACCCAGGATGAGCATGCTGGGCCCCAAGTCAAGATGTCGTACTATCCTGGACTGCTGGAGCAAGGGAGGGGACACTTGCTATTACTAGAAAGAAGAATTGTAGGAAAATGAGTAGTGGTTTTCAGTAGAGAAGCAGCCTACCTGCAGGAACCTTAAGACGGAGGGGCTGGGGGAATGGATGCTCTGTCTCTGTGTCTTCCCCAGTCCAGGCTGTGTGCCTCTCAGTTTGAGGGAAGGGGCACTGAGACGGTAATTAAAGGTCAGCCTTTGGGGCACAGAGCAGGGCTGAGAAGGATGTAGAGTGTAGCTAAAGGACCACATGGAGATGTCCAGCAAACAATCCAGCTAACACCTTGGCCTCTCAGGTTTCTGACAAACTCACTTTCCTCCTTACTTTCAGCTACCCAGTCCCCAGATCACACTCCAGACCTCATCATCGTCTACTCTGTGCTACCACTGGATCCTCCAGCTCACAGACCCATTCTGATTCTTAAGGGGCCCTGGATCTGTTGCATCCATGCAGTTCCTAGTTATCTAATCTACCACTCCCCCAACATTCTCACTAGTCATCCGCCCCTCCTGCTGTCCCTTCTTGTCCAGCTTAATGTACACGGCCCATTGCCTGTGTTGAAAATGCCCACCACTAAAGCATTATTCAAGATGATAAAAAATGGGGAACCACCTAAATCTCTATCAGCAGGGGAATGAACATATTGTGGATTATTCTACAATGACTGAACTCCATCTACATATGTTAACATGGTTATATTTCAGAAACATAGCACTGAGTGGAAGAAGCAACTTGTAAAAGGATGTAAACACCTTGGCACCATTGATTTTCAAGTTTCTTCTTTGGAGCAGAAGAACCCAAACAAAATCTTCTGTGGTTCTCTAATATACACAGCAGGAAACAGTAGAGCTGCTCTCACAGAAGTAGGTGGAGGGGGCCTGGAAGCCTGACTACCTGCTCCCAGCTGGCTGCCCCAGAAAAACCTCTGTGGAACATGAGGGCTCAAGGTGACACAGACTGAGAACCACAGCACATGCTAGAAAGTGAGGCTTCCTTCGGAAGTGGGTGCAAAGGACATTGACAAAGCTAGTGATTACACTACACTATCTTTCCAAACTCCACTACTGTTCACAATTTTCAAATAATGCTTCATTGCTAAGGGAATGTAAATACCCTGTTACAAGCATCTGAGAGCATTTAAGGACTAGGAATCACAGTTAATAGAAATACAGGCATCCTGCTTGCCTCTCCTGGACTTCTGCAAGAGACCAAGTAATGGGCCTTGCTGGGGCTCCATAGCTTGATCACACTCACTCCTTCTCCTTATGATTTATTAATCTCCCAAGGGCTTGCATTTCCCCTCATGTCCTTTGTTCTTTTCAGTATCTTATGGTTACATTTATCAACTGTCATCTTGAAGTTGAGGAGGAGTGTTTAATATCCCCAAATCTCTTGGGCTAGCTGGCATGTTGGACTGAGTTAAAAACAAACAAAACATTTCTAATATCCCAAATTGAACAAGGTCATTAATTAAAAAAAAGGAAAAACTCATCCATAAGACCAAGGACCTCAACCCCTGCTAAGGCACAGAGCAGCTGTTCCAGCCTGGTACCTCGTGTGTGTGTTTGGGGGAAACCACAGATTCCTCAGCACCAATCAAGTTGTCAATAGATGCAGCCAGAGCCAGAGCTGGTAGAGCTTATCTAACTGGGCCTGTCCCCTTGGATTTGTAAACTGTGTAATATTTCCCAAAGAGAAAGCTTGTGACTAATGAAAAGGATGAGATACTTCTATTTCTGCAGGCAGACCCCCAACATCTGAACACTCAACTTCAAACCCTGGGAGGAGTCTGAGTGTGGAATCCCAGCTCTTGGGGATGGGGTGGGTCTTGGGATGAGGGAAATATATTTTCCCCTCACTTTGTAATAATTAGGGGATCACTGACAGAGCAAAATCTCTCCTACAGCAAAGTGGAGAGTAAGTACACAAAAAGATCAAGATACATTTGTGGACTTAGTCTGAATACATTTACTCTGGAGATGAGAACACTCAGGGAGAAGACAACAGAAGTCTTCAACTTAGTCACCGCCAGGATCTCTTTGCACAGCTGAGGGTTAGCACTGGAGGGACACAGGGAAGGAGGGAACTAACACCGAGTAATCTTCTTCTGGCAGCGTAGCACTAAGTGAATTTTACCACTTACCAGTTCACCTAGTCTCAAAATGACCATTGAAAGGTGATGTGAATGGCCCAATTTACAGAAGGGGAAGTTAAGCCTCCAGGCTACTGGCTGAAGGTCACATGGTGGGTCAGCGGCAGAACAGAGATTCAGACTAAGGCCTGTAATTCCAAACTACATACTTGTCTAGTCTAACACTTGGTTATTGAGAGGGTAGAAGTTACAGAAAGATGATTTTTCTAATCTATGTAATGAAGAACTATATAAGGGTCAGAGAAAGAGGTTGTGAAATAGTAGACTCTGTCCAGAAATGGAGTGGGCTGCCTAGGGGGAAGAGTGAGATACTGATATTTGGATGCCTGAGCAGCTTCTAAACGCTTTAGAGGGATGCTATAGAGGAGAGAAAAGCAGTGGGTGGTGGACAGAGAAGATGTTAAAGTGCTGTCCATCAAGAGTCTACGACTCTGGTTTGTTTCAAGTTTGTTCCTTAATTCAACAGAAGTTCAAGTCCACTTGTCATTGGAGGTGTGAGCTTGCTGTGTTTCTTATAACTGACCATCTATGAAGCTGCCTGCATAGCTTTCCTTCTCACCCAGCCAAAATTGGTCATTTCACCCTTCAAATTTCAGCTGACACCCTTAAGCAAGACAGGGTCACATTGCAGCCCCAGGTTGCCATTTCCTTCCCTTTCCCATCTCTGCCCAGTAGGGAGGCCTTTCATGGCCACACATACCTTGGGGACTTGGGGCAGCAGGTAAACCTTGGGTAAGAAAAAGATGGAGCTGGGACTCCCTGGGGGATTAGATGAACAGTAAGTCACTGGGAACAGAGAGCACTGGAAAACTGAGTTCTGAGGGCCCTAGACTAAGCCAGTTTCTTTTCATAGTCAGAGAAAGTCCTCAGTGGCAGCTCTCCAGCTGTCAATTTTAGCTCCTCCAAAGAGCTGGGGAGAAAAGGCACTACTCTGTATAAATATTAGCAACAAAACAGATACCTCAAGGCCTTATATTTTCTTCTTTGGTTGCAAGTATGTATTTTCTTAAAACTTAATTAGATTTTTAAATAATAAGAGTATTACCTGCATATAATCTTAAAAAATCTTAAGTGGTAGAAAAGAATGAACAATTGAAATTAAAAATACTCCCTCTCCTTTCTGTCTACCTACCTCACCCTCTTTTTCTCCCCCTTTCCAGCCTTACAGTTATTCAGTTTCCTGTATTGTTCCAGAAATCAATCACACACACACACACACACACACACACACACACACACAGTCACAACCCAGCCACGCACTGCCCTTAGCTTCATCTCCCATGACCCATGCTGGGCTCCAGCCACAATGGCCAGACAGCTAAATTGTGTTTCTTTAATTATGAGTGAGGCTGAGGATTATTTTTGTATGGTTATTGGTCATTTATGTTTCCTCTTCTGTAAACTGTATGTTCCTGTCTTGTGCATATTTCTACTGAGTTGTCTTTTTTATCCAGACTTTTAGAGAACTCTTTCTACATTTTCTCCTCTTTGACATTTATTTTTGACTTTATGATATATTACCATAGAGTAGTTTTTCATTTTTACTCTGTCAATTTTATCACTTTCTTCTTTTCTCTTTTTTTCTCTTCTGTCTCTTAATGTATACTCATCTGTACATATGCAGAGAAAAAATGTTCAACACTGGCTATTTCTGGGCAAGGAGGTCTGAGGTGACTGGTGGCATATATTTGACCTTTTCTATATAGCTTGATTTTTAAAAAATAAAGAGCATGTATCATTTTTATAAAAAGTAGTTATTACTTAAAAAGAAAAACAGTAATCTTTCCCTTTGTGGCACTTGGATTGATGTCATTCTTAGAAAATTTTGTAATAAAACAGTATGAAAAAAGATGTGAAACAGTATGAAAACAGAGTAATACAATAAATTGCTGCCAGCAGAATGGGGCATTGCTGTAAGATATCCAAGAATGTGGAAGCAACTTTGGAACTGGGTAATGAGCAGAGGGTGGAGCAGTTTGGAGAAATGAGAAGACAGGAAGAAGTAGGAAAGTTGACTTGTTGAATGGCTTTCACTGAAATGCTGATAGTGATAAGGACAATGAAGTCCAGGCTGAGGTGGTCTCAGATGGAGATGAAGAACTGGTTGGGAACGGGAGTAAAGGTGATTTTTGCTATGCTTTAGCAAAGAGACTGGTGGCTTTTTGCCCCTGCCCTAGAGATCTGTGAAACTTTAAACTTGAAAGAAATGATTTACTGTATCTGGTGGAAGAAATTTCTAAGCAGCAAAGCATTCAAGAGGTGACAGAGAATAAAAGTTTGGAAAATTTGCAGCCTGACAAAGGCTGTAGCAAAGAAAAATTGATTTTCTGGGGCAAAATTCAAGCTGTCTGCAGAAATTTGCATAAGTAATGAGGTGCTGAATGTTAATCACCAAGACAATGGAGAAAATGTCTCCAGGGCATGCCAGAGACCCTCACAGCAGCCCCACTCATCACAGGCCCTGAGGCCTCCGAGGAAAAATGAATTTGTGGGCCCAGGACCCCCCTTGCTGCATGCAGCCTAGGGACTTGGTGCCTTGCATTCCACTCCAGCCATGGCTAAAAGGGGCCAAGGTATAGCTTGGGTGTGGCTTCGGGGGTGCAAGCCCCAAGCCTTGGTAGCTTCCAGGTGGTGTTGAGCCTGTGGGTACACAGAAGTCAAGAACTTGGGAACCTCTGCCTAGATTTCAGAAGATGTATGGAAATGCCTGGATATCCAGGCATAAGTGTGCTACAGGGATGAAGCATTCACAGAGAGCCTCTGCTAGGCAGTATGGAAGGGAAATTCAGGGTGGGAGCCCGCACACAGTCTCCACTCGGGCACTGCCTAGTGAAGCTGTAAGAAGAGGGCCACAGTCCTACAGACCCCAGAACTGTAGGTCCATCAACAGCTTGCAGTATGTGGTAGAAACGCCACAGACACTTGATGCCAGCTCATGGAAGCAGCCAGGAGGGGGGCAAAGCCACAGGGGTGGAGCTGCTGAAGGCCCTGGGGCCCACCTCTTGCATTAGCATGACCTGGATGTGAGACATGGAGTCAAAGGAGATCATTTTGGAACTTTAAGGTTTAATTACTGCCTTATTGGATTTTGGACTTGCATGGGGTATGTAGCCCCTTTGTTTTGGCCAATTTCTCCCATTTGGAATGGGTGTATTTACCCGATGCCTGTACCCTCACTGTATCTAGGAAGTAACTAACCTGCTTTTGATTTTACAGGCTCATAAGTGGAAGGGACTTGCCTTGTCTCAGGTGAGACTTTGGACTTGAAGTTTTAAGTTAACGCTGGAATGAGTTAAGACTTTGGGGGACTGTTGGAAGGGCATGACTGTGTTTTGAAATGTGAGGACATGAGATATGGGAGGGGCCAGAGGCAAAATGATATGGTTTAGCTTTGTGTCCCCATCCAAATCTCATCTTGCATTGTAATCCCATAATCCCCAAGTGTCATGGGAGTGTTAGATATAGTGAACACCAAGCTTCTCTTCAAAGAATCAGTTTGTCAGTATGTTCAGCTTTCTTATTCTTTAATCTTCCATTTTAAAGTTTAGCTTCCTTGTAGTTTCAGTAAACAACCATTTCCCCCAGTTCTAATCAGTAGTTCACATCTGTTCCCCTGGTTCCCTGCTCCATCCTGACTCATCCTGGTCGCCTGCTCTGGTCACCTGCTTTGACCCCTGGTTACCTTCTCTGACCTGTCCCATAACTGTCCTTCCCACCAAACTACCCACCCCGCCACTCCGGCTTGTACCCCTGCTCTCTTTAAAATAGCCAATTGGAATTAGCCTAAAATGTGCAGTCTAACCCTAGCCAATGGGGGAATGACACAGCAGAAGGGGTGACCTCCATCAGGAATAAGAAGCCATTTCCCTCCCTTGTCCAGGTGTGTGTTCACCATTGTTCCATCTGTAAGCCACACCCTTCTATAGAAGTAAATTGCCTTGCTGAGGAAATTTATACTTGAGTGCCACTTCTTTTGCAGTACCAAAAATTTACATATAACAGGAGGGACCTGGTGGGAGGTAATTAAATCATGGGGGTGGTTTACCCCAGGCTGTTCTCGTGATGGTGAGTGAGTTCTCATGAAATCTGATGGTTTTGTAAGTGTCTGGCATTTCCCCTGCTGGCACTCATTCTCTCTCCTGCTGCCCTGTGAACAGGTGCCTTCTCCATGATTTTAAGTTTCCTGAGGCCTCCCAGTCATGCAAAACTATGCATCAATTAAATCTCTTTTTTTCATAAATTACCCAGTCTCAGGTATTTCCTTATAGCAATGTGAGAACAGACGAATACAACTGCAGTCTACATCTTTCCTAAATAAAAGGCTAGTATTAATATTTTCAGAGATTTTTAAAATTAAAAATAGCATTATTCTGATTATTTACAATAAATGCGATTGCATGTTTATAGCAAGTGCACAGCAACTACTAAGAGCCAATCAGAAGTGCTGCCATTAGCTGAGAACTCTGCACCTGCCAGGAGCCATGTGTGAGCATTCAGCAGCCATCACCCCAGGCCTGACCAAGGCCAGTAAGTTGTCCAGGCTGAGGCCCAAAGCTAGATTTTCTGACTCCAAAGCTGTCAGTAGAGCAGCTGACGAACATAATGATTTCATTATACTTTGCAAGTCTAAATACCCTAAATTTGGGAACTCCTGAGTGGCACAGCTACCCTGGAAACTGAAAAGAGGGATATGCAATTCAAGTGAAAGATGGGAAAAAGCAACCGAAGCTAGCACTGTGTTAACTTATACACACCCATAAACATACTCTCACTCACATAAGTAGAACCCTGTGATTTTTCTTTTGGATAGGGAAATAAGGTTTTATTGCCAAAATTTGCCATGAGGAGTTTCAGAAAGAATCACATTTGTATGGTTTTCTTATGGACCTCTGTGGCAGAGGGAGGGATGGGGTAGATGATGGCTCTTTCATCATTCCCTAGGACTGCTGCCTTCCTTCTGTGGTGGCTCTCCAGGACTTGGTTTATTTTTCTCCATCTTAATGAGTTAATCCCTAAAATGCTTGGGAACATTTCTATATTTTAAAGGAAATAAAAGGTCTTTTCTCTGTGGGCACTTCTGTCACTCCAAAGGAATGAAGGGTAAAAAACAACAGGGAAAAATAACAAAACCTCTTTGTGTATACTTAATAAATGGCTTTTATACATGGGTCCCCTTGGAGGGTTGTGGCCTTACCGCACTTTTCTGTATCTCAGGTAAATCTCCTAAAGGAAAGAGAAGCATTGATAAATGTTTAATAATTACTGTTAAGAAATAAAAGTAGCTTATACTGGCAGAAGGCCTAACAGTTCACCAACACTTTCCATTTTGAAACTTTGAGTAGTTCTATGAAATGGATGGAGTCTTTTGTAGGTTATTTTTTAAGGAGCTACAATCAAGTGGTTGATACCTGATTTGCCTATAATCAAATGGCTGATAAACAGAATAGTATGGACTCCAACCCAGATTTTTTTACTTCAAATTCAATAATATTTTCATTTCACCAAGCTATTTCTTTAATAACCTACAATTATTTTTAAAACACTCTCTAATCTTTTTTAACCTCTAGAATAAACAACAGAAAAAGTCACCTATCAAACTTTACAAGTATTATAAAAATGAGTGAATTCCACTATAACTTGGATACAGGGAAACCCTTCTAACTTAGGCTCACAGGAAAGGTTGAAAATTTGAACACACTTAGAAAACTGGCAAGAAACAGAAATAGCACTAATACGTGAGTTCAGCAAGGTGGCAAGATACAAGATAAACATAAAAAAATCATGTGTATTTCTACACATGAATAATCAGAAAAGGAAATTTTAAGAACTTCCATTTGTAATAGCATGAAAAATAATAAACTACTTAGGAATACATTTACCAAAAGAAGTACAAAACTTATACTCTAAAAACTACAAAACATAGTTGAATGACATGAAAGAAGACCTAAGTAAATAGATATCCCATGTTCAATGATTAAAAGACTTAATATTGTTAAGATGTCAATACTTCCCAAATTGAAATACAGATTCAATGTAATTCCTACCAAAATCCTGCTTTTTTTTTTTTTTTTTTTTTCTCTTTTCTTTATTTTTTTTTTTTTTTTTTTTTTTTTTTGGAGAAACTGACAAGCTGATACTAAAATTCACATAAAAATGCAAGGGATCTAGAATAACCAAAGAATCTAGAAAAAGAAGAACAAAGTTAGAGATTCACACTTACTGATTTCAAAACTTACAACAAAACAACACTAATTGAGACAATGTGATACTGTGATATTGGCATAGGACAAACATAGATCAATGGAACAGAATTGAGAATCTAGAAATAAACCTTTACATTTATGGTCAATTTATGTTGACATGGGTCCCAAGATAATTTGATGGTGAAAGGATAGATCTTTATTAATAGTGCTAGGATACTGAATAGCCACATGCCTCTCCAACCCCCCAAAAAGAAGTTAGACCCCTATACCTCACACCATCTACATAAATTAACTCAAAATGAACCAAAGACCCATGCGTAAGAGCTAAAAACTATAAAAACTCTTAAAAGAAAACACAGATGTAGGCTTCCATGACCTTGGATTAGGGAATGATTTCTGAGATGTGATGCCAAAAAAAAAAATACACAAATTGGACAATCAAAATTTTGTGCTTTAAATGACACTATCAAGAAAGTCAAAAGACAACCCACAGATTGGGAAACACCCCACAGATATGAGTCTAGTATCTAGTATCCAGAATATATAAATAACTATTATCAGTCAACAATAAAAAGACAACCCTATTAAAAATGTGCAGACATTTTCAATAGACATTTCTCCCATGAAGATACACAAACGACCAATAAGCATATAAAAAGATGTGTTACATCACTAGTCATTTGAGAAATTCAAATAAAAAACCACAATGAGATAGCACTTTCATACTCACTGCAATGACTGAAGTTAAAGACAGACAGTAAAACGTATTGGTGAGGATGTGGAAATACTGGAACTTTCATAAATTGTTGGTGGGAATGTAAAATAGTGAGACTGCTTAGGAAAATAGATTGGTAGTTCCTCAAAAAGTTAAATATAGAGTTACCATATGATTCAGCAATTCCACTCGTAGCCTTATACCCAAGAGAGAAATAAAAACATATGTCCATTCAAAAACTTGTCCATGAATGTTCATAACAGTATTATTCATAATAGCCCCAAAGTGGAAGCAACCCAAATGTCCATCTACCGTGAAATTAAGCTGCTGGCAGGTGATGAGGAGTGAATGTTAATCACCAAAACAATGGGGAAAATGTCTCCAGGGCATGTCAGAGACCTTTGCAGCAGGCCCTCCCACCACCGGCCTGGAAGTCTAGGAGGAAAAAGTGGTTTCATGGTCTAGGCCCAGGGTCCTCATGCTGTATGCAGCCTAGGGATTTGGTGCTCTGCATCCTTGCTGCTCCAGCTTTGGCTGAAAGTGGCCAACATAGAGCTTGGGCTGTGGCTGTGGCTTGAGAGTGTGCAAGCCTCAAGCCTTGGCAGCTTCCACGTGGTGTTGAGCCTGTGAGTGCACAGAAGTCAAGAACTGAGGTTTGGGGACCTCTGCCTAGATTTCAGAAGATGTGTGGAAATGCCTGGATACCCAAGCAAAAGTATGCTGTAGGGGTGGGGTCCTCATGAAGAATCTCTGCTAGGGCAGTGCAGAAGGGAAATGTGGGATGGGAGCCCTGACACAGATTCCCTACTGGGGCACTGCCTCATGTAGCTGTGAGAAGAGGGCCATCGTCCTCCAGACCCCAGAATGGTAGATTCACTGACAGCTTGCACTGCGTACCTAGAAAAGATGCAGACACTCAACGTCAGCCCGTGAAGGCAGCTGGGAGGGAGGCTGTACAACGCAAAGCCATAGGGGAGGAACTGCCCAAGACTGTGGGAACCTACCTCTTGCATCAGCATGACCTGGGTGCTAGACATGGGGTCATTTTTGAGCTTTAAGATTTGACTGCCCTGCTGGATTTCTGACTTGAATGGGTTTGTAGCCCCTTTGTTTTGGCCAATTTCTCTCATTTGGAATAGCTGTATTTACCCAATGTCTGTACCCACATTGTATCTAGAAACTAACTTGCTTTTGACTTTATAGGCTCATAGGTGGAAGGGACTTGCCTTGTCTCTGATAAGACTTTGGACCATGGACTTGAGTTAATGCTGAAATGAGCTGAGACTTTAGGGGACTGTTGGAAAGGCATGATTGGTTTTGAAATGTGAAGAAATGAGATTTTGGAGAGGCCAGGGTGGAGTGATATGGTTTGGCAGAGCCAAATGGGGACACAGATAGGGACACAGATGTCCCCATTCAAATCTTATCTTGTAGTTCCCATAATTCCCATGTGTTGTGGGAGGGTTCTGGTGGGAGATAACTGAATCATGGGAGTGGGTCTTTCCCATGCTGTTCTTGGGATAGTGAATAAGTCTCACGAGATCTGATGGAATCGTAAGAGGGAGTTTCCTTAACCAATCTCTTTATTTGCTGCCATCCATGTAAGACATGACTTGCTCCTCCTTGCCTTCTGCCATGATTGGGAGGCTTCTCCAGCCATGTGGAGCTGTAAGTCTGATTAAACCCCTTTCTTTTGTAAATTGCCCAGTCTTGGGTATGTCTTTATCAGCAGCATAATAATGGACTAGTACAATCACTGATGTCTTTCTATAATCTTGAGAAACTGGTACCTGAGATCTTTTTTTGAACTTTAGAAAGTTTTGTGGTTTTTGCTGGGCATGGTGGCTCACACCTATAATCCTAGCACTTTGGGAGGCTGAGGCGGTTGGATCACTTGAGGTCAAGAATTTGAGACCAGCCTGGCCAACATGGCGAAACCCTTTCTCTACTAAAAATACAAACATTAGCCAGGTGTGGTGGTGGGTGCCTGTAATCCCAGCTACTTGGGAGGCTGAGGCAGGAAAATTGCTGGACCCCGGGAGGTGGAGGTTGCAGTAAGTCAAGATCACACCACTGCATTCTAGCTTGGGCAGCAGTGAGAGACTCCATCTCAAAAAAAAAAAAAAAAAAGTTTGAGGGATATGGGCTAAGAAAAAAAATATTAAAGTAAATTTGAGACTCTATTCTGTAAAATGAGAGTAAACTAACATAAAAAGCTGGCATGGTTGGTACAAAACTCCTTCATTTAAGAACAAAGAAAAATCAACTGCTGGCAGTGAAGTACATCAAAACCAATTCTGTGACAGAGTGTCAATATGAATCCATATGAACTTCTTTCTACTAGTTTAATTTCTGGACACTTGCCCTGGAAATAATTCAAGGAACTATAAAAGGTTTTTGTATGAGAATATTTACAGTTATTGATACTAACAAAAATTGTAAACCCACCAGTGTTCCTATGCTCAGTAAATGTTGCTTGAGCCACATAGTGACTGAGGTCAGAAACCTGGTGTAAAGCTGGAGACCTCCTCAAGACCTGCACAACCCCCAGGTCTGTCCCGTCTATTCCCCTCCTATCTCCAGATCTGTCCATGCCTCTCCATTCACTGGCACCACCTGAGTATGAGCCGTCTCACCCCCAACCTGTACTGCTGCAGCCATTACCTCTGAGTTATCTTCCTGCTTATCTCCCCACCATCCAGTCCATTCTCCCTATGGCAGAGTGATCCTTCCAGAATGATAATCTGATGATGCCAATCTCCCTGCCTAAAAACCTTCATCTGCTCTTAGGAGGAAGCTTAAATTCCTTAACATGACTTTCAACACTCACCTAAACGATACCCATCTCCTGCCTTTGCCATTCCCACTGCCCAGGCATAGGGAGCTCCTTACAGCTCCCTGAATGTGTCAAGTTTTGTCTAACCTTCAGACCTTACCATGTACTCTGCCCTCTTGCCTGGGCTTGTCTTCCCCTAAAAGCATCTCAGTAGTTTTTGTGACTGCCATCTACACTTACTATCTTTGCTTCCTCACAGCTTACCTGCTATATAATCTGGTTTCTGTTCTTATCATCACCCCAGTATTCACCTCAACAAAGTCATCAATTAAAGAAAAATAACATAAAAGGAAAGGAAAGAGAAAATTTAAAACATCCATATTTAGCACTATGTATCAGGCACTACACTAAGCTCTTTACAAACTCATTTATTCTCTCTGGAATCCCATGTCCTCCAAAACAGTAAAACAGTGAAAGGTATCAAAAAAGGGAGGGAGGCCAGGCGCAGTGGCTCATGCCTTTAATCCCAGCACTTTGGGAGGCCAAGGTGGGTGGATCCCTTGAGGTCAGGAGCTCGAGATCAGCCTGGCCAACATGGTAAAACATCGTCTCTACTAAAAATGCAAAAATTAGGCAGGTGTGGTGGCTCATGTTTGTAATCCCAGCTACTTAGAAGGCTGAGGCAGGAGAATTACTTGAACACAGGAGGTAGAGGTTGCAGTGAGCCCACATAATGCCACTGTACCCCAGCCTGAACAACAGAGTGAGACTCCATCTCAAAAATAAAAATAAAAAAAAAAGAAAGAAAGAAAGAAAGAAAGAAAAAGGACAGAGAGGATACCCCTTTCATTTTTGCTTTTCCTCTTATTTTCTTGGAAATCTTTCTCTGTTTCATTTGCTAGGTAATCCTCCACTTCAGCCATGAATACTGAAATTCCTCAAGAATCTGCATCAGTTCTTTTCTCCCTCCATCAACTCTCCCTCGGTGATCTCATCCTCTCCCACGAAATCACTGTGTAAGTGGATGAATTTCTGACCTATATTCTGAGCACCAGCCCCAATTATCTTTTTTTTTCTTTTTTTGGAATGGAGTTTTTCTCTTGTTACCTAGGCTGGAGTGCAGTGGCGCAATCTTGACTCATCACAACCTCTGCCTTCTGGGTTCAAGGGATTCTCCTGCCTCAGCCTCCTGGGTGGCTGGGAATACAGGCATGTGCCACCATACCTGGCTAATTTTTTTGTATTTTTAGTAGAGACAGGGTTTCTCCATGTTGGTCAGGCTGGTCTTGAACTCTCAACCTCAGGTGATCTGCCTGTCTCGGCCTCTCAAAGTGTTTGGATTATAGGTGTGAGTCACCAAGCCCAGCCCAGCCCCAATTATCTAACTGCCTACTATTACCTCCACTTGTATGCCTCACGGGCATCTCAGACTCATCACCTAAAGCAGAGCTTGCCATCTCTCCATCACCCAGTCACATGCCAGTTCCCTGGTAGAAACATCCACTCAGTGGTCCAGACCAGAAACCTGGGAGTCATCTATGACTCTTTCTTTTTTCCCCCGTATCCAGTCAATCTCCATGTCCTATCAATTCTGCCTCCTAAATCTTTCCTACATCCATCTATTTCTCTTCATTCCCACTATCTTCATCCCAGTTCGAGCTACCATCATTCTCAGCTTTGGCTACCTCAGTAGCTTCCTAACTGGTTTACTTCTATGGTTGGCACAACCTCCCCAATCCATTCTCTACATATCAGCCAGAACAATCTTTCTAAAAAGCACTGGTTTTGAATGCGAACCTGCCATTTACTGGCTGTGTACTCCTGGGCGTATCACTCAACCTCTCAAATTCTTAGCTTCCTTATCTATCAATGGGAAATAATAATGTGTCTTGGGGTGGTAATAATGCTTAAAAGAGACAATCCAGATAAAGTGAGAGAAAGGGGCTCTCTAACAAACCATGAGTAGGAATATAAATTGTCAGACACGTTAAAGTAAGAAATAGTAATGAAGTACTCTCAGGACCTTGTCACTGTATCCCATTTCAAATAACAAGAATGGATTGGTCTGAATCTTACAACTTTTACAGGAAAGAATTATCAGAAAAACTTTTTAAAAAGCGCCTTTAGCATGATACAATATAAAGAGATAAACTCACTATTAAGATTTACAGTGAATACACAGTATTTTGTAGATGTGATTAATATTCGCAATCAGTTGATTTTAAGGAGATGACTCTCAATAATAATATTGGTGGCCCTCATCTAATCAATTGAAGGGAGTGAAAAACTGAGGTTTCTAGAAGAAATTCTGCTTTGAGGCTGCAGCATAGAAACGCTGCCTGAGTTTCCAGCCTCATGTCCTGCCCTGTGGATTTCAGACTTACCAGCCCCTAAATCGCATGGGTCAATTCCTTAAAAGAGGCCGGATCTGGTGGCTCAAGCCTATAATCCCAGCACTTTGGGAGGCTGAGGCAGGAGGATCACTTGAACCCAGGAGTTTGAAATCAGTCTGGTCAACATGATGAAACCCTGTCTCTCTAAACAAACAAACAATGAAAAACAAACAAAAAAACCTGTGTGTGTGTGTGTGTGTGTGTGTGTGTGTGTGTGTGTGTGTGTGTGTACATATCCTGTTGGTTTTGTTTCTCTGGAGAACCCTGACAGACACATTCACTGAAGAATCTTACAAAGATAAAGATAAAGTAGACTAGCAGCTAACAGACAAAACTCTAAGTGGCTTCAGGTAAAGATTTTAGAATGTAGAAAAAAAAAGAGTCCTTATCAGTTCGGTAACATAAGCTCTAAATAAATATTAAAGGATAAAGAAATCACCTTTAGGGTATCTCAGGCTGTTTGTAGTCTGTGCAATGGCTAACAGGGGACCAGTACCAGCACTTGCCCACATGGCCATCTGATAAGAGCACCTTTGTTAAGCGTCTACTCTAGGCCAAGTGTTGTCCTTATCTAGAGCAAATGACAAAGCCAGGCGCTTTCAGAGCTGCTGTGACACTTGTGTCTATGAAAAGCACTGGGTCTAGAACAGCTTTGGTAGCCAGGACCTTGTAGCTTACCTGCAGGAAGTGGTTGATGGATGCATCATGGAGTCCCAGGGCTTGCTCTACACCTGCTAATTCTCTCAATACTGGTACACACTCAAGACTTTTTTCACCTTTACTGATCTCAACATATTCCAAAGCTGCTTGATAGTGGGGCAAAGCTTCTTTTGATTTCTTCTGACCTTGATACATCCTAAAAAAACAAATCAAAAGAATTATTTTAATCATTAAAATAGAAAATAATCAAATAAAGGTGAGCTGGTAGTTGGGATGTGACTCTGATTCCTGGTGTTCAGGTTCATTTCCTTGCTAACAAAGCTTTTCCTCTGAGAGGCAGCAGGGCATGGTAGCTAAGAAGATGGGGTCTGGGGCCGGGCGTGGTGGCTCATGCCTGCAATCCCAGCACTCTGGGAGGCCGAGGCGGGTGGATCACGAGGTCAAAAGATCGAGACCATCCCGGTCAACATGGTGAAACCCCGTCTCTATTAAAAATACAAAAAATTAGCTGGGCATAGTAGTGCGTGCCTGTAATCCCAGCTACTCAGGAGGCTGAGGCAGGAGAATTGCCTGAACCCAGGAGGCGGAGGTTGCGGTGAGCCGAGATCACTCCACTGCACTCCAGCCTGGGTAACAAGAGGTGAAACTCTGTCTCAAAAACAAAAACAAAACAAAACAAAACAAAACAAAAGAGATGGGGTCTGGAATCCCCTAGAAGTTGGAGTCCTGGCTTTACCACTGACTACATATATGACCTTCAAGTCACTTGTTTCCTCATTTGTGAATTAAGCATAACAGTGCTCACACTTCTTTGGGTTATTATGAATATTAAATTAATTGATATTCATAAAACACCTGGAATAATCTCTGACACACCGTAAGTGCAATACATAGGTAGGTATTGGTTTAAAAGCTGTAAAATACTTCACAAAACAACAATAGCAACCATCAAGGAAAGGATGCTAAGATGCTGATAACTGATCTGTTGAGAAATCTTAGAAATTTCCCAGTATTGGGGAGGATGTGACGCCCTCTCATTAACCATTGAGGAGAATATAGTTTGGGTATAAACTTTTCTATATCAAAATCATAAACATATATGTACACACACACACAATTTTGCTAATTCCAATTCTAGGAATTTATCTTGAAGAGATACTCTGGCAAGGCAAGAAAATATATATACAAGAACATTTACCTTAGCATTCTCTCTAATGGTGGAAAAGTCCAAAGCACTTAAAATGCACCAGTAGGAGACCATGCAAGCAGGTTACAGGAAGTACATCTATACTGTGGAATGCCATGTAGCCATGAAAATTAGTGCTGATCCGTATGTACTGATACAGAAGTTTACCCATTTTATATACTTCAGTGAAAAGGCAGGCTATAAAATATTCTGTATATCATCTCATGCATGTGAAAATTTTATATCTAATCTGCATGTACATACATGCATAGAAAGATGGCAAAAGGATGGCCATGAAAATGTTAGCAATACTTATCTCTAAGCTGTTACACTGTCATTTTACTTTTCTTGTTTGTGCTTTTCTAAATTTTCTAAATTTTATTCTACGAAAATGTGTCACTTTTATATCATAAAAATGCTAATTTAGAAAATATAAGTAAAGGTGGCAGTGGGAAAATACTTCCATAGCTTCTTAGAATAAGCATCTCTCATATAAAAAATGTATCCCTACATATTTTTCAGCAAACACAACATGCATTTAACAATAATCTTCTCGGCCAGGCATGGTGGCTCACGCCTGTAATCCAAGCACTTTGGAGGCCAAGGCAGGTGGATCACCTGAGGTCGGGAGTTCAAGACCAGCCTGACCAACATGGTGAAACCCCATCTTTAAAAATAAATAAAAAGGAAAATAAAAAATAAAAATAATCTTCTCCAGAATGTTTGTTAAGACTATTAGGAAACTTTTCTTTCATGGAAAAATCTTATGTGCAAAATTTATAATCCCTCCTATGTTGCCGTCCAGAACCTTTAATACCAAAAGGCCTTGTGAGTCCCAAACTGTCCAAGGGAAAACTAAAAGACTACAAAAAATAGGTATTATTTTCAACTCAACCACTGGATATTTTTCACACCTATTTTTGTTCTCCAAAGGAATTAACTAACAGAAGTAAAGATTCTTTTCAGTTCTGTGGTTCAGATGGCCACAGTGGAATCAAATGCAGATTGAAGAGTTTATGAATCTGGATATCTTCTATAATTGTGAAGATGTTTAAAAATACAGGAAAAGTTCAGGGACCAAGGCGGGCTACAGCTTGTAGAAACTCCAATCTGGGAAGGAAAAAGATTAATAGGTGACCCAGTAATACTGGGCATCCTTTCTGATGATGAAGGAGCTTAGAATATAGTGGGTAGTCATTAGTTTTGTAAATATCATACTTTATATTTGCAGAAAAAACCCATTAGAACCTTTGGTGATAAGAGTCTCTGAAACCTATGGTTGGTAAGAAATCATTTAGCCAAAGACTTAGATTCCCTGATAGACAAAACTTAAATATACAAAAATGGGAGTTAGCAAACTACAGTGTGGGAGCCAAATCTGCTGTTTTTCATTTTTGTAAATAAAGTTTTACTGGAAAATGCCATGCCCATTCATTTTCATATCATCCATAGCTGCTTCTGAAATATGACAAGAGTTCATTGGTTACTACAGAGACCATATGGCCTACAACATCTAAAATAGTTATTATCTGGGCTTTTAGGGAAAAAGTTTGCTGACCTCTGGTCTAGAATCTAGAGAAAGTTACATACTTTCTCTAAAACTGAAAATGATTTCAGTTTTTTTCCATTTAATTCAGCCTAGAGAATTCAGACAACACCATGGATATTTGAGAGAAGGAAAAAAATCTTCATCTTTTTCCTGTCTCACGTTCATAAACGACGCAGTGTGCCATGGAAGAAAGAATGGGTCCTTTGTTTCTCAGACTGCCTGTAAAAGTCACAGAAGAGAAATGAAGGAAGTACAAACACCAAGATAATTTCATCTGGGCAACTGCTTTAAAAGAAAGCAGTAAAGTTTAGTAATCAAGCTCATAAATGAGCAAAAAAGAAAACAATAACAAGGTATGTATTCATTGATATATTAAAAATTCCTTCTCTCCTAAGTCACTAATGTGTTTGAGGGTCTGTTAATAGGGCGGGGACCACGGAAAACTTGTAGCCACCTACTATCTCAGTCCAAAGCACGGCATGTCATTCCAAGTTAACACCAGGTCACCTCTTCAGGTCTCAAAAAGTCATCCTTCAAATACCTAACACTCCGAGAAAATGTTATGGAAAAGAAAACAAAAGGAGAGGTAGGAAAATCAATTGCAAGTAAGTGGGAGTAGAAAACCCAAACTGTAGTCTGAACAGTCTTGCCAATAAAACTTGGACAAGCACAAAATGTCTCTGAACCTTGGTTTCATCATCAGAACACACTGGTTGTTGTGAGAATTGAGTAATATGTCCATGAAAGCACTTTGCAGACAGAAGCACACCACACAGATTAGTATTAAATGTCTACACATAGTATCTTTTACTCCTCCTCCTAACCTGCATGCCATATGCAACAGCCTCAGTTTGTTCCCACATTGAAACGGGCTCAATTGGGATCTCAGCTCCACCCCAACAGCAGCCATATAAGAGTTTGGAAAGTCCAAATAATAGGCAATATCATAGAAACTGATTGAAACTATTGTGCAAGTGAGGTGGGGATTTTCTTATCCAATTGAGTTTTTAAAAAAATTTAGAATAATTTATTATAAGGATACATACTCATCACTGAAAGAACAGAAAAATAAAAACAAAATGTATATAAAATGAGATATCTCATACCATGTACACAAAAGTTCCAAGTGGACTGGAGGACAAATTTTTTTTTTTTTTTTTAGATAGAGTCTTGCTCTGTCACCCATGCCGGAGTGCAGTGGTGTGATCTTGGCTCACTGCCTCCTCCGCCTCCCAGGTTCAAGTGATTCTCCTGCCTCAGCCTCCTGAGTAGGTGGGATTACAGGAGCACACCACCACACCTGGCTAATTTTTGTATTTTTAGTAGTGACGGGGTTTCACAATGTTGATCAGGCTAGTCAAGATCTCCTGACCTTGTGATTCACCTGCCTCAGCCTCCCAAAGTGCTGGGGTTACAGGCATTAGCCACCGTGCCTGGCCTAGAGAACAATTTTTTTTTTAATTTATTTTTAATTATTATGGATACATAATTGTACATATGTATGGAGTACATGTAAAATTTTCATATAAGCATACAAAGTTAATGATGGAATCAGGATTATTAGCAGACCCATCCCTCAAGAATTTATCATTTCTTTGTGTTAGGAACATGCCAGTTCCATTCTTTTAGTTTTTTAAAAATAGAAAATAAAATACTGTTAGCTATAGTCAACCTATTGTGCTACCAAACATTAGGTCTTATTCCCACTATTCACCTATATTTTTATACCCAATAACTTTCCCCTCTTCATCTCTCACTCCCTACTACTCTTCAAAGCCTGTAATAACCATCATACTGCTCTCTAACTCCATTAGTTCAATTTTTCTTTTCTTCTGAAAAATATTTTTAGCTCCCACATTTGAGTGAAAATGTGATATTTTCTGTGCCTGGCTTATTTCACTTAACATAATGTCCTCCAGTTCCATCCATTTTGCTGCAAATGACAGGATTTCATCCTTTTTTATGGCTGAGTAATATTTCATTATGTATATCCACCAAATTTTCTTTATCTATTCATGTACTGATTGACACTTAGGTTGAATCCTAAGTTGGCTGTTGTGAATAGTGCTGCAATAAAGATGGGAGTGCAGATACCTCTGATATACCGATTTCCTTTCTTTGGGGTATATATGGGGCAGTGGGATTGCTGGATCATATGGTAGTTCTATTTTTAGTTTTCTGAGAAACTTCCACACTGTTCTCCATAATGGCTGTACTAACTTGCATTCCCACCAACAATGTATGAGTGTCCCCCTTTCTCTACATCCTCAACAGCATCTATTATTGTCTTTTTAATAGAAGGCATTTTAACTGGGGTGTGATAACTCATTGTAGTTTTGATTTGCATTGCTCTGATGATCAGTGATGTTGAATATTTTTCATATACTTGTTGGTCATTTGTACGTCTTCTTTTGAAAAATGTCTATTCAGATCTTTTGTCTATTTTAAAATCAGGTTGTCTTTATCTATTGAGTTGTTTGAGCTCCTTATTTATTCTGGTTGTTAAACCCTTGACAGATGGGTAGTTTGCAAATATTTTCACACATTCTGTGAAATCCATATATTTTGTCATATATGGATTGTTTCTTCACTTTGTTGTTTCCTTTGCTGTGCAGTCTTTTAGCTTGATGTGATCTCATTTGTCCAGTTTTGCTTTGGTTGCCTATGTTTTTGAGGTCTTCCTTAAGAAATCTTTGCCCAGACCAATTTCCTAGAGTGTTTTCTCAATATTGTCTTTCAGTAGTTTCAGAGTTACAGTCTTAGATTTAAGGTTTTGTTGTTGTTGTTATTTTGTTCTTTCAAACAGGTCTTTTTCTGTGGCCTAGCCTGGAGTACAGTGGTGTGATCATGGGTCACTGCAGCCTCAACCTCCTGGGGTCAAGTAATTCTCCCACCTTAGCCCCCAGAATAGCTGGGACTATAGGTGCACACTACCATGCACCTGGCTAATTTTGTTTGTAAAGATGGAGTTTCACCATGTTGCCCATGCTGGTCTTGAACTCCTGGGCTCAAGTGATCTTCCTGCCTTGACCTCCCAAAGTGCTGGGACTACAGGCATGTGCCCCTGTGCCTGGCAAGGTTTAAGTCTTCAATGAATTTTAATTCGATTTTTGCATACAGTGGGAGCTAGGGGTCTAGTTTCATTCTTATGCATATGGATATCCAGTTTTCCCAGCACCATTTGTTGACGACATTATAGTTCTCCCAATGTATGTTCTTGGCACCTTTGTCAAAAATGAGTTGACCGTAAATGCATGGATTTCTGGGTTTTTTTTTTTTTCTGTTCTATTGGTCTATGTGTCTATTTTTATACCAGTATCATGCTGTTTTGATTAGTATAGCTCTGTAGTACAGTGTGAAGTCAGGTAATCTGAGGCCTCCAGCTTTGTTCTTTTTGCTCAGGATTTCTTTGACTATTTTGGGACTTTTGTGGTTCCATATAAACTTTAGGTTTTTTTCTATTTCTATGAAGAATGTAACTGGTATTTTGATAATGAGAGGTGATATTTTGAGAATGTATTAAATCTGTAGATTGCTTTGGGTCCTATGCACATTTCAACAATATTGATCCTTCTAATCCGTGAACATGAAATCTTTTTGTGTGTCCTCCTCATTTTGTATCATCAATGTTTTATAGTTTTCATTGTAGAGATCTTTCACTTCTTTGCTTAAGTTTATTTTTAAGTATTTAATCTTATTTGTTGCTAGGTTTTTTTGTAGCTATTATAAATGGGCTTATTTTCTTGGTTTCTTTTTCAGATTGTTAGCTGTTAGCATACAGAAATGCTATTGACTTTTGTATGCTGATTTTGTATCCTGCAACTTTACTGAATTTGTTGATTAGTTCTCATAGCTTTTGGGCAGAATCTATAGATTTTTATAAATATAAGATCATATCATCTACAAACAAGGATAATTTGAATTCTTTTTTTTAATTTGGATGTCCTTTATTTTTCTTGCCTAATTGCTTGGGCTAGAGCTTTCTGTACTATGTCAAATAAAAATGGTAAAAGTGGGCAGTTTGTCATATATGGCTTTTATTGTGTTGTGGTATATTCATTTAAATCCAGTTTGCTAAGTTTTTATCATGAAGGGATGCTGAATTGTATCGAATGCCTTTTCAGCATCTATTGAAATGATCATATGGTTTTGTCCTTCATCCTGTTGATGTGAGGTATCATATTTATGGATTTATGTATGTTGAACCACGCTTGCATCCCTGGGATGAATTCCACTTGGTCAAGATGAATGAGATTTTTAATGTGTAGTTGAATTTGGTTTGAGGATTTTGCATCCATATCCATCAGAGATATTGACTCGTAGTTTTCTTTTTTGATGTGTCTTTGTCTGGTTTTGGTATTGAGATAATGCTGGCCTCATAGAATGAGTTTGGAAGTACTGCTTCATCCTCAATTTTCTGTAACAGTTTATGTAGGGTTGATATTAGTTCTTCTCAAAATGTGTGCTAGAATTTAGTACTGAAGCCATCAGATTTTGGGCTTTTCTTTGATGGAAGACATTCTATCATTGCTTCTATCTTGTTACTCATTGGTTTATTCAGGTTTCTGACATCTTCACAATTCAATCATAACAGGTTATATATGCCTAGGAATTTATCCATTTCTTCTAGGTTTTCCAATTTATTGCATATAGTTGCCTATAATAGTATCTAATGATCCTCTGAATTTCTGTGGTAGCAGTTGTATTGTCTCCTTTCTTGTCTCTGATTTTATGTATTTGGGTCTTCTCTCTGTTTTTCTTAGTCTGGTAAAGGTTTGTTGATTTCATTTATCTTCAAAAATAAACATTCTGTTATATTGATCTTTTGTATTTTTTTTTCACTCTCAATTTTATTTGTGCTTGGATTTTTATTACTTCTTTTTATATGTTTTGGTATGTTATGTTTCCATTTTCATTTGTTTCAAAAAATTTTTTAATTTCCTTCTTAATTTCTTCATTGACCCAATGGCTGTTTAGGAGTCCTAAGTTTAAAAAACAAAACTTTGATATGTTTGAGAGAAAACATATGGAAAAGTAACCCTGTGACTTTGGGTAGGGAAGGATTTCTTATATATATACAAATAAGAGCAGAAAAGATAGGTAAAATTGGTCATATTAAAAACAAAAACTCCTGTGCATCAAAATTCAAGGCAAACTACATATTTGAAGTATGTACAATATATATAAACAGCAAATAACTTGTTTCCAGAAATATGAAGAATATCTACCAATTTATAAGAAAAATGCAAATAGCTCAATAGCAAATAAGCAAAACGTGGACAGATAATTCACAGAACAGGAATTCCAAATGTCTCGCAAACATATGAAATGATATTTAACCTCCCTATCAGAAAAATGCAGTTAAAGAAAACATAAGGGTTGGGCGAGGTGGCTCACACCTGTAATCCCAGCATTTGGGGAGGCCGAGGCAGGCAGATCACTTGAGGTCAGGAGTTTGAGACCAGTCTGGCCATGGTGAAACCCTGTCTCTACTAAAGTTATAAAAATTAGCTGGGCATGATGGCATGTGCTTACAATCCCAGCTACTCAGGAAGCTGAGGCATGAGAATTGCTTGAACCCGGGAGGTGCAGGTTGCAGTGAGCTGAGATCACGCCACTGCACTCCAGCTTGGATGAGAGAGTGAGACTCTGTCTCAAAATAGATAAATAAGTAAACCATAAGATATAATTTTACATCTATATAATTGAGAACTATAAAAAGCCTGAGGATGTTGAGTAACAAGAATTTACACACCCTGCTGGTGGGAGCATAAATTGTTAGAAAGCGTTTGGTAAAACAAGTAAAACTGAAGATGCAGGTACTTGTCAAGTAAACAATTCCACTCCTGGGACTATACCTCAGAGATAATCTTGCATATGTGCCCAGAGAGACTTGTATAAGAATTTTCAAAGTAGTAGTTATAGTAGTAAAAAACTGAAAACAATTCACATGTTCACCTTCATCAAAATAGACAATTAAATTAGGTGCAAGTCAGACAATTAAACACCATATGGAGGTCTAAAATGAAGAGACTAGAGCTGGATTATATCAATTAGTAGGCCTATATCTCAAAAGTTAAGATGTAATGAGAAAAAAGCAAGTTATAGAAGGAAACATACATATAAAATTAAAAATATGACAAATTAAATTATATACACACACCCACATGCTATACATATACACAGTAAAGGTACAAAAACATTCAGAGGAATGAAAAACACTAAATTTCAGCATAATAATTGCCTATAATGTATGGGAAGAAAATGAGATTGGGAAGAATGCATAACAAGCTTCCTTTTATCAGAAATGAATTTCGTGGGCTTAGCAGTGTGTATACTATTCTTTGCACTACAGAATTTAAACAATACTATACATATATGTGCTTAAAATATGTTATTGAAAAGATGAATACAACACACTATTGCACAAAGAATAAAGCACATCCCTCATACCCCTCACCTCTTAAGGTTGCTGTTGCAGGCTATTTCATGGTCCTGGCACTAACACAGCCAGAAATGGAGGCTATCAAGCTAATGCAACCCATAATGAGCCTTCGGAAGCTCACTGTGAGTACACCATTCACATAAAAGAAAAGGCAAAATAGAAAATAAAATTGCTTTAGTTTTATAATATATTTAATAAAAAAGGAATTGAGAGTACTACATGAAGAAATAACTAAATTACAGTCTTACATCCATCTACAACTTACTTAAAGCATCAGTCAATTTCAGGTAATCTTGTCTTTTTCCATTTTCTCATATGTAATGTCTGGGAGAGCAACATTTTCTCCTTTCCATTTCTATCTACCTGTCAGGGATGCTTTGAGGATTTATTATCTAGTTAACCCACAATGTGCTTGGTAGCTTAAGAAATACACTAGACAGATGAAAAGAGAGAGAATTTTGAATAACAGAATGTGGCAGTATGTTAATTTGGCAGGTGCACAACTTAAACCATGGCATATTTTATTGAATGAAAATATATACACAGTAATTCTACAGAGCACATGAGGAGACACTATCTTATTTCAGACAAGTTTCAGATCTCACAGGGATGGAGACTTGCTTTAACATGCAATAAACAAATGCAATCTCTGGTATTACTAAGGCAAGAGAGTTTCCTTTTAAAAGCTCTAAAATTTGGCAAGAACCGTGAGCACCAGTATAAAGGAAAGTCTTTGTGGGAATATCACTGACCAGAATCTGATGAGAAACTAATCTCAAAACAGGACAAATGGGATTTTCCATAGCCAACATGAGAAAAAAGTTACATCTGGGTCTCTTTTTATCACCTGATACATACAGGTAAAGGCTTTGCTCTGTTGAAAGCACTGTGGGGTTTCCAGTCTACATCAGTCTGAATGCAATCTGTGACATGGTTAGGAGCCTGGGCACTAGCATTGGATAAACAGGGCTCTGCTGTGCCAGTTCCCAGCTTCATCACTTCCTGCCTGTGTGACCTGGGAAGTGACCTCACTTCTCTTAGCCTTAGAAACTACATTTGAACATGGAAATACTAACAGGATCCACTACATAGAGAGGACTAAGGATGAAAGGAGATGACGTCTATAAAGCACTTAGCAAAAGCCTGACACAGAAGGTGGTCAGTAATTGGTAGCTAGTGTGGTTTTAAAAAAAATCATTATTATTATATTTTTGAGAAGGAGTCTCATTCTGTCACCCAGGCTGGAGTTCAGTGGCATGATCTTTGCTCACTGCAAACCTCTGCCTCCTAGTCTCAAGCAGCTCTCCCACCTTAGCATCCAGAATAGCCAGGACTACTAGTGTGTGCCACCATGCCCGGCTAATTTTTTGTATTAGTAATTTTGTATTAGTTGTACTCATTTGAGACAGGGTTTTGCTATGTTGCCCAAGCTGTTTTGCTGGGCTCAAATGGTCCACCTGCCTTGGCCTCCCAAAGTTCTGGGATTATAGGTGTAAGTCACTGTGCCTGGTCTATTACTTGATATATATTATTATACATTGTGTACTTATTTAGAGATATATTATTTTATATTTATGTTATATACTAATAGCATGTTATTTTAAAACATTACTATTCTATTATTTAAATCATTATTCTCATATGTTTAGGCAAAGGTACATTATAAGGGTATAGTGTCAGAGAAAGACAGAAATGCAGTGATCTAAAACCTTAAAGCTTTAGGAGAGTCAAGAAATAGAAAGCAGATAAAGTATATGAAAGTAATCTGTGCCATGTGGTTCTTCTTGGGCTTCCCTACATTAAAAAAAAATTTTTTTTTTAAATCCGAGTTCTATAAGTTAAGAGCATCTCTTCAATCACAGAAATAAAAGATTAGGAAGAATGCCAGAGAAAAGAAGCAATTTCTTTCTTTGTCAAGTAAGCAAAAAGTATTCCAGGCACATAGTGTCCCATGGGAAGAGCTGACAGGAGAAACATCTCTGCTGGAGAAGAGCAGGACGTTCCCAGGGAGCAGGCAAGGGAGAAGCAGGACTTTGAACATATGAGTATTTGTTAGAGCCTTAATGCTCAGAAGACAGAAGCAGAGAAAATGCAACTTAGATATCAAGGACCCTCAGGTGATGATAAGAACCAAAAAAAATTTAAAACACTGAGTCCAGAAAGCAAAAGATAGATGTGGAAATTTCTGACTAGACCAATTTTGGGAGGACTATGGGATCTAAAAGCAAAGGCTATTACTGAAGTATCAAAAATTCCAGTGGGAGGCATTTCTGGAGCAGCTTATGGAACTAAGAAGAACCCCGTCATCTCAACGAGGGGACAGCAGGCAGATATTGTACTCTGTCTCCCTTGCCACATCACTTCTCCATTATCTTCTCCTCTGTCCCAGGAAGTACGAGTTAAGGGAGAAACTTTCCCCATCCCCTTTCCCTTTTGGAAAACTTGTGTTAGAATCACTTTCCAAATCTCATGACTTCAGTGAATCAAGAGAGCACAAGGCAAAGAAACAAAATCAAACTTAAGGAAATAAGCATACGCAGATTGGGCGCAGCACCTTGGGAGGCTGAAGCAGGTAGACCATTTGAGGTCAGGAATTTGAGATCCGCCTGGTCAACATGGTAAAACTCTGTCTCTACTGAAAATACAGAATTAGCTGGGCATGGTGGCACACATCTGTAATCCCAGCTACTCAGGAGGCCGAGGCAGAAGAATCACTTGGAACTGGGAGGTGGAGGTTGCAGTGAGCCGAGATCACGCTACTGCACTCCAGC
>NW_016107334.1:9058293-9079934 GCF_001604975.1 Cebus imitator
AAAAAAAAAAAAAAAAAAAGTAAATTTATATAATTGTCTGATTTTAGCTTAGATGATTCATGAGAGCAAAGACAAAAAAACGTAGCTTTCCCAAGGCATAGAGAAAAAGTGCAGAAAAATAAAATTGCATGCCAAGGGCAGTCTTGAAGTACAAAACTTTAATACATGATATAAGTACCTGATTTAAAAATCACCTCTGGGATGAAACCATGGAAATGAAAATGTTCAATTAGATTGTAATGATAATTATAGCTGCCCTTTTCTTTCTTGCTTGCTTGCTTCTGAGGGTCTCCCATGCACCTAGATGTTGTAAAGTAATATCTTTTTAATCTTCCAGCAACCCCTGGAGGTCTTATTATTCCCACTTTAACAGGAAAGGAGAGTGAGGCTCCCGGGAAGTATAAGATCTGCCTATGTTCCTACAGCTGGGAAGTTTAAATGAACACTGATTTGAACCTAGGGCTTCTGACTCCAAAGACTTTTTTTCTTTTTTTTAAAATAGAGATGGGGGTCTCACTATGTTGACCTGGCTAGTCTCGAACTCCTGGCCTCAAGCAATCTTCCCATCTCAGCCTCCCAGTGTTAGAATTACAGGCATGAGTCACCATGCCGGGCCCAAAGCTTACATTGTTAATGACACTACGGCACAATGCTTAGAAATACCTGGGAGGTGTCTTACTGATGCTCTGAGGAAAGAAAAGTGTGAGGAAAGAAGAGTGTTTACTCATTCCTGAGTTAGTTCAGCACAGTCATGCCAGGCAAAGTGTTCACTGGACAAGCTGTGGGAGACTTCAAGGACATGTCAAGCTGTCAGAGAGCTGGCGGCAAATAACGTGTTCTGGAGCAATAGTCTCAAAAGATCATCATCATGCCACATAGAAAGATAATTTTAAAAGGGGTGTGTGTGTGTACGTGCATGTATGTGTGCATGTGCAATGGTGTATGCCTGTATATATAAAGACAAACATTTCTCTCTGGGCATCCATCTGTAACCAGGACAGAAAATAATTCTTAACACTGGGGATAAATTTGCCCATTTCTGCAAGTGACTTTCTTTATGATTTAAAAATATATATAACTGTGCACATAGGGATACATGATTTGGATTCACTCTCCAAAGTCAACAAACCATGACTGTATGAAGTAGCACTGGAACATAGAAGAGGAAGAAGGGAAGAAGTTTCAGGCCACAGTCAGGGATGGGAGGCATGGAGCATGAGTCACCCTGCAGCACTTGTCAGCCCAAGGAGAAAGGCACTGGGCTGGTGCGATGGGCACCATAAAAGGACAGGCAGAAGGAGGAAAAGGACACACTAAAAGATATCCTTTTAAGAAGGACACAGGACTGAGTGCAGTGGCTCACGCCTGCAATCTTAACACTTTGGGGGGCCAAGGCAGAAGGACTGCTTGAGCCCAGGAGTTTGAGACTAGCCTAGGCCATATAGTAGTGGGACCCTGTCTCTACAAAAAAATAAAATTAGCTGGGTGCAGTGGCACATGCCTGTAGTGCCAGCTACTCAAGAGGCTGAGGAGGAGGATTGCTTGAGCCCAGAAAGTCAAGACTGCTGTGAGCTGTCACTGTGAAACTGCACTCCGGCCGGGCGCGGTGGTTCACACCTGTAATCCAAGCACTTTGGAGGCCAAGGCAGGCAGATCACCTGAGGTCGGAAGTTCAAGACCAGCCTGACCAACATGGTGAAACCCCGTCTTAAAAAAAAAAAAAGAAAGAAAGAAACTACACTGTAGCCAGAGGAACAGAGTGAGACCCTGTCTCAAAGAAAAAAAAAAAAAGGGATATAAATCCTATGAGCACTGCCTCAGAAATTATCTTTGTCTTCCACTTCCAAGACCAAGCAAAAGAAAAGGCCTTCATCATTCAAATATAACTACAGAAGTGCCTGAAACCAAAGCCTTGTTAATTTCTAAAGGAGGTCAATTTGAACAAAATACATTTCAATATGGAAACAAAGTAAAGTAATTGCATGAAAATTATAGTTTAAACATCTACATTGTGGTGATTACAACAGGGTGAAGAATTAAGATGAAAAGAAGTAGCAAAGTTTGAAACAACTTAGCTAAACACAAAAGTAACTTTGTAGAGTAGTCTGGAATATTAACTTAAATTTTTGTTGGCTATTCAGCCTAGATGTGTACAGGGCCCGCCATCTGCTGGCAAGGTTTGGTACTGCTAATTTGGAAAGCACTCAAAGGAGGTGCCAGCGGATCATTTACTCGTTTTTTTTTGTTTTTGTTTTTTTTTGAGACGGAGTTTCGCTCTCGTTACCCAGGCTGGAGTGCAATGGCGCGATCTTGGCTCACCGCAGCCTCTGCCTCCTGGGTTCAGGCAATTCTCCTGCCTCAGCCTCCTGAGTAGCTGGGACTACAGGCACGTGCCACCATGCCCAGCTGATTTTTTGTATTTTTAGTAGAGACAGGGTTTCACCATGTTGACCAGGATGGTCTCGATTTCTTGACCTTGTGATCCACCCGCCTCAGCCTCCCAAAGTGCTGGGATTACAGGCGTGAGCCACCGCGCCCGGCCCTCATTTACTCTTTTTTATAGCAACACTGCTCAATATTAAATACTAATACATTAGTCAGGTCTCAACAGATTCAACAAATATTATGTCTTGGATCTCTGAATTGTGTATTTCCTATTTTGTAAGAGAGAATACCTAACTTTTGGCAGAAAGGGATTCTGGACTAGTAAAGCCCTTCCAGCCACTAACAACCTTCTTCCTCCTCCAGTTATATAAATGGAATTCTATAATATGATTCTTTTGCATTTGGTTTCTTTCACTAAACATTGTTTGTGAGAGTCATTCATGCTGTTAAGCATAGAAGTAGTTGTAATCATTTTATTTATATTAACAGATCACATTTTTTTTCTGTTTTACTTTTGGGGAACATTTAGGCTGTTTCCAACTCCTGGCTCTTACAAATAATGTAGCTTTGAACGTTCTTGGCTGTGTCTTTTGGTGAAAATATGCATGCATTTCTGTTGGGCATATAATTTAGTAGTGATACTGCTGGGTCAAAGGGTAAGCAAATGTTCAAATTTAGGAGATAATGCCAAATAGTTTTCTAAAGTAGTTAACCAAATATATTTGAAACAATGGTATATGAAAGAGCATATCAGAATACTACATCCTTGCAAATATTTGGTATTATTAGTCTTAAAAAATCTTTTAACCATTCTAGTGGGAATGTAATAGTATCTTATGATTTTATTTATTTATTTAAAGAGACAGAGTCTTGCTCTGTCATCCAGGCTGGAGTGCATTGGTGTCATCATAGCTCACTGCAAACTCAAATTCCTGGGCTCAAGTGATCCTCCCACCTCAGTCTCCTGAGTAGCTAGGACTATAGATGAGCGCCACCACGCTTGGATTATTTTATTTTATTTTATTTTTTTTTTTTTGAGAGGGAGTCTTATTCCATCACCCAGGCTGGAGTGCAGTGGTGTGATCTCGGCTCACTGCAACCTCTGCCTTCTGAGTTCAAGTGATTCCCCTGCCTCAGCCTCCCGAGTAGCTGGGACTACAGGTGCATGCCACCATGCTAGGCTATTTTTTTGTATTTTAGTAGAGATGGGGTTACACCATGTTAGCCAGGATGGTCTTGAACTCCTGACCTCATGATCCACCTGCCTCAGCCTCCCAAAGTGCTGGGATTACAGGTGTGAGCAACCATGCCTAGCCAGCACTTGATAATTTTTAAAATATTTTTGTAGAGATGGGGGTCTCCCCATCTTGCCCAGGCTGGCCTTGAACTCCTGGGCTCAAGATCCCCTTGACCTCAGCCTCTCAAAGTGCTGGGATTACAGGTATGAGCCACCACACCCAGCCATATCTTATAATTCTAGTTTTCATTTTCTGATGACTGATAAGGTGGAACACCTTTTGATACATTTATTTGCTATGTGGGTGTTCTTTTTTTGGGAAAAGTTTGCTGCCCATTTTTCTATCTAATTATATGTGTTTGTTTTACTGATATACAGGGGTTCTTTATAGATTTCAGATACAAGCCCTTTGTCAGTTTTATGTATAACAAATATTGTCTGTAGTATAAGATACATGGCGATTTAAATACAGGACAACATGGCACCAAGCAGAGAGGATAAAGAATGCTGGCATGCTCAAAAGTCCTTGCATTGTTCAGGAAGTGGTTAAATGATTAATTTACAATTAGATTCCAGTAAGTCAGGGATATATGTGACAAACTCCATAGTAACTTCTAGAATAATAGAAAATAAATAATAAAAAGAAAATAACGAGGCCAGGCATGGTGGCTCATGCCTGTAATCCCAGCATTTTGGGAGGCCAAGGTGGGTGGACTGCTTGAGCCCAAAAGTTCAAGACCAGGCTGGGCAACATAGTGAAACCTCATCTCTACAAAAAATACAAAAAGTTAACTGGGTGTGGTGGTGCAGACCTGTAGTCTAAGCTACTCAGGAGGCTGAGATGAGAGGATTGCTTGAGCCCAGGGAGGCTGAAGTTGCTGTGAGCCATGATCCCACCACGGCACTCCAGTTTGGGCAACAGAGCTAGATTCTATATACAAAAAAGAAAAGAAGAAAGAAAAGAAAAGAAAAAGCAAGAGAAAAGAATGTACAACTTGCAAATTAATTGGTATAAAATGAAATGATAAAAATATTTGATAAATCTAAAAGAAAGCAAGTAAGGAAAAAGAAAAGGCCATAAAATTGGTAGGACAAAAGGAAGCTTAAACCCAAATTAGTATTTTTTAAAAGATACTATAGGAAAATATATACCAAAAGAGAGCTATGACATAGTATCAGACAGAATAAATGCAGGGAACAAAAAAGAACAAGGTCAACTAACCAATAAAGTGATAGGTTAAGAAGATACGCTGCTGTTAAACTCTCCTCCTCCTACCACAACAAAATAGCTTCAGGATCTATATAACAATGCCATACAATTAAAAATCAGGAACATCAAGACATCTTGAAAACTTGCATATCTGCAAACCAAAACACACATCATTTGAATAATCCTTGGACTAAAGAGTAATTTATAAACTAAGTTATGAAATACCAAGAAGTTATGACAGTGATAATGCCTCATGATAAAACACATGTAGAGTTAAAGTAGGTCTTGGAGGGAAATTTTAGAGAATATTTTTGATATTTAGCTGAAAAAGACTTTCTAAAGATTCCCAAAGCATAAATCATAAGGTGAAAATGAATGAATTTGAGTGAAGCAAAATTAATAATTTCTAAGCCACGAAGAACACCACAGACAAAATTAATAAGTGGGCAATAGATGTAAGAAAATATTTATAATATCATTAATATTTATAATATACAAGAAAATCCTGATTATCAATAGGAAAGGTACAAGAAACTCTAAAAGAAAAATGAGAAGGAATACTAACAGACTATTTATAGAAGGGAAATATGAAAAGTATTCAAACTCACTAACAGGAGAAATGTAAATAGAACTTAAATAATTAGATAGCATGTTACATGCACCAGGTTGACAGCTTGTTTGTACTCAGTACCACCCCTGGGATATAAAACTCAGAAAAAGTGTCTTTTAGCCACCTAAGTGAAGCTGCATAAGGATGGTCATGGTAGCACTCCTGTGGCAGCAGAGAGCTGTGGACAAGCTGAATGTCTATTGTTAGGAAGATGGACAAACAAAATGCAACAAATGTATTCTATGGAGCATTATACAGGAACCACAACCGAAACATGTGGAGTGAAAAAAAATAAGGTGTGGAATGATATATATGCTACAAATTTATACAAATTTTGAAGACATAAATACATAAAACAATATTGTTATTCAGCAATACATACTCAAAAACATAAGTCATCATCAAAGTACATATATATATGATGTGTGTGTAGGGGAATGAGAGAAAAGATCAGAAATGAAGGAAAAAAATTAATTTAAAAAACCATACCAAAGGACTTGCATAGACGGATGACATCTGCACTTGCAGTTCAAAAACACCAGAGTAAAACAAATTAATGAGGAAGAATTGTGATCACAGAAGAAATGTCTTTAACAGCATGAGTCAAAGCTGGTTCTTCCCACTTTACATTCACATGGAAGCATTAGGTGTGTTCTCTTGGGGCCCTTTCCTAGCACCTTGCTTAAAATGATTCCGTGGGTTCTGAGTTATCCTGGGAATTAACCTACACATGCAATCTAGTTAGGAAGGTAAACTGAATTCTCCTGGCTTTGGGTAAGGACAGCCATGTAGGTCAACTGGGATTCTCTGCCTCTTCTAGCACAGACCTTTCTCCACCTTCTCCTCTGCATAGGTCCATCTTTCCAAAGAGCATGGGCAAACTCTGTCATCCCAGTACTCTGAGGAATTGGCTTAGGTTGACCTTTGGAGAGGGATAAAAGTACTAACTACGTATGACCTTCTTTTCATATCTCTTCCAGCTGAGTTTATTTGGTGAATATGGAGTAAGGTAAGGAACAAAATCAATACTTTCATTATCATGGATTCAGATATATTTAAGATCTTTCTCCATTGAGGCTTTCATCATGAAATCAACCTGTTGAAGCATTTTAGACTGCAGCAGGGCAGGAAATAAAAGGAAGGGAGGGAGGAAGAGATGGGTGTAGGTGCTAGGGGTGAAGAGGGAGAGCATGTAAAGAGAAAGTCAAGAGAATAATGATCAGAACTCTGGAACCCAGGGTGGATATGAGGGCACTCCACAGCCAAATGAAAAGTGCCACTGATCCATGCCTTGTTTGGGGCTGCTCTGACATGATTGTGTTCCTCTTTTACTTTTAGACAATGGCCACAGCCTTATGGAGAAGCTCCCCCTACCTGAGACAGATTCCACTGGCAAAGAGCCTCCAGCCATCACCTAAACTTGAAACTTACTGTGCAAATGATAATCTGATCCGTGCTTCAATTTCTATCCATTCTTCCTTTATAATCCTTCCACATTGTAGCAGCTCCTTTGAAAGTCTCTTTGCTTTTGTTAGATTCTCTGAAGCTTCCTTAAAACTAAATTGTGTTCAGGAAATTTTCCACTTGGTTCTAGATTCTATAACCCATGTCCTGAACTTCCTTGGCTCCCATACTTTCTCTGTATCATTCCAATTTTAGTATATGTGCTGCCGAAGTGAGCACGGCTCCCATACTTTCAATCACACTTCCTAAGGCATCCATCAGCATTAGCTTTTTACTTGGCATATAAGTATTATACGAATAGAATTTCTATTTGTAAAGGTTAGAGGCAAAAGGATACTTTTGAAGGGACAGTAAGGCTCTCCCCATGGTATGGAAAAGCTCAACAGAAAACTTGAACACATCTGTGCTGTCGTTATAGGGAGGCACAATGGAGTTGGCAAGGATTTGTTTGGCTTTTTCTGCATGTTGTTTCGCTTGCAGTGACAGTCCTGTGGACAAAGAAAAAGAAGTCTCAGTTTCTCTTTAATCTCAACTGGACAGGAATATAATTCCCCTGTGGTCTGGGAATCTAACAAGGTCTCCTTCACATATTCTCAAATGGCACATGGAGATGTATCTGAGCAGTATGAAACACTGTTATGACTGTACCAACCCAAGAAGTGTTTTATACCAAGTACTGAAGATAAATTTTCCCCAAAATGGCTTTTTAAAAAAATTTTTTAATTTTAATTTTTTTTTTTTAAGAAATAAACAGAATGAGCTGGAATGGAACAGCTTTGAAATATCACCAATATCAGAAGTAAAATATGTTACATATAAATATAATAAACAAATTGAATACAAGAACGATAGCACTCTGGGCAGGAAATAAAATATTCATGAATTTTAATTCTGGCTGTGTAACTGTAATCTTAATGAAATACTAAAAATTATGAATCTTCAACTTACCCACCTGTAATCATAACATCAGTTATTTTAACATCATACATATCTTATTATAAAAACTTATAAACACAATTCCAATGAGGTAACAGACTAATGTGTGACAATCTCGTATTCCTATGTGGTAACAGACGAGTATGAGACAAAATGGAGCAAAAAAAAATTACTACGAAGAACGAATTCCCCAGTGTGTTCCCATGCTCCTCCATGGGCTTGCTAATCTGTGGGAAGGGAGGCCTGAGATCACCAGCAAGTCTTCTGGACTTTGCACTTCCCTGTATTCCCAGCCTCCTCCCCTACACTAACACCCCTTCCACTCACATCCACATAGCCCCAGTCTTATATTCTTAATTACACAAAATTGTATCTCAGATCTTTAAAAAAAACCTGTCAAAATATGAAGTTAATTCTGTTCCTATGTCTATAAAACAGGAAGAAGATATTTTCTAATGGAGAAAATCAAGGGTATGCTTTTCATGTGGGAATTCTTACACAATGTTGTCTTATTATACATCTTTAAAAAGTACAGATATGTATTAGTGCCACCTGTGATTGTGATGTTACACAAAGCATGGTGAACTGTATTTTCAATTGTGTAGAGTCCCTGAAGGAACCTGAACTCAATTTAATGGAGGCAGCATAGGGCGAAGTTCAAGAATATTGGCTCTGAAGTCAGATTGCCCAGAATGGATCCCCTGCTCCACCACTTATTATGAAACATTGGCCTCAGCTTTCTCGGCTGTAAACAGAGATATTAAAAATACCCACCTCTGAGGACTGTGGTGAGGACTGAATAAGGTTGTGCATGGAAAATAACATGATGCCTGGCGCCCAATGAGACTTTAATAAATGGTAGATACTACTTTTACTTTAAATTGAGAAAGAAGAACCGTCACACAGACAGGCAGCAGGCTGTATAAGAAAAGCATCATCTGAAACCCCAGATGGCAGGACAAACTGGCATTGAAATCCTAGGTCTGAGTCTCAGATCAGCTACTTATTAACAGTGCTTTCTAACTCAGACTCATTGTTTTCCCTGGATCTACAAAATGGGGTGGGAGGGCAGAGTTTAAATTAGATAATCTCCAAGGTCCCTAAGAGTCTTTAATCTAATAGGTGGGACCAGTCTATAATCAGATTTGGCCAAATTCATTGGGTGGAAATAATGAATATGCCTGGTATAGACTATGCTTGGCATTGTGGTGTTTTCCATTTCTATTATTTTCTTTATTCACTGGGCCACGCCTGGAAAGTTAGCATCACCATCACCATCATCATCACTTTTCAACTGAAGAAGCTGAGCACAGAGATGCTCCTGTCCATCTTAGTCTGCACAGTCAGTAAGTAGAAGCCATCATCATATCCTGGGTGTCTATTGTTTTTGCCTTCCCCTCAGCCATTCTCCCATTTCCCTTTTGGATGCCTGGCTCCTGCACATCCAATCCATGTAATTTGGTGAACGCCTGCTTCTCCTTCAAGATCCAATGAAGCCAAAAGGAAGGTTTAGCCAATCAGGCTATTCCTTGCCTTTGGTATACAATCCAGGTTGTTTCAATTAGAACCCATCCCAAATCCTGGATTTTGGTGGAGGGACATTCTTTTACTCCTTGGAATGCTTATAATGGAAGCATAAAGTTGCTGGCAGCCTTGCTGCCACCATGTGGGCAAAGCCTGGCTAAGAATGGAGCAAATACCAACAAAAATAGAGCCAAGCACTGGAAGAGAAACAAACTGAATCCTGGTCACACTGTTTCAACCCTGGATATGGCTAAGTCTAAAGCAAGTTTTCCCCTTGAATTTTTAAGTTGTATGAGCCAAAAACTTTTGTTTATGGCAATTTGGGTTAGTCTTTTTAAACTTTTTGGTTATTTACAGTCAAGAGACTCTCCAGTAAAAGTGTAAGTGAATCCCATTCTGGGCCCCTATTCCATATCTTGGGTTTTTTTCCTACAAAGCCTTCTGGCCCAGCAGATTAATCTTCTCCTAAGAACCCTACTTTTGAAATAATTTAAAAAAAAAACAGAAAAAATATAATATTTTTTTCCCTTTGAATGTTTACATGTTATATACCTTATCAACTCTTTCTGAAAGGAAATGGCTTCTCAGTATTTGGAAAGGAGAATATTTAAAAACCCAATCCTTCTAATTATGTGTGGATCAAATTTTGGGGAGAAGAGCAGAAATCGACCAATTGATCCCCCTCAGTCTAAGGTGAGCTTACCTTTCAGCTGGAGGTAGCCTTGAGCCAGATTTACATGTGCCTCTGCTAGTTTCCAGTGTGAGTCTCCATAGCAAATTCTTGTCAGCGCTACGCAACGCACAAGCTCGTGGACAGCCTGTTTGTACTGTCAGGAAGAGAAAACAGGCTTACCAGTTATACAACTTGAAACTAAGAGTCACAAAGCACAAAATAAACATGCTTTTATCCCTTTGATAAATACGAGTGCCTACTATGTACAAAACATTGATCTAAGCACTTGAGATGTATCAGAGAAGAAAACAAAGATCTATTTGGGGTGGTAAAGTGTACATCTGGTAAGATGAAATAGACAATAAATGCAAGTGCAATTTGTAGTACATTTAAAGGTGAAAAAAAGTAATAGAATTTTAAAAATAGAAAATGTAGAGCAGACATCTAGTCATTCTTTAGGTTTCCCAGTTGCCCACCAATGAGCAGCTACTACATAAGCAGGAACAACAGGCGCAAATGGTAGTGTTTTCAAATACTATACTTTTATTGTCTGTGTGTGAGACAGGGTCTCACTCTGTTACCCAGGCTGGAGTACAGTGGCACAATATCAGCTAACTGCAGCCTCGACCTCTGGGGTGGGCTTGAGTGATCCTCCCACCTCAGCTTCCTGTGCAGCTGGGATCACAAATGTGCACCACCACAGCAGGCTAAATTTTTGTATTTTGGTAGAATTGGGGTTTCGCCATGTTGCTCAGGCTGTCAAATACTATACTTAAGCTCTCAATTCAAAACTTTTCTTAGCTGTCTATATTAGCATAGCAAATGAGATCAGCAGGACTCACAGACTTGATTAAAGCAGCAAGAAGCACATTTTTCATTCAGGCTAGAACAAAGAGAACAGAAAACTGGATTCCCAGCTTCAGGTCATCTCAGATCAGCCATATCTTCAAAGCAAAGCTCGTAGTTTTAAAACACAGCTCCAAAATTCTTTGATACCCCTTCCATCCAGATATTGGGGGTCCTATGTCCCATTCCCTTTGAATCTGGGCTTTATGACTATTTGGCCAATAGAACCTGGAAGAAATGATGTAGTGCCAGTTTTCAGGCCCAAGTCTTAAGGACCTGGTGCCTTTGCTTTTGTCTCTTCTTGGATATTTACTCTTGAAACCTGTTATGGGCTAAATTGTGTCCCCTCCCCAACCTCATATATTGAAGTCCCAACCCCCAGTACCTTATAATGTAACTGTTTTTGGAGATGAGGTCTTTAAAGAGGTGATTTAAGTTCAAAGGAGGGGTTAGGGTAAACCCTAGCCCAATACAGCTGGTATCCTCATATATGAAAAGGAAAAGACACCAGGGATGGGCATGCACATGGAGAAATGATCATGTGAGAATACAGCAAGAGACAGTCAGCTACAAACTAAAGAGAAAGGCTTTAGAATGAAATCAAGCTCTGCTCACACCTTGATCTTGGACTTCTAGCCTCCAGAACTGTGAGGAAATAAAAACTGTTCTTTAAGCCTCGGCATCTGTGGGCTTTTGTTACGACAGCACTACAAACTAATACAGAAGCCCCATGCTGGGAGGAAGCCAACATGGCCCCATGGAGAGAAGACCCACATAGAAAGGCACTGATAGTTTGAGTGAACCATTTTGGTGGCAGAATCTCCAGACCCTTCAAGAGCAGCTGATGCTGTATGGAGCAAAGCTGAGCAAACCCCACTGAGCTCTGCAAAAACTGCAGGCTCATGAGAAAAATGAATGGCTGTTCTTGTTTTAAGCCAGTAGGTTGTTGGGGTATTATGCAGCAACAGATAGTAAGAACAGCAAGAGAGATGGCTGTAGAAAGAAAGCTGAAGGGGTCAAACCAGAGGAAGAAGGGTGAGAACAAGGACAGAGTTGTGGAGAAGATGCAGGATGCCTCCAGGATGCACCCCCATCAATGTCAAAGCTCAAAGGGCTTGCATTTCCACACAATTCCTACATGCATTAGAAATATCTTCACCCTAAAACAACATTTTTCTTAACAAAATACACAGCCAGACAGCTGGCCACAGGAAAGTCACTTTTGTGACCTACCAGGAGGAAGCTGAGGAATATGTGCTCATCATAAAGTGCTGAAAGAAGGTGGACTGTGGCCTTTCTTTTCTAGAGTAACATGCTTCCTATTACAAAGATAATGTATGTTCATTGTCAAAATACAGATGAGCAAAAAGATAAAAACTAAAAATCACCTGTAAGTTTATTCCCTAGAGATATCTAGGTAGCTAAATATTCCTTTATTCTTTACTTTTATGAATCTATCTATACATATTTTTTCTTTTTCAAAAATAGGTTCATAAGCTACATGCAGGTTTACAGCCTGCTGTTTAAACAATTTATGAATAACTTCTCATGTCATCTGTAAGTTTGAATGGCTGCACAGTATTTTATTATATGAATATATCATAACTGCATTACTCAATCCACTCTTTATTGGGCATTTAGGTGTTCATAAATTTTTTACTCACTGAATATCCTGTATGGATAGCTTTGCACATACTCATAAATATCTCCACAAAATAAATTCCTACAAACAGGATTGTTGGGTAAAGGATATGCAAAATTCTGAGGCTATGAGTAGCTACTGCTGAAGTACCTCTCCAAGAGGTTGTACCAGTTCATACTTTCAGTGCAGCATACGTGAGCAGAAACGTCCCTTACACTGAACTGAGTACAAACTGTGGAGTATTTGTTTTGTTTTTAGTTTGTCAGTTAGCCCGTTTTTCCTGGATTTAGTCCACATTTTCCCCATAAGTTGATGAGGCTGAACATCTTCACGTGTTAACTGGCTGTTTGTACTTTTTTTGGGTCACCTTTTATTGCCTCTAGACACAGGAGGTTTAGGTAATGACTTCTTTGGAGAGAGAAAGAGAACAACAACTATAGTGTATGAAAGAGAAGGAAATGATGACAATGTCATGGAATCCAGACAGACAAAACGAGAGGGAGATCTGTTTTGATAATGAATCTGTCCCAACTACAGATTTCCAGCAAAGGGGACTGCACAGGCTGAGCTGGGGTTCCCTGATCATAGCCTCGGTTTTCAGGACCTGAGTAGGGATACAGGTATAGAAAAAACAGCTTGTCCTCCCTTCACTTTCTTATTTGTTATAGGAATGGTCCAGATATCCCTATTGGTTTTCCAACCTTTATTCTACCAGTTCCAGTGGCTTTGGCAATAGGCATCAGTAAGCGGCAGGGCAGACAGAAGACAAGTACGAAGTAGGAAGACAATTTCAAAACTGGGATGAGTCTTGGAAATAATCTAATCTAGTCCCCTCAATTTGAAAATGAAGGTGAAGGAATATAAGGCTGGGAAGTTCAGGTGATTTACCAGTAAGTGGTAGCGTCAGAATTCACAGTCAAGCTCCTTGATGCAAAGTCCAGAGGTCTTTTCACAACATCATTCTTGGAATATCTGAAGTTTTCTAAACTTCTTAATATTAAAATATGCAATGCTGATTATCAGTAGGTCTAGCTCATATATATTTAAAAATGGACATTTAATACCCAGATCTTGGTGTCTAAATGCTATTCTCCACTAAGCGGAACCAAGGTTCCCTGCTGCAGGGGAAGTCCAAGATGAATCTGAGAAACCTGTGCTGCCAGAAATCAAGGAAGTGATTAAACAATGAGGGGATGGATCGAGGACTCAGGAGCCAGCTTGATGGGCCTCCCATTGGCAGATATGGAACAATCTGAGCTTCCATGAAAATAACAGGCTGTAGCATATTTGAAAAATAAAATTTCCTAAACTCATACTGATAAGAATAATTGGATAATAAATAAGCTGTGAAGAAAGAAAAGCTCCTCCTTATCATAGAATGCCAACAAACGTTGAAGGGATGTGGAAGTCAGAGACTGGCTATGTGACAAATGTCACAGTAATAACTGATTCAGGTGAAAATCATCAGCGAATACTAAAACTGGCAGAGTGAAGTTTTAAATATATACATAGTCTCAGTGAATCTCCCCACAAAATACTTAATAATTACAAAGGGAAAAATAGCAATTCTTCATTAAAGAAACCTGCCAGTCAGCACCTTAACCAAGTATTCAAGGTTGGCATCACTGTAATGAGACTAATAGACATTATGCACCTCTTGACAGCACACACTAAGAAGGGCCCCATGTCACACCTGTGGCATTCCTGCTCCAAATGTACAAACTGAATAAAATCATGAGGAAGCATAAGACAAACTCAAATGGAGAGATATTCTACAAAATAATTAGAGTGTACATTTCCAAGATATTAAGATCACGAAAAAGAGTAGGTTAAGCAACTGTTTCACATTAAAGGAGACTAAAGAGACATGACAACTCTATTTAACATGAATTCACAGACTGAGCCACAGATCTGATTTTTTTTTCTGTAAAGGACATTATTAAGAAGAAATATGGACAAGGTTTACATATTAGATAATAGTATTATACTGACATAAATTTCCTAATTACGATCACTGTACTGTGGCTATGTAAGGGAATAGCTTTTACGGAATAAACACTGAAGTACTTGGAAGGGCCATAATATCTACAACTTACTCTCAGTTCAGAAAAACAATGAGAGACAAAGAACAAAGCAATAAAGCAAATGTTAAAAATGAGTGAATCTTGTGACTTTTCTGTAAGTCAGAAATTATTTTAAAACACAAAATAACCAAAAAACTGGTATTTTTAAAAGTAAATTACATCTTGTTAATACCTTGCTGAAATACTTTTAAGGCCTTTCAGGGCACTTAGCTTGAAACCTGCAAGGCCCTAAGTGAACTGACAGCCTCTCTCACCATATTTAATGGCAGCTTGTAGCTGCTTCTCCTTGCTTAAAATATGGCCTGCTTGTGCTTACCTTGTAGATTTATGTGTGCTGTTTCCTCTCCCTAGAACTTTTCACCTCAGCTCCTCCATACTGACTCCTTCTCTTCCTCAGGTCTCAGCTTATCTGTCACATCTTCCTGGAGGCCCTCCCTGATCACCCTACCCAAGACAGAGCCAGCCTATGTCCTCCTTAGCACTTGTCACAGTCTATGATCACCTGGTTCATTTACAATGTCAATTGCCTCTCAGCTCCATGAGGGTATGCACTTTGTCTGTCCTGTTCACTGTTGTATCCTGGATTCTCCACCAGAACCACAGAACAATGAAATGTTTAATACCATTCTAGATGCACAGAAAAGAATTATTTAAATATGTCAGATGCCTTTCGGCATGAAGGCTTACTTCTTTCCAGAAGTCTGGTTGAGAAAGGCTGCCAGCCTAGAGCCTACAAATAGTAGGTACTGAGTGAGTACCTGTGCATAATGAACCAGCACACCCTCAAAACCAAATTTATGCCCTTTCTCCCTAATCCTGGTCTTTATCCTATATTCATTATTCTGATGAAAGTCATGGGCAAGCCTCCAATCACCCAAGCAGACTAAGACCTTGGGTGGTGGGAATTCTACACACCCTAGCTTTCTCACTCTCACATCTCCATTCTCTATGTCCCCTTGTCCTGTCCCACTGATTAGCATTTCTAAATTCCTTTCAAAAGAGCTCAGCATTCCTACTGCCTCTGCCACATGTAGTTTAGGTCCTCATGATTCCTTGCCAGGATTATTGCAAATACCCTCCTAACTGATCCTCCTCTTCCGGTTTTATTCTTTTTTTGTCCTTACTCTTCATAGCTATGGGAATGATTGTTCTTAAAATCAAACCTGCTCATGTCATGCTTCTGCTTGTAATCTCATGGTAATCCTCCATCATCTTTAGGAGAAAATAAAAACTCTTTCACTAGGCCTTGAGTGCTCTCTGGGTCTCAGTTCCTGTTCATAATCCAGCCTCATTTCTCACCCTGTGTCATTTACACCTTAGTCCCAGACAGCTCTTAGTTCCCCAGACTGTACTCCCTCAGACCCATGGCTTTTGTCCATCTGCTACCTCTGCCCAGAACATTTTGGTCCTCTTCCTAAGTACTGTTTACCAGTACAGTCCAAGTAACTCCCATCCCAGCAAAGTGTGCCTTAACTGCTGTCCCTCTACCACCTCCAGGCTCATTGCCCCTCCTTTCTGTTTTGTATCTGTGTCACTTGAGCTCTCACAGAACCTATCAAACTGACTGCCATTATCTGTAGCCCTATCTTCCCAACCAAATCCCGAGCCCCTCCAAGACAAGTAGCTCTTCCTTCTGTACCCCTGGCATCTACATGGCACCTGACACATATTAGGCATAGCATGGGTATTTATGATGAATGGATGAACAGGATCCAACACATAAGAGGTGATAGAGAAATGCCTATTGAATGAGTGAGTGAATGAGTAAAACTCTTGAAGAAAAAAGTATGCAGAGAACAAGAAGATTTACGATCATAAGGAATTAGAAGCTCTATGAGAGCAGCGGCCTCACCTGCTTTGTTTGTGTTGTATTCCAGTGCCTAGACTTGGCACACAGTGGGAGCTCAATAAATATTTGTTGTTGGCCATGTCAGCTGCTGTGCCTGGAGCCTAGGGTACTACATTCATTCATCTTATAACAAAGGCACTGTCTTATATACTCTCTTGTATCAAACTCCTGAGATTAGGAATATAATCTGAAACATCCTACTTCTCTTGATTATACCTTATAGCTCAATTCCCAGAGAAGAAATACAGAAACAAAAGTCTCCTTACTTCATGACTGCTGGAATAGGACTTTGCTTTCTCTTCACAGAGGTGGAGTTTCTCTCGAGGAGGCTGGAATAGTGCTGCCTGAGGCAGCTTGCTTTGGAACTTCTCTCTATGAGTGACGCTAACAGCAGCAACAACTTCATCTAGGTGGTTGGATATGTGGGTTTCCTGTGATTCTTGCATATTTTTATGTACATTGTCTTCTCATTTTAAAATAAAAACAAAGGCGTTAAATGACAATTTCCATAGTTATTTTTAGAAATATACATTTCAACACTATAACCACAATTTCTTTGAAATTAGTAGTATTATATCCCAAAAGATTATGGTAGCTACTACTGACCTGCTGATTTTTATTTTCAACTAAATTAAACCTTCTTTCTTTACATATATACAACGATATACACATACATACAAATACACACATACACATGTACATATATACACAAACATACATACATATGTATATACATACAAACACATACATATGTGTATATGTGTATATGTTGTATTATACACATACATATGTATATACAGTCCAGTAGAAATTAGTTTAGCACATACATATATACCTGGGTGTAAGAAGATATTTAAATCTGGAGAAAGACTCCTTCAATAAGGTTACAGGGAACAGTGTTTTCTGCTCACATAAGGCTGGCGGTGCCTGTTTCCACCAATGAGGCTGAAAAAACTCCTAATTCATGAAGCATTGGATAGAGTACTCAGAAGCCTTTTATCTCAGTAGTGCTGATAATTAGCTGTAGACTGAACACTGCTCAGATCACGAAACAAATCATAAAAAGTAAGATCTAAAAGGATCAAACTGTTTCCAAGTGACTTAATTGCACCAAAGGACAATACTCAAGGATGTTCACAGGAATACTAAAATAACCAACACCCAGCAAGGTAAAATTTACAAAGTCTAGCATCCAAAGAAGCTGGAAAACATAGCCCATAATGAGAATAATCAAGAGATCAAAACTGACCCAGAATTGAGACACATGTTAAATTAGCAGAAAAAAACATTAAAACTGTTTTAATAATTGCATTCTATATGTTTAAAAAGTAGTTAAATAAAGACATGGAAGAAATAAAAAAGACCCAAATGGAACTTCTACATAGAAAAATTATTTGTGAAGATGGAAATGTGTGGGATTAACAGCAGATTAGATGTTGCAGATGAAAAAATGAATTTGTAGGCTTAGCAATAAAAATTATCAAAAATGAAAAAAAATCAGTGAGTTGTAAAACAACTTCAAGTTGCTTAATATATATGTCATTTGAGTCCCTAAAGGAAAGATTGGAGGAGGGACAGAAAACTATTTGAAGAAATAATGGCAAATATTTTTCCTAATTTAAGAAAAAACATAAAGCCAGAGATCCAAGAAGTTCAATGAACATTAAACACAAGAAACAAGAAGAAAGCTACATCAAATAAAGTCAAAACATCATAGCCAAATTGCTTAAAACTATGATAAAGTGAAAATCTCAAAAGGAGAGAAAAAAGACACATTGCATATAAGAAATAAAGATAAGGATAACAGATTTCTTAGAAGAATAAAAAGCACACAAGGACAGTTAAAGCTATTGATTATCTTTAAAGTATGGAAAGAAAAAAGTTGTCAATCTTAAATTCTGTACCAGCGAAAATATCTTTCAAAAACAAAATTTTTAATAATTAATTACCAGAAGACTTGCACTACAATGTTCTCAAAGAAATGTAAAAGAAAGTCTTTCAGAAGGAAGGAAACTGATAGCAAATGGAACTCTAGGTCTATAAAAAAGAAGATGTCGGAAATGGTAACAACATGGGTAAATATGTAACACTGCGTTCATATTACAATCATGTTCAGCTTTGTGGCATTTCGGTCAATGACAGAATGCCTTTATAAAGGTAGTCCCATAAAATTATTATAATGGAGCTGAAGAATTCCTATTGCATAGTGATACAATAGCTGTCGTAACATCATGGCATGATGTATTTATTCATGTGCTTGTGGTGATGTGGGTATAAACAAACGTATTGTGCTGGTAGCCATACAAAAGTAAAGCATATATAATTATGTACAGTACATACTATGTGATAATAATATTTAATAAGTGACTGTTAGTTTATGTATTTAATATACTACATTTTATCATTATTTTAGAGCATTCTTCTTCTACTTATATATTTCTAAAAGTTAACTCTGAAAAACCCTTAGGCAGGTCCTTCAAGAGGTATTCCAAAAGAAGGTATTCCATTATCATCATAGGTGATGAAAGCTCCATGCATGTTATTGCCCCTGAAGACCCTCCAGTGGGACAAGATGTGGAGGTAAAAGACAGTGATACTGATGATCCTGACTGTGTCGAACTACATTAATGTGTGTGTCTGTGTCTTAGTTTTAACAAAAATGTTTAAAAAGTAAAAGAAGAAAATAAAAATTTTAAAAATAGGAAAAAGGTTATGGAGTAAGGATAGAAAGAAAAAACTTTGTACAGCTGTACAATGTATTTGTGTTTTAAGCTAAGTGTTATGACAAGAGTCAAAATGAAAAAAAAAAATTTAGGCCAGGCATAGTAGTTCATGTCTGTTATCTCAGCACTTTGGAAGGCTGAGGCAGGTGGATCACCTGAGGTCAGGAGTTCGAGACCAGCCTGACCAACACAGTGAAACCCTGCCTCTACTAAATACAAAAAATTTGCCAGGTGTGGTGGTGCATGTCTGTAATCCCAGCTACTTGGAAGGCTGAGGCAGGAGAATGGCTTGAACCTGGGAGGAGGAGGTTGCAGTGAGCCGAGACTATGCCACTGCACTCCAGCCTGGGCAACAGAGTGAGACTCTCTCTCAAAAAAAAATTTTTTTTTTTAAAGTTTACAAAGTAAAAAAGTTACAATAAGCTAAAGCTAATTTATTACTAAAGAAAGGAAAATTGTTTTAATAAATCGAGGATAGCCTGTGTACAGTGTTTATAAAGTCTACAGTAGTGTACAGTAACGTCTTAGGCCTTCACATTCACTCACCACTCACTCACTGACTCACCCAGAACAACTTCCAGTCTTGCAAGCCCCACTCATAGTAAGTGCCCTATATAGGTGTGCCATTTTTTATCTTTTATGCTGTATTTTTGCTGTACCTTTTCTATATTTAGATATGTTTAGATACATGAATATGTACCACTGTGTTACAAATGCCTAAAGTATTCAGTATAGTAGCACACTGTATAGGTTTGTAACCTAGGAGCAACATGCTACGCCATGTAGCTTAGGTGTGTAATAGGGTAATACCTTGTAGGTTTGTGTAAGTGTACTCCATGATGTTTACACAATGATAAAATTGCTTAACAACACATATCTCTGAACACACCCCTGTTACTAAGTGATACATGACTGTATTCAAATCTCTTTAAAAGATAATTGACTTTTTAAACAAAAAATAATAATGTACTATATGGCATATAGCATATGTATAAGTGAATGTATGAAAATGGTAGCATAAACACTGGGAAGATAAATGGAATTGTGAAGACCTGAAGACAGGCTGAGGTTAAGTTAAACAGTATAAATCTAACAACAAACACCAAAATAAAAAAAAGAGTTATACATTAAATAACAAGTCAACAAAGTAGAGGAAACTAGTCATAAAATTATCCAATAGAAAAAGAAGAAAAAGAGAACAAAGAAAAGATAGAATAGGTTAAAAAAAAATAGCAAGGTGATAGACCTAAATCTAACTCTACCAATAATCATATTAAATGTAAATGGTCTAAACACCTCTCAATTAAGAGATAGAGATTGGGAGACTAGATGAAAAAAATGAAACTTAACTAATGCTGCCTACAAATAATTCACTTTTAATACAGAGACACAAATAGATTAAGAGGATGGAAACTAATATACTAGAATTAGTCGAAAACAGAGTGATTATATCACTATCAAAGCAGATTTTTCAGCAAAAATTATTACTAGTGATAAAGAATGTCACTTCATAATGTTACAGGGGAAAAGAGGATATAATCATCCCAAATATTTATATACCTAATAACAGTTTCAAAATATAAGACCAAAAATTGACGGAATTGTAAGGAGAAATAGACAAATATTTAATTATATTAAGAAACTTAAATATTTCTTCCAATAATTGATATACCAAGTAGACAGAAAATCAAGACTATACAAGACTTGGACTACAACATCAATCAAGTTGATTTCACATCTTTATTAGAACACTTTACAAAGAGAATTACATTATTTTCAAGTGCACCTGAAGATTAACTAAGACAGATTGTATTCTGGGCCATAAAATAAGTTTTGATAAATTTATAATAATTCAAGTCATACCAAGCATATTCTCTGACCACAAGGGATTAAATTATAAAGGAATAACAGAAAGATATCTGGAAAATGTCCAAATATTTGAAAGTAAATAATGTACCTCAAAGTAAATCATGGATCAAAGAAGAAATTTAAAAAATTTGAAAGTAGTTTGATCTTAATAAATAAAAAAGCACAACATAAAAGAATTTGAGAATGTCACTAGGGCATTAATTACGGGGAAATTTATAGCATTAAATAACTATATTAGTAAAGTAGAAAGGTCTCAAATTCATGACCTTAGCTCTTATCTTCAGAAACTAGAAAAAGGAGAGGCTGGGCATGGTAACTGATGCCTGTAATCCTAGCACTTTGGGACGCTGAGGTGGGCAAATCATGAGGTCAAGAGATTGACACCATCCTGGCCAACATGATGAAACCCTGTCTCTACTAAAAATACAAAAATTAGTTGGGCGTGGTGGTGCATGCCTGTAATCCCAGCTACTCAGGAGGTTGAGGCAGGACAATCACTTGAATTCAGGAGGCAGAGGCTGCAGTGAGCCAAGATCATGCCACTGTACTCCAGCCTGGGTGACAGAGTGAAACTCCATCTCAAAAAAAG